>NC_034199.2:18103214-18703214 GCF_002021735.2 Oncorhynchus kisutch
CTAGGGTTTCCAGCATGATGGTGTTGATGTGAGCCATGACCAGCCTTTCAAAGCACTTCATGGTTACCAACGTGAGTGCTACGGGGTGGTAATCATTTAGGCAGGTGGTCTGTTTGAAACATGTACGTATGTAAATTAGACATTTCTGTATTTCATTTTCACAAAATTCACAAAATAATTTCTAAACATTTGTTTTCACTTTGTCATTATGTGGTACTGAGAGTAGATGGGTGAGAAAAAGCATACCTTGGATCAATTTTGAATTCAGTCTGTAACAAAACAAAATGTGGACTAAGTCAACAGGTATGCAAACTTTATGAAGGCACTGTATATGAGCCTCTAGCTGAGAGAGATTGAATCCCGGTCCCACCTGTCTTTTACACTGTTTCTCTTCTATCTGTAAAAATATATATAATTATAAAAAATAAAACAATTGTGGTGGTGGATAAAGTTGTACCCAACTGTTAATCTTTGTTTGGTCCACCTGAAGTTTTATCATCATTGGCAAAGCGTTATCTGTATTACAACAGAAGCTGCTCTCAGTTACTGTCTTTCACACTACCCTTTTGTAGCATCGCTCTCGGTTCACTAAAATCAGGCTGAATTGGCCCAACAATGGATATGGGGTATTTTTAGGAGGGCTCAGAGTTACAAAACGTCTACATTCTGATATAGTTACACTCATTTCCCAATCACTCAGTTTTGAAAACCCGAAACGCTGTTTATAATTTAGCTGAATTTTACTATTCTTATAGAGAACACTGGTGCAGAATTGTTGACTACGGATCAGAACATTACTCCCTATCATGGGAAGCGAGCACGGAATAGTATGGAAGCACTTTTAGCCTGGTTGTCTTGCTGAGTAAGGACTTTCTGCCTGCCTTCTCAGTGGAGGTGAACTACCCCCTGGGGGCACTGTGTGAGCATGTGTGTGTTTGTGCATGTGCCTCTGTGTGTATGTGTGTGTGTGTGTGTGTGTGTGTGTGTGTGTGTGTGTGTGTGTGTGTGTGTGTGTGTGTGTGTGTGTGTGTGTGTGTGTGTGTGTGTGTGTGTGTGTGTGCGTGTGTGTGTGTGTGTCACTCCACTAACTCTTATCTGTAATTAGGGAGACACAAACAGAGGAATGCAGCTCTAAGACAGTAAACCACTCCCAGGAGGGAGAGCAACCCATTGACTTGACAAAGGTATTCAAACAGTATTGAGAGAGAGAGAGAGAGAGAGAGAGAGAGAGAGAGAGAGAGAGAGAGAGAGAGAGAGAGAGAGAGAGAGAGAGAGAGAGAGAGAGAGAGAGAGAGAGAGAGAGAGAGAGAGAGAGAGAGAGAGAGAGAGAGAGAGAGAGAGAGAGAGATTATTTTTTCTTCTCACTTTTGTTTATTATCTAGTTCACCTGCTTTGGCAATGTTAACATATGTTTAACATGCCAATAAAGCCCTTAAATTGAATTGAGAGAAAGAGAGCGAGAGAGGATGAGAGAATGAGAGAGGGGGTATTCAAATCTAATTTTGTGTGTATTTATATACCATTTTTTATTACTTTACTTAGTATGTTTTTCCTCAAAATGTACGGAATGGCTTACTGTCCACTCTGGTTAAAATTTCCACAGCAGTAGAGAGTATAGCGTTCAGAGTTCTGGACAGATTGAATGCTTTGTGGCAGTAGCTTTTGAAATTCCAAATTTCTGAAAATTATACAAGTTTCAGCCAACAACCGTCAGCTTGTTAGTTTTACTTTGAAACACTAGTGTTGATCCCATCTTGGCAGCATAGCAACTGCATGTTAGAAAGTTATGTGAACCTTGGCTTTGAGAATGCTACTGAACATGCTTTCACAGCTGTCTGAATTAGTGACATACAGTATTTACAATGTCAATTAAAACGGTATCGTTCTTTTGGACATTGGTTGTCATTTTCAGTATAACTGTGCTCAAAATGTGGTAAATAGGTTGCAAATCACACCTTTTTTCTTCTGCCAAGATAATGGCCGTACCTTGTGATGGTTCCTTCCACTTGCGGCTAAACCTCTTCAAGCAAGTTCAGTTGGCAAACAGTCAAATTATTGTGTAGGTTTTGTCGAAGCAGGGAGCCCAAAAATATGATGGTTTGCCTCTTCTTCCAGCTCAAGTTTTCTGCTCCCAAAGGACATGAGGTCTAGTCTTGTGACTTAGCGCTTATTCCAAAAGGAATCACAGTCAAAAGTGTCACATCAGTCAACCTTCATAGATTTTGTGTCAATTGCAATGTGTCTAACTTATGCTAAAAAGCTAGCAACAACTCACAAGTAGAGATACAAAGAGTCCCAAAATCATCATCATGGAATAGTAATGATGTGCCTAACATCATCCCCAGGCTAATTGCGCATATAAACACTGACAGGGGTCTGAACTGATTTCACCTGGGTTTTTCTCCTAAAAAAAAACTAGATTTGAATCTTGAGGGTGTGGTTTGATGTGTATGTGTATGTGTTATGATCAATATATGGCAGTTATTGTTGTTTGTTCCTCTTCACTTACCGTAGTTGAGTTATCCCAAGCCCCAAACATCCTGCACCACCGTGCTATCTACGAAATTGTCTAAAGGAATGACAGTTGTGTTTGTGATGCTAATGTTGACTCACGAAATGTGTGGATGTTTGAGTTGGGGGAAAAAACAAGCCTTTGATAATGAACATTTCTTGTTCTTTCAACATAACATTGGCGATGATGTATTGTAAGCTATGTCTTGTTCGTTGTCTCATTGGGTAGTTCTACTGTCTGTAAAGGAATGGGTGTGTTATAGGTTGATTCTGCTGCTACAACTAGTGTGCAGCTGTGCTCAGATGATTTGGGTGCTAACAGGCAGTGCTCCCACGTTAGTGGGAATGTGATCAGGACTGAAATCTAAACCCAACATGAGAAAAACATTTACATCCTTTTCCATAAATTTCACAAAACTCTATTTTGGAAAATACTGACATTATAAATTATTCAACTTTACACTTTTTTTTGTAAATTTTGGGACTACAATTGATGTTTGCGACTACTATCAATTCCACATGGAACATTTTTAACCAGAGAAGGAGTTTTGTTTTTGGTTCAGCTCCTCTAAGTATTTGTCATTATTTCATTTCATTGGATCATCCATGATCCAGTTGCAGAGGGAGGTGTTTAGTTCCAGGGTCCTTAGCTTCGTGATGAGATCTGAGGGAACTATGGTGTTGAACGCTGAGCTGTAGTCAATGAATAGCATTCTCACATACAGTGCCTTGCGAAAGTATTCGGCCCCCTTGAACTTTGCGACCTTTTGCCACATTTCAGGCTTCAAACATAAAGATATAAAACTGTATTTTTTGGTGAAGAATCAACAACAAGTGGGACACAATCATGATGTGGAACGACATTTATTGGATTTTTCAAACTTTTTTAACAAATCAAAAACTGAAGAATTGGGCGTGCAAAATTATTCAGCCCCCTTAAGTTAATACTTTGTAGCGCCACCTTTTGCTGCGATTACAGCTGTAAGTCGCTTGGGGTATGTCTCTATCAGTTTTGCACATCGAAAGAGACTGACATTTTTTCCCATTCCTCCTTGCAAAACAGCTCGAGCTCAGTGAGGTTGGATGGAGAGCATTTGTGAACAGCAGTTTTCAGTTCTTTCCACAGATTCTCGATTGGATTCAGGTCTGGACTTTGACTTGGCCATTCTAACACTTGGATATGTTTCTTTTTGAACCATTTCATTGTAGATTTTGCTTTATGTTTTGGATCATTGTCTTGTTGGAAGACAAATCTCCGTCCCAGTCTCAGGTCTTTTGCAGACTCCATCAGGTTTTCTTCCAGAATGGTCCTGTATTTGGCTCCATCCATCTTCCCATCAATTTTAACCATCTTCCCTGTCCCTGCTGAAGAAAAGCAGGCCCAAACCATGATGCTGCCACCACCATGTTTGACAGTGGGGATGGTGTGTTCAGGGTGATGAGCTGTGTTGCTTTTACGCCAAACATAACATTTGCATTGTTGCCAAAAAGTTCAATTTTGGTTTCATCTGACCAGAGCACCTTCTTCCACATGTTGGGTGTGTCTCCCAGGTGGCTTGTGGCAAACTTTAAACGACACATTTTATGGATATCTTTAAGAAATGGCTTTCTTCTTGCCACTCTTCCATAAAGGCCAGATTTGTGCAATATACGACTGATTGTTGTCCTATGGACAGAGTCTCCCACCTCAGCTGTAGATCTCTGCAGTTCATCCAGAGTGATCATGGGCCTCTTGGCTGCATCTCTGATCAGTCTTCTCCTTGTATGAGCTGAAAGTTTAGAGGGACGGCCAGGTCTTGGTAGATTTGCAGTGGTCTGATACTCCTTCCATTTCAATATTGTCGCTTGCACAGTGCTCCTTGGGATGTTTAAAGCTTGGGAAATCTTTTTGTATCCAAATCCGGCTTTAAACTTCTTCACAACAGTATCTCAGACCTGCCTGGTGTGTTCCTTGTTCTTCATGATGCTCTCTGCGCTTTTAACGGACCTCTGAGACTATCACAGTGCAGGTGCATTTATACTGGAGACTTGATTACACACAGGTGGATTGTATTTATCATCATTAGTCATTTAGGTCAACATTGGATCATTCAGAGATCCTCACTGAACTTCTGGAGAGAGTTTGCTGCACTGAAAGTAAAGGGGCTGAATAATTTTGCAAGCCCAATTTTTCAGTTTTTGATTTGTTAAAAAAGTTTGAAATATCCAATAAATGTCGTTCCACTTCATGATTGTGTCCCACTTGTTGTTGATTCTTCACAAAAAAATACAGTTTTATATCTTTATGTTTGAAGCCTGAAATGTGGCAAAAGATCGCAAAGTTCAAAGGGGGCCGAATACTTACGCAAGGCACCGTATGTGTTCCTTTTGTCCAAGTAGGTAAGGACAGTGTTGAGTACAATAGAGATTGCATCATATGTGGATCTGTTGAGGCGGTATGCAAATCGGAGTGGGTCTAGGGTTTCTGGGATAATGGTGTTGATGTCAGCCATGACCAGCCTTTCAAAGCACTTCATGGCTACAGACGTGAGTGCTACGGGTCGGTAATCATTTTGGCAGGTTACCTTAGTGTTAATTTCGGCACAGGGACTATGGTGGTCTGCTTGAAACATGTTGGTATTACAGACTAAGTCAGGGACAGGTTGAAAATGTCAGTAAAGACACTTGCCAGTTGGTCAGCGCATGCTCGGAGTACACGTCCTGGTAATCCGTCTGGCCCTCACATCGGCTAGGGAGAGCTTGATCACACAGTCGTCCGGAACGGTAATTTAGCTTGTCTGGTAGGTTCATGTCGCTGGGCAGCTCGTGCCTGTGCTTCCCTTTGTAGTCTGTAATACTTTGCAAGCCCTGCCACGAGAGTCAGAGATGGTGTAGTATGATTTAGTCTTAGTCCTGTATTGACACTTTGTCTGTTTGATGGTTCCTCTGGGGGCATAGCAGAAGCTCTACCCTTTAAAGCTCAGTGCGGATTTTTCCTGTAATCCATGGCTTCTGGTTGGGGTATGTACTTACAGTCACTGTGGTGGTGATGTCATCGATGCACTTATTGATGAAGCCAGTGACTGCTGTGGTGTACTCCTCAATGCCATCAGAATAGTCCCGGGAACATTCCAGTCTGTACTAGCAAAACAGACTAAATTGTGCATCATCAGTATTCATTATACATCACCAGTAATACCTGGTTTGCATACCTATTCTTGCCTTAACATTTACTGGTAGATATCATAACTTGGAACATCTTTCCTACTGCTTTCCTCCATGCAACAACCAGTTGTTTGAGAGCTGCATGCTGTCTCTGCCCATCAGATTATCTATAGGCTATATGTGTGCAGCAAGCATGTGATAAATAATCAACTTAACAAATGAACAGCTTTGGGGTCCATCTGTTTTTTTTAAAATCAATTATATAGCCTCGATAAAAAAATGACATTATTACATTATACTGTATTTATTGGCGCAAGCGGGCCACTGACGGGGATGATCGACTGCCTTGGAGGGTTTCCCAAACCTTCCCTGTATGTTGGTTTAGCCCTGACACACACAGACAGGGGCATTCCCCTGCCTTTGTTTCCTATTCAGAAAGTTGGTTTACTTTTGGTCAATTGCACATTAATGTTCAAATAAATCATGATGATAAAAAAGCCACTTTTTAACCAAAAACTAATGTGACCAGATAAAAAATTGGTAGCTTGGAAAACTTTATTTTCAGAGTTGCTTCCCCACACTGTTAATGGATATGCATTTGGACTTTCTCCCTGACTTTCTATTTTCATTTGGACTTTTTCCGGAACTTGGGCTGGGCTAATGAAGGCTGTGTTTGAAGCTTTGGTCTACCAGACATTCTGAGCATTGGGAGAAAGTCTGGTGAACAAGATTATGATGTGCATAACTTGGCTAACTAATGCTAACAAGTTGCTACCGTGTACAGCTGCTATTGCGAGCTCTGCCTTCATAACATATTTGATTTGTTTGGAAATTGACTCAGAATTCTCAGAGTTCTCCAGGCACGTAACTTTTCCTTTCGGAACAGGTTCAAGCTAATGCTAATGGGGTTCAATAAAGGTACTAACATGCAGTTGCCACCCAGAGTGCACCCTCTCTATCCTTACAGATGTTAGATCTTAATGTGATCACCCTATTGTTACAGGAAATGTCCTGCACAGCTAGAAATGCAAACCTTTAGTGTTTTGAGGTTTAAAAAGGCTTCTAAAGTTTGTAATTTCCACTGTATAATGTCTGATTTAATTAGAATCCACACAATAATTTACATGATTTTCCTGCTGTGGGAAATGGGTCAAATTAAGTCTCTCTCTCTCTCTCTCTCTCTCTCTCTCTCTCTCTCTCTCTCTCTCTCTCTCTCTCTCTCTCTCTCTCTCTCTCTGTGTGTGTGTGTAATTTACAACCTGTAGGGGTGTGAGCACACCATTACCTGCGGGGCTACAAGGGCAATCCCAGTTCACAGACAATGCATAGAGAAGGAGGAGAAAGAGAGAAAGTACGAGACAATAAAGAGGCAAACATGTAGTTGTTTGCAATCAACATGCAAAGACAGTCACTATTAGCTCTTCCAAATCTGGGAATCTTTTTGTCAGAACCCACTGTTTTTGAGAGACTGAATGCAGTTCCAGCCTATGCATTGTGTGCTCAGTGAGATGAGGACAAATCTTCAAACATCCACCCAAGCACAGAATCCCTTGAAAATGAAGAGTTCATCCTGAGTGTACTGTATGTACTCTGAAGTTTTGTGCGTTTATTTTGGTACGAAAGCACATGAGTTCGTACAGCATTTCCCATTGCTGAAAGATGTGATGTCATGCCAATAACAGCAACAGTTATCAACAAACACATGATGGAGGGAGGGAGATGGATGGAGGGTGGAGGGGGGAGCTATGTGTAGGAATATGTCATGCTACCTAATTAAAGATAATTTAGAGAGCCCCAAGCTTACAAGACACCTGGCACCTGATAGTGCCTCTTTTACACTTGACTGGCTCATGAAATGGAAATCTCATGTGAAGGGGATGCTGTATGATAGATGGCACTAAGTTACTGCCGGCACGATTAATCTTTGACCTGTGCTTTGGGCATAAAAAAAGGGGGAAAATTGTCATGCACTTACTTTGTTTAAAAAAAACTGAGAAATAGGATCAGACAAACATGGTTAGCAGTTTGAAAAAAATAGATGAATAGCATTTGGATCTACCTGTTAGTCCAAACACACCACTGATGTCAACATTCATTCCCAGAAATCAATGATGATCCATTGAACAAATCCTTGTTATTTCTAAATACATGTTTTGCCATTTACACCTAATAAGGGGACTACTTGGGGTATTGATTTCTAATGGAAACATATAGAGAAGCAATAGATCTCCAGTATACCAGCCTATGACATTCAGCAGATATCATGCACTTCAATATTGTGAACTCCTTTGTGGCCGATTAAAGACATGTATAACACAGAATACTTGTAACCCTACAATAATGATAACCTTCTCTTAGCGACAGTCTAGTTACTTACCACTCTTGTCCTGATGCTCTTGAGTGAGGTTGTGTGAGCATCGTCCTGACCCCTGAACCAGCTGCTCCAAGGGCAATTCTGAATCTGCAGTGGGATAACAATGCAGCCCTGTGGAACACCGCGGTGTGTAGATGCCGCAGAATTCGCCTTCTAACCGGGAACACACTGGGCAGCAGCCACAGCCAGGCTCCCTGACTATCTCAGTGCAGGTTGTAGCAAGCTTAGGACATGCAGCTTGGCGCTCCGCAGCACAGCTCGGACAATGGAATACCACGCCCCCGAGCAATAGACCCGGCAGAGCAAGAAATGTAAGCAGCAGCAAACTGCAGCCATAATATAGCACCATTCTACCTCGAGCTGTACCGTCTAATAAAGAGTAACATGAATAGATAAGGATGTAAACTTTGGGTCCAAAAGTGGAACCTTCAACTGTGTTAGCATAGTAAACAAGTGGGAGACCCAGTGGTGCAATCTGCAGGGTCCTATCAACTGTCATGTTTCTGATATTTTATGTCTTGAAGGCAGGTAATTAACGACATGTAGCTTGCAGTGAGTTGTCTCTTGCATAACCTTAGTGTGCAGTAGATAACGAATTATTGAAGGAACAAATGATCAAATGTCAATCTCTGAATAAATATGTTTGAATAGCCATGCTTCGACTATAACAAGAGCTTGCTTTGTGCTTTCAAATGATATTATCTTTACTTAGAACATTTTAAATATTATCTTAGGCTGCACTGCTGTCCCGAGTGAAAAAGGATCCTAAGCATTAATACATCTGATTCAGCCATAATGTCAAGATAATTTTTGCTCTTCATGAGAGTATGTTTAAACAACAAGCAGCAGAGCAGATAAACAGGACTTTCCAAGGGAATATTACAGCGTGTGCTGGGTGTCTCTGACGTGACCACTCCATTTCTCGCATTTCCATTTACACTCAATTAAAGCTGTCCCAAGGACCGAAATGGATCTCCCTCCCCCATATGTCCCATTGATTTATTGGTAGTGAGTAGGGGTTGTTGTGCTTATCCAGCAAGCAGGCTTCTGTAAACTCATACAGGGTATCTGTGTCTCTTGGCCACTGTGGAGAGCAATGTTTGTTGACTCAAGGGGTCCAAAGATAGCACAACCACTGTAGGAGCCTATCCTGCAGGGGCCTACGTTAGCAGATATTAATGAAGCTTATTTGTCTTAGTGGGTGCCTTCTTACTTTATAGCATGTACAGTTGAAGTCAGAAGATTACATACACCTTAGCTAAGTATATTTAAACTCAGAATTTCACAATTTCTGATATTTAATCTGAGTTAAACTTCCCTGTCTTAGGTCAGTTAGGATCACCACTTTATTTTAAGAATGTGAAATGTCAGAATAATAGTAGAGAGAATGATTTATTTCAGCTTGTATTTCTTTCATCACATTCCCAGTGGGTCAGAAGTGTACATACACTCAATTAGTATTTGGTAGCATTGCCTTTAAACTGTTTAACTTGGGTCAAACAGTTTGGGTAGCCTTCCACAAGCTTCCCACAATAAGTTGGGTGAATTTTGGCCCATTGCTCCAGAAAGAGCTGGTGTAACTGAGTCAGGTTTGTAGGCCTCCTTACTCGCACGCACTTTTTCAGTTCTGCCCACAAATTTTCTATGGGATTGAGGTCAGGGCTTTGTGATGAACACTCCATCAGGGCTTTGTGATGGACACTTCAATACCCCGACTTTGTTGTCCTTAAGCAATTTTGACACAACTTTGGAAGTATGCTTGGGGTCATTGTCCAATTGGAAGACCCATTTGTGACCAAGCTTTAACTGATGACTTGAGATGTTGCTTCAATATATCCACATAATTTTACTTCCTCATGATGCCATCTATTTTGTGAAGTGCACCAGTCATTTTACTGTGGATATAGATACTTTATTACCTGTTTCCTCCAGCATCTTCACAAGGTCCTTTGCTGTTGTCCTGGGATTGATTTGCACTTTTCGCACCAAAGTACGTTCATCTCTAGGAGACAGAACGCGTCTCCTTCCTAAGCGGTATGACGGCTGCGTGGTCCCATGGTGTTTATACTTGCGTACTATTGTTTGTACAGATGAACGTGGTACCTTCAGGTGTTTGGAAATTGGTCCCAAGGATGAACCAGACTTTTGGAGGTCTACAATTTATTTCTGAGGTCTTGGCTGATTTCTTTTGATTTCCCCATGGTGTCAAGCAAAGAGGCACTGAGTTTGAAGGTAGGTCTTGAAATACATCCACAGGTACACCTCCAATTGACTCAAATTATGTCAATTAGCCTATCAGAAGCTTCTAAAGCCATGACATATTTTCTGGAATTTTCCAAGCTGTTTAAAGGCACAGTCAACTTAGTGTATGTAAACTTCTGAAACACTGGAATTCTGATACAGTGGATTATAAGTGAATTAATCTGTCTGTAAACAATTGTTGGAAAAATTACTTATGTCATGCACAAAGTAGATGTCCTAACCGACTAGCCAAAACTATAGTTTGTTAACAAGACATTTGTGGAGTGGTTGAACCTAACCTAACCTAAGTGTATGTAAACCTCCGACTTCAACTGTATATATACTGTACAGTATATGGTCAGCGGGTTGCCTACCTGGAATGAATCGTAGAGGGCAGAGGAGGAAGCTGAAAGGCTAGTTTGGATAGTCCATTAATTACATTTGATGACTACCTTACCATGGGATTCATAATATGAGATATATATGAGATCTCTCGAACACCTATGAAACTAAATGTAATTCACCCATGTAAACATTAGCTTTCACATGACAATCAAGGGAACTCTAGCTGAGAGCCAATGATACATTATAATTTGAAGGCTCAAATTATAATTTGAGGGCTGGGTTTACGCCATTTGTTATAATTAAGTAATTGACCGTATCTTTGTAGACAGGTATGACTCTATGGTTAAATTATGATCACAACTGAGGATAGCCACAACATTTTTGCAGGATGGCACACTGGGCGACCGGGTGAGAGGGAGAACACTAGTGTACCTTTTCCAGTTGACATACTTTTCCACACTTAAACACCCTTCCTGCGTCTGACCTGGAGTGAGAAGTGGAATATCCGGCTTACAGAATAGCTTTACCTGTCGTGCCTCTGTGTGCCGCGACCTGGGACCACCAGCCTGGGAGGACACCTCTGGGCCCGGCATGTGAGGTAATGTATGTCTGTCCATCCATTCTCTTGTCACCATGTTTGTGGTTCCCTCCCCTACCACCCAGCGGCCACTGTGGATCAGACCTGGGTTCAAATAGCATTTTTTTTCTTTCAAATACTTGCGTCTGATTGAGTCTCCCTAGAGCGCAGATGGGCAGGATCTACACTTTTGGGACTATACCGTGCATTGGTTCCACTGTGCCAAGCAAGCTCAATAGTATTTCAAAAGAAAGTAAAGTATTTCAAAAGAAAACATAATTTGAACCCAGGTCTGTCATGGATGTACTGAATTGGCTGTGGTTACTCTTTTGGTGCATTCACACTACAATTTGCCCAGGGCTAAGAGCCACCTTATCCCAGGGTTAAGGGATATGGTTAGCAGCAACTTTTCCCGGTTAGCCCCAGAAACTTGGTGCCAAAATAGCGAATGTAAAACAAGAACAACGCCTTGATTTCTCACTGTCCAATCACAAAATTAGCACTTTCACTTAATTTACATATGCTTGTGATGCCAGTAACGTGTTCTGCATAATTTTATTTGTCAAATTAATATAATTTAATCCTTCCACCTGAGGACACAAAACAGAGCACATTAAGAACAATGCAGTGTGAAAAAGCCTTTTATAGGAACAGATAGGAATGCACATGACAGAAGAGACGTCTAGGAGGTTCTACAGTAATAACCTCAGTGTAGAGGAACAGGTATAGAATAAGCTTATACCCTTCCGAATAGCTTACCCTAACCATTAGACAGGGAAACAAACAACTAGGGGTAATTTCATATACTCAGACAGAGTGCAGTCCCAGTACAGGCTATGGAGCCCCTGTGGATATCCAACGACTGTGTCTGTACTCACTGTCAGGGTCATTTTGTCATTACCACATTCTTTCCACCCCCGAGTCATCGAATTAAGCATGACAAGCCCCAAAATGCGCAGGCAAGTTCAATGACAGGGGTGCGGATCTCTCTCCCCAGCATGAGGAGGGCAGGCGTGCAGGAGGTGGAGTCTTGGACAGTGGAGCGGCATGACATGAGTACCATAGGCAGGTGCTTGTCCCAGTCACGCTGGTGTTTGGCTGTCCAAGCGTTTTGTTGAAGCGCTCCACAAGGCCATAACTTTGAGGATGGAGAGGAGTAGTGAGGGTCTTGTGCATACCCAGCCTCTCACACACAGTGACGAACACACAGGACTCACAATTATGCCTTGGTTGCTGTGGTGGGACTCCACAGCTCCAAACTTGCTGAACATCCCTGCTGTCATGGCGTCGACTATGGTATCTGCCTCCTGGTCAGGCAGAGCAAAGGTCTCGGGTCATTTTATTAAATAGTCCATGGCCTTGAGCACCCAGCGGTTTCCACTGTCTGTGGTGGGGAACAGTTCAACTACATTCACTCCCCCCCTCCCCATGGGAGCCTCCATTGGGAACTGTTAGAGCTGAGCATGAGAGCGGTCTGGAGGGCCCTTTCTCGCTGTGCAGTTGTCACAGCGGCGGCAAAAGTCCTCCACATCCCTCTTGTGCTTCCCCCATTAAAAGCCCTGACAGAGGCGGTGGAGTGTTTTTGTGACCCCAAAGTATCCAGTCCCCACCCCCCCCATGAGTGCTCTGGAGCACAGCCTCCCGCAGTGCTTTTGGGACCATCACCTGCACCGTCTCCTCTCCCGTAGCTGACCCCTTCCATGCCCGCTGTAGCACGCCATCAGCCAGCCGCAGTCTCTCAAACTTTGACCACAACCCTTTGGTCACGAGTAAGAGCACTGCCACCTCTTCCCACGGTGGCTTCAGCTGCGCCTCTACTCACTGTAGCCCTGGCTGTAGGTCTGTGTCCCGTCCCTGCTGCTGCCCCCATTCAGCCACGTTGACAGTCTGCAGCTCACAGCAGACAGGCCTGCTTGCCCGACACACTGTGGTACAGACCCCCTCCTCCACGCACAGCTCTCTCTCATGGCACTCTCTCCGCTCACAGTGGCGGCAGCCATCTGCAGTACAGTGCCGACGGGACATGGCGTCGGTGTTGGAGTGGTGTGCCCCTGCCCTGTATGGCTGAAGCTCCTCCAACCAGCATGCAACCTGTCCCTCTGGCTCTCAGAAAGACATGAGCCACTGGAAAGCAGAGTGGTCAGTCCTGACATTAAATGGCAGGCCACCCAGGTAGTACTTGAAGTGTTTGATGGAAGCCACAACAGGGGCTCCCACCAGGTGACACAGTACCAGCACTACTGTGTCACTCTCTACCCCTCTGGCCCCACCTGGGCCAGCACCCCACCCATGCCCACATTGCTCGCATCTGTGTCCAGGATAAAGGGCAAGGTAAGGTCAGGGGGGCAAGCACAGGGGCCTCGATCAGTGCACATTTGAGGGTGATGAAGGCCTCCTCGCACCCCACTGTCCAAGTGAAGGCCTTGTCCTTCTGCAGCAGGCGGTTCAGGAAGAGCAGCGACGCCAGGCCCTGGAAGCTCTTCAGCTGATGCTGGCCAGTCTTGGACAGCCCCGACCTTATCCTCCATGGTGCTGATACCCTCCTTCCCCACTCGGTGGCCCAAGAAGGACACCTCTCTCCTCAGGAAGTGGCACTCCTCGGGGTGGAGCTTCAGGCCTGCGGCAGCCACCCTCTCCAGCACATGCTGTAGTGCCCCCAGGGCTGACTGGAAGGAGCTGCCATGGGCCAGGATGTTGTTGAGGTATATCAGACACTCCTGTTGGGGGATGCCATCCAGCACCCTGTCCATCAAACGCTCAAAAGTAGCTGGGGCGTTACACAGGCCGGAGCACAGGTCCTTGATCTGCCAGTGTCAACAGTTAGTGGAGAACACAGTTTTGGCTCTGGCCTCTGGGGAGAGGGGTACCTGCCAGTAGCCACTGCGGATGTCTATTGAGGAGAACTAGGAGGACCCCCTAACCGCGTCCAGCAACTCACCAATACGTGGTATGAGGAATGAGTCCTTCCTGGTTACCTCATTCAGCCGCCTGTAGTCCTCACAGAACCTCAGCTTGCCCCCCTTCTTAGGAACCATGATAAATGGCGCCGCCCAGGGGCTGTCTGAGGGCTCAATGAAGTTGATATGGGGATATGGGGATATGGCGGGGACACCCAGGGGCTCATCTGTGTCGATCTCATGCTGCACCAGATGAGTCTGACCCATCTCTTCCTCATTCAGCGCAAAGCAGTCTCCCCCATATCTCCTTCACTGCAGACAGTGTCCTCTCCTCTCCCATCTGGGGTAGCTGGGCTGGGGGGGCATGGCCAAGGCTCACGGACGGATGTGTCGTGGAGGTAGCTGGGGGAATATAACACACAGCCGTAGGTGACAGAGGGGCTGGGGAAAAGTCACAGACAGATGTGGGGAAGGGGGGAAAGCCATCAGTCTCTGCTGCTTTAACTGTTGGAGTAACGGGTTTGTTGGGTTGTGTGAATGTGACATTAGGGGGGGCCATGTTGACTGCCAGCCCTCCCTGGAAGCTCAGTGTGCCCTCATTTAGGTCTAACTGGCAGCCTGTGCTCCTAAGAAAGTCCAACCCCAGGATACAAGGGTCCTGCACAGTCGCCACCCACACAGGATGACGCACAGACCTGCCCTCTACTGTCCGAGTCATTATTCCCTGCTCTTTCAGTTCACCTGTGACTATGCGGAGCTGCACAGTTGTGGGCTCAATCTGAGTCCAACCTGGCACAATATCCGGGCCTCGCCAGGGTTACTGTGGACCCAGTGTCCACCAGTGAAGTGCAGGTCACCCCCTCCACAGTGACTTGAACATGACAAAAAAAACAACACAGGTCCAGCCCACCACCCTCCGTTTGCCCTTCTGGGGGACGTGGACTCCACCGTGCGTGTCGGTGGGCTCCTCCTGAAGATGGTGGTGGTTGGGAAAGAGAGCCAGGTGTCCGCACTGCCCCATCTATGCGGACCCCGAGCTCTGGGGGGGATGGCCTGACTGGCCACACCCGCAGCAGACCCTGGGACTAGGGCATGTGTTTCGTGCCACCTGTAGCGACACAGCACGAATAAGTTCAGTCATTTCAGCCACCCATGCAGGCTTTTCTGGCTCTGGGCTGCTCTGCCCCCCATCCCCCACAGTGGGTCTGTCTCCCTGCACCCCCACTGAAGCCCCAGCTGAAGCCCCAGCCCAAATGAGCTCCCTCTCCAAAGCCATCTCCAAGGCAATCTGCAATGACTCAGGATGAGCCAGCTGGGTCTGTATGCGCAGCTCCGTAGGAGAGAGCGCCTGGATGAACTGGTCCCGTGCTAGCTCGCTCTGCACGGAGGGGGGCATGTGAGCATATGCCCGCCGAGAGAGGCTCTCAATGTCATTAGCTAGCACCCGTAGCGGCTCTCCAGGCTACCTGCGTCTATTACTCATTTCGGAGTGCAGCAGCCCAGGCTGTACACACTGTCCAAAGTGCTTCCTCAGTGCTTCTTAACAGATACGGAGGCAATCGGGAACTGAGCGCATGTTTGTTTACAACCTGAGCCCCAGATTCCTTGTCCCACAGGATCGACGTCACCCCTTCGGTCTGCCCACCAGAATCCACTCGAAAGCACAGTCGACGGAGCACTCATACCCGCTTCAGCTGCCATCATTCGAGTGGCCTCTGTGCTCCGATGCCCTGGCGAACTCCTCAGCCAGATCCTCCGATGTCCATTCACACGCACCTCCTTGGCAATAATCGTCCCTTACCTCCACCTTCACTTTCGGATTCCCTCTAAGCAATTTCAACCCCCGTTCTCACGTACGTTAGCTAGCCACGGTAGTCAGCTAGCTATCTGGCTAACTTTTATCTACGTTTTAATGACCTGGCTAGATCATAAAGGAACAATTGTCCAGACAGAGGCTTGAGTTTACGAATTCACGGTTTATTAACCCAACTCCACATAGGCTACTGTTTGGCCATAGCCCACACCAAATAAATGAAAGATACCGGTATAAAACAACCGTGACCTTCTCTTGTGAAGCCCAGACATAGGAGGGAGAACAATGGCTAAACATGGCCTTAAACGTCCAATGCTCGATCCCCCTGCCAAACCCCCCACCCTCCCCGCCACTCCACCAACCACAAGGATGCCCAGCATTAGAACATTCCAGGCATTCCCGTGATTGGCAGATAGCAGGTTGGTTGGCATGTCGGACCCCACACTGGGTACTGGTAAGTACAACACAACCAACTAACCGCATAACACACCACACAGCTGTCTGTGCGGGTCGCTACAATATATATATGAAATGATATAATGCATTTTGATCATTTTGCAATATTATTATCAAAAGAATAGCCTAATATATTAAACATTCTGTAAATGATTGTCTTTTAGAAACAGTTTCACTTTTTCATCCCTCATCACCCTACGTACTATGACACACCCCTCATTATGGTGATTGGTGTCCTATGTGGCTCAGTTGGTAAAGCATGGTGCATACACCCCTAGGGTTGTGGCTTCGTTTCCCACAGGGGACCACTGTAACGGTTTTCCTGTTGTGAAGGAGAAGCGGACCAAAATGCGGCGTGATTATATTGATTCATGTTTAATAACAAAAAGGATAAACACGAACACTACAAAAACAACAAACGTGGAAAACCAAAACAGCCCTATCTGGTGCAAAACACAGAGACAGGAACAATCACCCACAAACACACAGTGAAACCCAGGCTACCTAAATATGGTTCCCAATCAGAGACAATGACTAACACCTGCCTCTGATTGAGAACCATATCAGGCCAGACATAGAAATAGACAAACTAGACATGTAACATAGAATGCCCACTCAGCTCACACCCTGACCAACCAAAACATAGAAACATACAAAGCAAACTATGGTCAGGGTGTGACAGTAAACCCCCCCCCAAGGTGCGGACTCCGGCCACAAAACCTGAACCTATAGGGGAGGGTCTGGATGGGCATCTGTCCGCGGTGGCGGCTCTGGTGCTGGACGTGGCCCCCACTTCACCGTAGTCTTAGTCCCCCACCTTGTCCGCTTCTGTGACCTCCTAGCCACGGCAACCCTACTTAATACCACGGGACAGAGGGGCAGCTCGGGACAGAGGGGCAGCTCGGGACAGAGGGGCAGCTCGGGACAGAGGGGCAGCTCGGGACAGAGGGGCAGCTCGGGACAGAGGGGCTCTTCAGACTCCGGCAGCACAGGAGAGGAGGAAGGCTCTGGCAGATCCTGGCTGACTGGCGGAACTGGAAGAGTCTGGCTGACTGGCGGAACTGGAAGAGTCTGGCTGACTGGCGGATCTGGAATAGTCTGGCTGACTGGCGGATCTGGGAGAGTCTGGCTGACTGGCGGATCTGGGAGAGTCTGGCTGACTGGCGGATCTGGAAGAGTCTGGCTGACTGGCGGATCTGGAAGAGTCTGGCTGACTGGCGGATCCTGGCAGACTGACGGCTCTGGCTGCTCCATGCTGACTGGCGGCTCTGGCTGCTCCATTCCGACTGGCGGCTCTGGCTGCTCCATTCCGACTGGCGGCTCTGGCTGCTCCATTCCGACTGGCGGCTCTGGCTGCTCCATTCCGACTGGCGGCTCTGGCTGCTCCATTCCGACTGGCGGCTCTGGCTGCTCCATTCCGACTGGCGGCTCTGGCTGCTCCATTCCGACTGGCGGCTCTGGCTGCTCCATTCCGACTGGCGGCTCTGGCTGCTCCATTCCGACTGGCGGCTCTGGCTGCTCCATTCCGACTGGCGGCTCTGGCTGCTCCATTCCGACTGGCGGCTCTGGCTGCTCCATTCCGACTGGCGGCTCTGGCGGCTTCTTGCAGACTGGCAGCTCTGGCGGTTCCATGCAGACTGGCAGCTCAGGCATCTCCTTGCAGACTGGCAGCTCCTTGCAGACTGGCAGCTCCTTGCAGACTGGCAGCTCCTTGCAGACTGGCAGCTCCTTGCAGACTGGCAGCTCCGGCTGCTCCATGAAGACTAGCAGCTCTGGCTGCTCCATGCAGACTGGCAGCTCCATGCAGACTGGCAGCTCTGGCTGCTCCATGCAGGCTGGCAGCGCTAAACAGGCAGGAGACTCCGGCAACGCTGTAGAGGCGGAAGGCTCTGGCAGCGCTACACAGGCGGGAGACTCCAGCAGCGCAGGAGAGGAAGGCTCTGGTAGCGCTGAACAGGCGGGAGACTCCGGCAGCGCAGAAGAGGAGGAAGGCTCTGGCAGCGCTGGAGAGGCGAGGCGCACTGTAGGCCTGATGCGTGGTGCTGGCACTGGTGGTACTGGGCCGAGGACACGCACAGGAAGCCTGGTGCGGGGAGCTGCTACCGGAGGGCTGGGGTGTGGAGGTGGTACTGGATAGACCGGGCTTCCATCCACGACGCCGCGCTGCCTCCTCATACCAGCGTCTCGCTTTTTTCCGCCTCCAGCTCTTCCTTGGGGCGGCGATATTCCTCAGGCTGTGCCCAGGGTCCTTTACCTTCCAACTCATCCAAATAATGCAGCCTCTCCCACTGCTGCTGTTGCTGCTGCTTGTTACCACGCCGCTTGGTCCTGTTGTGGTGGGTGATTCTGTAACGGTTTTCCTGTTGTGAAGGAGACCAAAATGCGGCGTGATTATATTGATTCATGTTTAATAACAAAAAGGATAAACACGAACACTACAAAAACAACAAACGTGGAAAACCAAAACAGCCCTATCTGGTGCAAAACACAGAGACAGGAACAATCACCCACAAACACACAGTGAAACCCAGGCTACCTAAATATGGTTCCCAATCAGAGACAATGACTAACACCTGCCTCTGATTGAGAACCATATCAGGCCAGACATAGAAATAGACAAACTAGACATGTAACATAGAATGCCCACTCAGCTCACACCATGACCAACCAAAACATAGAAACATACAAAGCAAACTATGGTCAGGGTGTGACAACCACTTTGTAAAAAGTATAAACATTTATGCACTCACTAGTGTAAGTTGCTCTGGATAAGAGTGTCTGCTAAAATAAAAATGTATTACACTCTTTGTATACATAACCTGGTTCAAGCATTCATGATATTACCCCGAAGAAGGCACAGGGATGCTGAAACTTTGGTGTTTTACCCAATAAATTACTGGGAGCTCGGAGTGTGCGACTCTATTTTTATAGCCTATAGTTTACTCACCATTAGTCAGCACCTCCAACTTTTTAGGTGTGCGCCACCTCATGCTTTTCACCAAAAACATGTTTTCAAATGATTTCACTTCCATAAGGGGAGTACACAAAAGTGTGTTTGTGCTCTGATGGGACATTCATTGTTTTCTTTTATTGTGTTATCGACCAAATTGGGTTAAGGACGGTCACTACTGTAGTTAAATATTCATAGAGAATGTCTGTCGTAAAAATGTTGTACCGGGAACAAACACAATATGCAATCGTACATGCATGTGTGTGTGTGTGTGTGTGTGTGTGTGTGTGTTCATCATTGACTAAATTAGGTGGAATTTAAAAAAAGACAATCTTTAGAAACTAAATCAAATATGGGCCTTGGATCTTTGTCCAGGATTCATCAGGCATCCCCCAGGTGACAATCCATTTGTTGGGTTGGGTATCGATCTGGAGGCCCAGGGATAAAGGACTCCTTCCACCCAGGGAGCCTGAGCAGGGGACGGACCTGAACTGGTACTCCAAGATGAAAGCCTCTTGCTGTAGGTCTATCTGAGGGAGAACAGCCTCGAGGAGATGGATGCACTGGATGGAGAGGCTGAGGCTAGCAGGCTGGAAAGGGCACCCTCAGGGGGGAACCTGCAGCCCTTACTGTCATCTATGGCCCGTAGAGTCTCCTCCTGCTGTCCTCACCGATCCCTCACCTCAAAGTCATGGAACAAGGTAAAATAGAAAACTGACAGATGCTTAAGCTTACAGTGTCCATATTAGGACAGCATGAGGCTGACAACTCCCTGAGAGGTTGACACCTGATTATGACTCTGAGGCTATACATGTATGGATACCATATACTGTATATAGCTTTCTTATTGTTATTTTATTGTATAACTATTTCCTTTTTCTATTTCCTACTTTTTAACTCGTTGTTGGGAAAGGGCTCATAGGTAATCATTTCACAGTAAAGTCACCGTTTCAATTCGGCGCATGTGACAAATACAATTGTATTTTATTTGATACCAGCTAGATAAAATGTGAATTATCTGTCTCACTTCTCCGCTCACCATATCAGCGTAGCGTTTGAGAACTGGGTGAATCTCAAGCTCCATCAGCAGGTCTCCCAGCAATTTCCTCCCATGGTACCACTCCATCCTCAACCTCCTCTCTAGCTCCAGACTCGGGTTGAGGCCCAGCTCCTCTGCCTTCCTCTCCCCCACCTCAGTGACCTCCTGCTGGGCCTCATGTTCTATCATCAGCCTCTCCTGTCGGGGCTTGGCCTGGATGTCCTGTATCCTGTAGGTGGCCTTCTGTAACTCACCTCCAGAGCTAGCACCCACTGCTCTTTCCCAGCCAAAGCCATAAGCTCCCTGCTAGACTTCCTCAGTCTGGCTTGGGCCTCTCTGGCTATTCCCTCCCTTCTCCTCACAACCAGGATATGCTCATCATTCCCTTCTCATCTCCCGCCGGTAGACCTCTGGGGATATCTGGATAGCCTTCAACCCACCGCACCCTGCTCTCCTACCCATGTGTCAATGCTGGTGCAGGTCTACCCACTGGTAGTCAAGTCGGGCAGCCCTAGAGCTCTTATAGAGGATATCCGGTACAAGCCATTGAACCTTGACGAACCACTCAGCCCCATCAGCATTGGTCAGTAGACTGAACTTCTCTGCCTTGATTGGACCAGGGACAAACATCAAAGCCCATCTGCATCGGAGAACAAAGAGCTAATTGGCCACCTTGGTCGGAAACGTAGGGGGTGGGCCTTAAGAGTCAGAGGTCAAAGGGACATTCCAAACAGAATTGGCAGTGCTCTTGTCTTTGTCAATGACGTACATGTTTTTGCAGAGAGGGACTATCACTTTCTCGCCAAAGGTCTCTTTCAAGGTGCACAGATGTTCGACGAAAGAGAGAAGCCACGTGATGCAGTGTTTTGTGTCTGAGCCTCTGTAGCCACTGACTACCACCACCAGGCACCTCTGTAACCTCAGAGAGGAGAACCCACAGCTGCTCCAAGCTGTTGATTCATCCTGGCTTTTCATGGTCAGGGCACACAAGACTGACTGAAGAGTGTACATATTGAAGGAGTGTTTGCAGTGTTGGACATGGTCCTGGAATGAGGCACTCTCTCTCTTGAGGCAGGTGTACAGGTTATCCATGGTTTCTGCTTTCCCGTCTAGCAGCACCTATCTGAGGCAAAATTTTCCATTACACCAATAAGACACACTGTCCAAACAACACAGTTTTTCACTTTCACAAACAAGTATTTTCAGTGCGGACCCTGTGCCATCTGTATGTTTGCCCTGACTCTAACGATATTATGCAGACAACTAAGTGAAATGGAAATGTTTTCATATGACCATTCCTGCACATTTCACAAGTAGCTAATTGATTATTATTATATTATGTGTATGTTGCTTAGCAGCTCGAGATGGATGTGCATTAGCGAAATCATTGAATCATCACATTTTGCACTTAGGGGAAAAATACATGACGGGGGTTGCTGAAAGGTATTTTCACAGGACTCCTGAAAGATTCATCTGTCAAGTGGTCGTCTAGTCGAGGCACATGAAACACCACACAATGGTGTTCAAACTTTCCATTGCTCACTCTTGAGTTTAATTGAAAGGAGCAGAGTGAAGAGAAGGGCGCTGTTTTGACAAAAGTTAACACCCAAAACAAAAACATTTGACTGATGAGATGAAAGGTTTGAGGGTGACTTTTTCCAGCTTTGCTTTAATTGCTTGTTTAATTGTAGAGAAAGTGGGGGTCACCAAGTCTAAAGGCTTCATGAATAGCGGCCATTAGGCTTTAAAAAAAATATTATAATAATTAAAAAGTAAGTATGTGTGTGATTGTGTGTCTTAGCCTCCGTGTGTGTCCATAGTAGGGCTGGATGCTCATCAGAACATTCGGACAGTTGTGATCTGCAATCCAGGCCTCTTGCCATTCTTCAATCCATCTCGGGAACATTCCCAGAGTGCTGCATTCCGGAACAATTGTTCTGAGACCCGAGATGTTTTTAGAACAAGAGAGACTTGGAAAAGTTCAACCACTCTCTCCTAGGAAACAACTACTGGCACAGCCATACAACCCTAAACAGTGCTTTTTTTCAAACTTGTTTAGACACTTATCCTTCATAGTTTATGGAACAGATCACATTACCTTTTGGGATTTAAGAATAACATTTGACATACATTACATTACAGAGGGTACTATATTATTGTGCTAGTGGCTGCCAAGCCATAAATATGTCAACCTCACTCTGGCAACCATAGGCTTAAACATGCTGTCACTAAGCAATGCCATAGGGGTATGACAGCTACAAGTCACTCCTATTGCACTAGCTCTGGGCCCTGTCAACGTGTTGCGAGGCGAGTGTCACAGTCTGCAGGACATCTACAAGCTTGTCTGTTTACACAGCTCTACGTCGCTATTCAGTGTTTTAGAAGGTAAAGAAAGAGACAGGCGGGCACGGACTTAGACATTAGGCTCGTGAGTAAAGGTGGCTACTTCACATAGCAGTACTGCTCCTTTGGCTATAGTAGTCGATCAAAAACAACGACTGAGTGTTGTCTTAAAAGTTGTAGGACATGAGCATTTTTAACAAGTGGTTAAAAAGTCACAGCATCAAACCAAAAAATATATTATTGAGAGTTTATAAATAAACGAGACGGTTAAGTTATGATCCTTTTTTTAAAGGCTTCTCTGGAGCATATTGACTACCAAAAGGCTTTATAATTACAAGTAAACTCTTTTGCTTGATTGTAGGATTGGGTTGCATTTGGCACCTTCCAGTATCAGGATTGAGAAACTCTTGGGTGCGTAACAGAACTTCATCCATATCTGTCAGTGTAGTATGTGTTCCGAGAAACAGCTTGCCTAATGCTGTGTGTGCATGAAATATATATCTCACCGTAGACAATCCAATGACAATAAAAAAGGTAATGCAATGATGGTGGCGGTTGTAGCGCTAAATTGAATTAAACTGTCTACACACCTTATTTTTCCTCATCCACTACTGCAGATATATCTTGGGCTTATTTAGGCCATATACAATGTAGTTCAAGTTTAAATCAAGTCACAATTCACACGGTTTTACTCTACCCATTGTAGAGACAATGCTACCCATTGTCTTGTGCCTTGCTATTAGCCGGGAGACACCGAGGGGTCAAGAGCAGGTCTGGGAGCAGATTTATGGCATGTAATTACTCAGGAAATATCAGTAGGGGGAGAAAACTCAACACTGTGTTACTCTCAGATAAATCTATTGCCTCTCCCTGCTGTCCAATCTATTTAGGTAATATAGAACTGTAATACGATGCTTGAAACAAAAAAAATATGGACATGAGGGGAGGGTGACTTTTTTAGTGGAACTAGGGCATCAATTTACAGCTTAACAAAACTATTTAATTGGATGCTGTCTGTATGTGTGTGTGTGTATGTGTGTGCATCTCTGTCTGTCTGTATGCACTTCTGTGTGCCTACAATAGGGATGTGTTGTGGTCACTGTATGTGTACTGTCTGTCTCTGTCTGGTGTGCAGTGTTGCTAGTTAAGGGTAGAGAGCGGATCACCAAGCCTGTACCCTCTCTCCCCATCCCTTCTTCCCCCATCTAGGCCCTCCATCCCACCCCAACATTAATATACTGTACACTTTAACATACCAAAATGTAAGGCCTGCTTGTCCGTTTCACTTGGGTATAGCCGGAGGATGGGGTTTTAAGTATAGAAGCATGGGAAAGGAAGCAGCCTGAAAGTGGTTTAGAGCTGGGAGATTGCATAAACACAACTCCCAGTCCCACGGACTGATAAGACCCTGAATCCCTAAAGGGGTTCTCATTCGCCTCAGCCATGAAACAATGTTTCCTTGGTTAGTTGGTTTTCAGCAGCGACTCTACTTCACAGGAGACCGACTGGGCTCCAGATTTTGTGTGTGACCTTCCAGGAACAGAAGATGAATTAATCTACAGATATAAGTCAAGGTATTATCTTACCTCATTTGCACACACTGTATATATACTTTTTCTACTGTATTATTGACTGTATGTTTGTTTATTCCATGTGTAACTCTGTGTTATTCTATGTGTCAAACTGCTTTGCTTTATCTTGGCCAGGTTGCAGTTGTAAATGAGAACTTGTTTTCAACTAGCCTACCAGGTTAAATAAAGGTGTTTTCAACTAGCCTACCAGGTTAAATAAAGGTGAAATAAATACATAAAAAATGTATCCAGTTGTGTAAAAGTACTTAAGTAAAAATACTTGAAAGTACTAATTAAGTATTTTGTTGTTGTGTATATGTATTTAGTTTACTACACTACATCCCTAAAGAAAATATTTACCTTTCACTACCATACATTTTCTCTGACAACCAAAAGTACTCATTACATTTCGAATGCTCAGGCAGGACAGCAATATTGTCAAATTTACACACCTATTAATACAACACATTGTCATCCCTACGGCCTCTGATCTGGCATATTCACTAAACACAAATAGTGTGTTCATAAATGAGTGCTGGCATGTGCCACTGTCTGTTCATAAATTTAAAAAACTAGAAAATCATGCCATCTGGTTTGCTTAATATAAAGAATATGATATATAGCTTTATATATTACTTTTTACTTTTACTTAAGTAAATCGGTTGAGTGCAGTCAAATGCTGTACTTTTTAACTAATTGTTTGGTGTTTGTAAATCTATCACAACTCCCAGTATAACTTTTAGCTTTAAATGACAAATCCATCCTGGTTGTACCATTGTACCAGTTTTGACAGTATACGTAGACACAAACCGTACATTAGAACATTTAGATGGTACATTTGTCTGCATTCCTCTCCACATCTGTTTTCAGTGACTCCCATGTCCCAAGAGATAAATTCATTAATTTAAAAAATATTCAGTAACCAGCTGGCCATTCACTTTTTTACCAGCTATTAGAGATAAAAATACAAATGTTTCGTGTCAAACAATACAAAGCAACTTGATATTTCAATCATATCAGAACATAAGCGGATGTTCTCTTTCCCTCTTCAGTCATCTATTTTTATAGAACTAAATGACACGACAAGTGATTATCCATTTGAGTCACTTTTCTGCACAGAAAGAATGCTAGTATGCTAGGGCGAAGTGAGGTGATAGTCTGGCAAGGCAGGGCATGGATTAATAAGTAATTTTTCAAACTGCCACAAGTTGAGGGAAAATTATGTGTAGAAGCAGTTGCTGGCATGCATTTGCCAGACTGTAATGTAGTTATCTGTAGCCTGGTTCTGGCATAAGCCGGCTTCAAACCCTATTGCTAGTGTACCATGTGGTCTTAATGATGCAAGCCTGAGGCCTGAGACCTTTACTTTACATTTGCCTTGTATTCTATCAAATGGTAGGAAGCAACATGTTGATGGTGACGATAATCAGTAGGACACACTATCTGCACACCTGATAGGTAGTTGCAGGTGCAAACATTACGTATTGCCATTACTGAATTGTCATTGTTTGATTAACTATGGACAGTATCTATTTCTGACAGATGGAGAATCGACAGACTATTTTGACCTGCCTTATTGTGATCCTCGTGGCCTTATCACGTGAGCAACAATTACACTACTTCGCTTGACTTGGTCCTCCAACCTACTTTTCAATGCCCTGTTGAGGACAGTTAAATTGTTATCCTGATCCAGCAATGTCTACAGCAGTCTAGTCCTCTAATTGTCATGCTACAGCAAAAACATATAAGGCCTTTAAAAGTGGGGGAGAAAGCAATACAGTGCCTTGCAAAAAAGAGTATTCATCCCCCTTGGCGTTTTTCCAATTTTGTTGCATTACAACCTGTAATTTTAAATGGATTTTTATTTGGATTTCATGTAATGGACATACACAAAATAGTCCATATTGGTGAAGTGAAGTGAAACAAATAACTTGTTTCAACAAAAAAAAAAGTAAAAATGTCAAATTAGTGAGTGTATATGTATTCACCCCCTTTGCTATGAAGTCCCTAAATAAGATCTGGTGCAACCAATTACCTTCAGAAGTCACATAATTAGTTAAATAAAGTCCACCAGTGTGCAATCTAAGCATCACATGATCTCAGTATATATACACCTGTTCTGAAAAGCCCCAGAGTCTGCAACACCACTAAGCAAGGGGCACCACCAAGCAAGCGACACCATGAAGACCAAGGAGCTCTCCAAACAGGTCAGGGACAAAGTTGTGGTACAGATCAGGGTTGGGTTATAAAAAAATATCTGAAACTTTGAACATCCCACAGAGCACCATTAAATCCATTATTAAAAAATGGAAAGAATATGGCACCACAACAAACCTGCCAAGACAGGGCAGCCCACCAAAACTCACGGACCAGGCAAGGAGGGCATTAATCAGAGAGGAAACAAAGAGACCAAAGATAACGCTGAAAAAGCTGCAAAGTCCCACAGCGGAGATTGGAGTATTTGTCCATAGGACCACTTTAAGCAGTACACTCCACAGAGTTGAGCTTTATGGAAAAGTGGCCAAAAAATGCCATTGCTTAAAGAAAAAAATAAGCAAACACCTTTGGTGTTCGCCAAAAGGCATGTGGGAGACTCCACAAACATATGGAAGAGGGAACTCTGGTCAGATGAGACTAAAATTGAGCTTTTTGGCCATCAAGGAAAAAGCTATGTTTTGTGCAAACACAACACCTGTCATCACCTCGAGAATACCATCCCCAAAGTGAAGCATGGTGGTGGCAGTATCATGCTGTGGGGATGTTTTTCATCGGCAGGGACTGGGAAACAGGTCAGAATTGAAGGAATAGTGGATGGCGCTAAATACAGGGAAATTCTTGAGGGAAAACAGTTTCAGTCTTCCATAGATTTTAGACTGGGACGGAGGTTCACCTTCCAGCAGGACAATGACCCTAAGCATACTGCTAAAGCAACACTCGGGGAAACATTTAAATGTCTTGGAATGGCCTAGTCAAAGCCCAGACCTCAATCCAATTGAGAATCGGTGGTATGACTTAAATATTGCTGTACACCAGCGGAACCCATCCAACTTGAAGGAGCTGGAGCAGTTTTGCCTTGAAGAATGGGCAAAAATCCCAGTGGCTAGATGTGCCAAGCTTATAGAGACATACCCCAAGAGACTTGCAGCTGTAATTGCTGCAAAAGGTGGCTCTACAAAATATTGACTTTTGGGAGGTGAATAGTTATGCATGCTCAAGTTCTGTTTTTTTGTCTTATTTCTTGTTTGATACACAATAAAACATGTTTTGCATCTTCAAAGTGGTAGGCATGCTGTGTAAATCAAATGATACAAAAGGCAACAAAATAGGGAATATGCCAGGGGGGGGTGAATACTTTCGCAAGCCACTGTATATCTCCGAACTGTCCTATTCCAAATACAAGAGCTTTGTGGTCCAACAGTTGTTTCGCTGTCAGTTTTTATACCACCTATAAATAATGGAAAAACACATTCTAACTAGTGTCTACTTATTCAGTAGTACTAAAAGAGACATGGAATATTTCACCGCCTCCTCCCTCGCTCCGTAATGGTCTGGGATTTATATGAAACATAATGTTTTGTTGACACATCCTTAACAGACATGAAATCACCAACCCACTGCCGAAAATCTACAGTTCTATTGAATGGTTGATGTTTTTTTACTCTTATTTTGTAATAGATTGGGAGTTGGGATAAACGAGTCTGCTGTCACGATGTGTTTACTTTTCACCAACTCTTGTTTTTTTTCTAGGGCTTAGCGAGGGTGGCTACGTTGCACAGTGCAACAGGCTGACGTTCGACCACTACGTGCATGGTTACTGCCTCCCAAACTTCAACCAGAGCATGGAAGCTAGCAACTATCAGCACAGATGTCCCTGGCCTACCTTTAAAGGGTGTGTGTGTGTACCCCTACAACAGAGGGGTTTGGTGTACAGCCTGACCTGTCTCTAGCCTTCCTGCCTATTGTATTTTGTATTGAGGGGGGGGGGGGGGGCCTGAGCTCACATCCCCTGGCTGATGAGTGAGAACAGAGGAAAGGGCTAAGTATAGCCGCGTATGACCATTTTTAATGGCTATATCGCTAAAGATACAACCTTTAGTCATGGGAGAGTCAGACCTTTCCTGTCGCCAGGGTGTTTTTTGTGTAACTTCATGTTAGAGCTGATTCAATGTTTTGGGGTGGTAGCCTAGTGTACATGTCTAGCCACACTGCACCACTCGTATTTCTCCGACATCACATGTTTGTTCAGAACGAAGATGTAGTGCTAGCCCATTAATTACACTGTAATAATTCATATATTACTGTTGACATCGCCTGCAGGGCCCAAACCCTGGAGAACTAAATGGTGTGTTTGGGTGGTGTCTCAACCGGTTACACCCTGAAATTTGAGCGATTGGTTCACAGTAGTCCAGGCTGTTTAGTACATGCTACTTTTATTAGTCTGTTTTGACAGTGGCTCCGGCCCATTTCTCTCCTCTTTCTTAATGAAGTGTGCACTTGTTCACTCCCCACTAAAAGGAATGGAGTGAGTGAATGCCCACTTCAGGAGAGAAATAGGGAAATGGAACATTAAGTTTTTTCCCCTTTTCACCATCAGCTCCTACATCATTTTGAATCACTGTGTGGAACAAGTAGCCACCAGTACCAGGTGTGTGGAGCCTTCACTGAAGGACGAAATCTTCCTAGAGGTACACCAGATGTTCTTCTCACTCTGCTCGCGTGTGGAGGACCCGGCTTTCGCTGTCCTGATGTTGCTGATTCTGCCTTGTATCATCACCATTCTGCTTCTCCCCCTGCTGTGTGTCCACATCACCACAACCACTGGGCTCTGAGAACCAACCCTCTTGGTGGACAAATCTTACAAATGCACAAACACACACACACACACATACAAAATAAACTTTCACGTGAGACACACTAGACGTAGCCAACAGAAAGTTGGATATCTGTTTAACATTCAGAAACACACATTTTTGTACACCCATATATTGTATGCTGAATAATGGTACTTATAGTATTGTAATACCCTGTTATGTTCTTAAATAAGCCTTGAATAAAAATGTGATAGATTTATTTGAAACACATAATAAAGATTTATTTGAAACACAAATATTTATTTTCAGACAAAAAAATAACAATTTGTTTTACAGTAGTTTGAAAACCCCTTTACAATAATAACAGGCTGAACCGCTATTCAAGTATCCACATAACATAAGTATCTTTCAGTATTGCTAATGCTAAAGTAATTCATAATTTATCATAAAATTAACTCACATACTTTTTTTTCTCAGACAGACAAACCCCACTTCATCAGGTATCGTTTTCAGAGCAGAAAGACTTATCTTTGTGTGTGTATGTGTGTCACTATATTTGTGTGTGACATGGCTTCAGGATGATTTTAACACAGGTATAGCATGTATAAACCATACTCACCTTCTTAAGAGTGACACTAAAAACATTGTCCTTCATTGAGAGATATGTCATAAGTTCTTCATTACAAGTGAGCTGCAGGAAATCCTTTAAATGCCACAAGACCGTCAATTAAAGTCAAATTCACCTACCTAACAATAAACCCGTTATCTACTTCCCCAGAGTCTGATGAACTAGTGGATACCATTTTTATGTCTCTGCGTACAGTATTTGCGAGTCAATGCTAACTAGCATTAGCACAATGACTGGTGCTAATGCTAACTGTTCCAGTAGACTTCCAGTCATTGTGTTAATGCTAGTTAGCATTGAGGTAACTAGCTCGTAGCTTCATTGTCAAAATCTTGAACTATCCCTTTAAAGGGGACCGTCACCTTTATAACTTTGTATTCATTACATGGTGCAAACTTGTAGGACAAGTTGGGAATGACCCATTAATAAAAATTAAAAAACTGGACATACAATAGGATGTTGCCACAGGGTTAGCAGTGCTATCTTATTACTTATGAAGGTAGATACATAAAAGATATACAGGTAATCTAATTGCATACATTTCTGATTGTCTACAGTACTTCCTAACGCCTTCACAAATGTCCTAGTCATCCAATCAAATGAAGAAAAAAAAGATCCCAGAGACTTCAAGTGAGAGACGGGTAAGTAGCAGCGGCTAACAAATAACGCTATATTCCTAGATTTTGGGTGGGTGGTCTGGTCTGTACTAGCATGGAGGTATCAGGCGACGAAACATTGTGGATTCCCAACATCTAACATGCCAGGCCTTTTTCATGGGCCTAGAACTATTTTCTTTTCATGTCCCTGCTCCAAATCTTGAGGAATCCAGACAGAACAGAAGAAAGTGGCTACACTATACCTTTTTATTATCTTGAATAATAACCACTCTTCCAAATCTTTATTTTTTTTCCCAGTGATTGAGTGATTGTTTTACTGAGTGTAGGCATATCCACCACAGGGCCACGGGGATCTCTGGTAGCCCTCAACACACCAGCAAGCCCGTGTTCTCAAACAACAATGACCTTTCCCCATTTTTCCTTCACATCAAGTGAGGGGGAAGCTTTCTCCCCTTGCCCTCTTCCCATTTTCATGTCTGACGCCATGGTAACAGTGATACCTTTTGCCTTTGACATGCCAAATACAATGCCAGTAGCTGTCTATTACTCCAAGCCCAGAGTAAAGCACGGCCACTTTGGTCTGAGATTCTATTGACTTAAGTCCTTCCTTCAGAAGCCAAGTTGACGCTAGCATACCTCCAGTTTAACAGAGCAGCGGAAGAAACAGTGCAGACAAAGTAGAGACTATCAAAACAACATCCCTGGAAACTTACTATATAGGCCTGTACATTCAATACGTCTCACACGGTAGGGGCTAAGTAGGTTGTCCATACACAACATGCCATTGCAATTCCAGTATCTACACTCTTAGGGAAAAAAGCTGCTAAATAGTAGTACCTTGTAGGGTTCTTCGGATTGTCCCCATAGGGGGAACCCTTTGCAGAGGGTTCTATCTTGAATCTTTTATATAGTGTTCGTTATAGAACTCCCTGTATATGGTTCTACCTAGAGCATGCTGGGAAATACTGTATGATATATGGTTCTATGAAGAACCCTTGCCTTCCAAAGAATCCTTATTGCCATCCAAAGAATTATCAAAGAACTCTTTCCTCCAAAAACTGTTCTTAGAATATTAAAGGTTCTAGGTAGAACCCTTTCCCTTACAAAGAACCCTTGTCTTCCAAAAAGGGATCTTCAGATGAAAACGGTTCATGGTAGAACCCTATCCCTCCACAAATAACCTTTTTAGAACCTTTTTTTCTAAGAGTGTAGTGTTTGTACGACAAGAGTCAATAAGACATGTGATGTTACACTTCTCTAGTGGGGTCTATTTAAAAAAAAAAAAAAGCATTATCATATTATACAATACATAATTTCGACAAATTCAGCAGATGCTTCAATATTTGAAACATGGTCTCCACTTCACGTGTATCAATTTAAACCTATGGTTCTGCAGCACTGTTCATGATAACATAGTCCATTTTAAACAGACAAACATTCTGTGTGGGGTAGAAACCTGAACCTTGGGGAAAAGAGTCCATTCCAATCACTGTACATGTTAAACACATGCCAAGTTGTATATTATCACTTCTGAACCACCTGTGTGTATAATTTTAAATATTTCCTTGAATGGTTTGTGTACACAACAGGGACACAAAACCAATGATCAATGATCTATTTGCTTTACAAAGGTTAGTTTTACCTTATGCTATAGTACCCTTCACACCCAACAGTTGCCTACAGAACATGGAAGTACACAATGACAGTGGTGCTACACAGTGATTTTGATACCTGTGGTATAATTCCAGTGACTTTGACAAAGGTTTTGAATAATGTTAATAATTGCAAATTCCTCCAACTAACAGGCATTTAGAATGCATCCCATATGTCAATATCGCTTCATATAATTTTGGCAACTAACAACAAACTAAAGTAAATAGGTAGGCTAACATTTAATTCGGTAAGAAAAATTTAAACATGTTCAAGGTCAGCAGATCTCAATGTGTTTACTTGTATGCATCCACAATCATTGGATTGGCCTGTTGGGCAGAATATACCTTATAAAGTAACATCTCTCCAAAACACACGTAATCCTCATGTACTGTATCTTCGTTTCCGGGAGAACTGCATTGAGAGGGGATCAACAAATGTATCTTCTCCTGTTATTGGACCAGGGAACTGGTGTGTCGGTGCAGGTGAATCACAAAGGTCAAAAGGTAACGTATCCTGTGAGGAGCACACAACTAAAGGGAGGGCACACAGTGAAAATAATGCCGAACTTCCTGTTTGGTTAACGTGGTCATTGAATTCCACTGATAATGGCTACAGTACGAAGAAGGGTAAAAAGGCAGTTATGCTGAGGAGGGCAGTGGAGTATTGGCTCCCAGTGAAACCAGTGTGGCTGTCATACAACCAGTGTTCATTCCACCAGTGCCCCAAATAAATGGGACTCCAACACTGGGAGGGAAAACCAACCTACTGGAGTACTTGGGGTTGTTGTCATTGCACTTACGCCCGGAACCTGTAGAGAGCTTGACCGTTAAAAGTAAGAGGAAGAACCCATGTCCAGGGTTTGAGTGGGGACGAGTGTTTATGAATTATTGGTCTGTGTTTAAAAGGTGCAATGTCCATGTCACGCACTTGAGGATTCCTGACACGCTCAGCAACAGTAGGGCAGCAGAGCTACTGACCTCTTTGAGAGGAAAAACTGTTGCAGCAGGAAAACCAGAAACAAATTATAACAGTGGGGTTATTCCTTTACATCATTTTTAGATCAAAGTACAGCAGAATTTGAATATAATATATGTATATATACACATAATGTTTCTCTGTTGGACGAAAATCCTACCGTCATCTGAGTGTTTTCAAGACACAGCTCCCAGACGTAATAAGAAACATGCTCGTGATTGGAAGATGGAGAGAGCCTTGGAAGATGGAGAGAGCCGATTGGGCCTACCCGTGTGACGTGTCTACACAAGCATGTGAATCTCATTATACTCGTCCCGACCATCCTCGTCAAAGTTGGGGGAGTCCTCATTTTCCCCGTCGAGCTGTAAGAGTGAGAGATGTTGGGATGTCATCAGAATCTTCACTCATAGTGTCTTGATGCTTTGGCCAATATAGTGAAACAATAATAGAAGAATAGGCATTTAGCAGACATTTGAATCCAAAGCGATTTACAGTCATGCGTGCATACATTTTACACGTGGCTGGTCCCAGGAATCTAACCCACAATTCTGTCATTGTCACACAACACAACACAACACAACACAACAACACAACACAACACAACACAACACACACACACACAGTGTTTTGATCAAGTCCATTCTCCAGGACCCCTGCGTCCTGTTTTCGTTAAGATCATGTGGTTTAGAGACTTGACTTCGAGGAGATAAACATTTTACAAATGTATTGTTAACTGAATTAAAGTACTGTGTAGCATGCACATTTCACAAATAAACAGAAATCCCCTTGCGAACACAGGACATCAGTGTTATTATTTGTAACGTGTGACCCAATGTTGCCTGGACCAGATGATTGTGCCTGAATTCAGAGAATTCCAGGAATGTCCACCTACCGCCTGAAGCTCACGCTCCTCAAAGATCCGGGAGAGGATGAGGCGGCGGAGCGGCACGGTCATGATGAGGATGAAGGGGAAGGCGAGTGAGGCCACGGTCGACTTGACCACCCACAGTAGCACAATGCAGGCCAGCTGGATGATGGTGAACATGTTCATACGCCACGTCTTCACCTGTGGCCAACGCACACACAAACATGTAAATGGGGTTAGTTATACTGCTTATGCTTATGACAAGTCTTACATACCTGCAGACTTTAAGTACAGCCTTACCCATAATTGAAATAAATTGAATTCATATTTTATATTCATTTGTTTAGGAATAATGATCTGGGCAGGACAATTAACACATACTGTTCATAGAGATGAGACAGACAGACACTGAGTGTACAAAACATTAGGAACACATTCGTCGGGGCATGGACACTACAAGGTGTCGAAAGCATTCCACAGGGATGCTGGCCCATGTGGACTCCAATGCTTCTCACAATTGTGTCAATTTGTCTGGATGTCCTTTGTTTGGTGGACCATTCTTCATACACACAGGAAACTGTTGATTGTGAAAAACCCAGCAGAGTTGTGGTTCTTGACACACTCAAACCAGGGCACATGGCACCTACTACCATACTCCGTTCAAAGGGACAAATATTTTGTCTTGCCAATTCAACCTCTGAATGGCACGCATGTACAATCCATGTCTCAATTGCCTCAAGGCTTAAAAATCCTTCTTTAACCTGCCTCCTTCCCTTCATCTACACTGATTGAAGTGGATTTAACAAGTGACATCAATAAAGGATCATATCTTTCACCTGGATTTACCTGGTCAGTCTTTGTCATGAAAAAAGCCGGTGTTCCTAATGTTTTTTTGTACACTAGTAAATACATGTTATATCACTGTCATAATTCAACCCCATCCTGTCACCGAGTTAAGATTTGCTACCCTGCCCATGGAATGACTATGGAAATGATTATATGGCGGGGCAGCAGGTAGCCTAGTGGTTAGTGTTGGGCTAGTAACCAAAAGGTTGCTGGATCAAATCCCTGAGCTGACAAGGTAAGAATCTGTCATTCTGCACCTGAACAAGGCAGTTAACCCACTGTTCCCTGATAGGCTGTCATTGTAAATAAGAATTTGTTCTGAACTGGCTTGCCTCGTTTAATAAAGGTAAAAAAAAATTGAATTAGATGGATTGAGCTCCATCTAGTGGGTGGATCCCCTTCTGTCTTTCACTAACATTGACAGCCTGCACCTGACTAGACACGGATCAAAAACATACCTATTGCAATACCGACATTAGATCAATGTCTATGGTCAACTTTATCCTTTTATCATTTGATTGCAAAGTAAGTCCACACACACAATTCCACTCAAGTCCGACATCATGCACAAATAAACTCACAAACAAACATGCAAAACCAGGATACCAAAATAGATTGGGCACAAATCTATAACAAAAGAGGTCGAGTAGACTCTCCATCGTATTCTGCTATTGGGCTCACCTTGGTCACGTATATGTGGTCGGGGTGGTGCTTGGCGGGCGTGAACATGAGTGTGATGCGCTCGTAGAGCTGGATGCCAGTGATCGACGTGACGCCCATGTAGAGGAAGATCCCGAACAGCACGGCCAGTGGGATGTTACGGAGCACGTCCGTCATCACGATAGACATGCCTTAGGAAAACACAAGTCAAAGGTGAAAGGTCAAATGTGTGAGATCCAGGTCGCATGGGGATCTGTAGGTTGGTTGAATTCAGATCGACTGAGCCAGTTCAGCAGTAATCTTGGTTAACCCGGAACTCAAATCTGGTTATATTGAAGTAGTCTGTCCACGAGTGAATAGTTCTGGTGTAACACCATTCAAGAACGTCTGTTACAGTACCTTGAAAACGCATTCATTCCCCTTGGTGTTGTTCCTATTTTGTTGCATAACAACCTGTAATTTAAATAGATTTTTTATTTGGATTTCATGTAATGGACATACACAAAATAGTCCAAATTGGTGAAGTGAAATGAAAAAAATTACTTGTTTCAAAAAATGATAAAGTGGTGTGTACAGATGTATTCAACCCCTTTGCTATGAAGCCCCTAAATAAGATCTGGTGCAACCAATTACCTCACATAATTAGTAAACCTGTGTGCAATCTAAGTGTCATATGATCTGTCACATGATCTCAACATATAACCTGTTCTGAAAGGCCCCAGAGTCTGCAACACCACTAAACAAGGGGCACCACCAAGCAAGCGGCACCATGAAGACCAAGGGGCTCTCCAAACAGTTGGGAGAAGTAGAGATCATGGTTGGGATATAAATAATATCTTAAATTGACTTCGGGGGGGGGGGGGTTGAATAAAACATATTTTGCATCTTCAAAGTGGTAGGCATGTTGTGTAAATCAAATGATACAAACCCCCCAAAAATCTATTTTAATTTCAGGTTGTAAGGCAACAAAATAGGAAAAATGCCAAGGGGGGTGAATACTTTCGCAAGCCACTGCAGGTTTAACCACAGAGAACGCTATATACACAGATAAACTACACCACTGGTATTAGAACATAGTCCCTATCAACCATTGATTGTTTATTTTCCTATTTCTTAGTTTGCTGTCCATGTTACATTTCTGAGTGCAACAGTACAGTACACCTTAGAAGATACTCTGGGATACACTAGTGACCATATCCCCCATGCATCCCGCAAAGGTGGAGGTGTTGCTAACATTTACGACAACAAATGTCAATTAAAAAAAAGAAAAGAATGACTGCATCTTCGTCTTTTGAGTTTCTAGTCATAACATCTATGCAGTCTACTCAATCACCTTTTATAGCTACTGTTTACAGGATTACTGGCCCATATACAGCGTTCCTCACTGAGTTCCCTGAATTCCTATCGGACCTTGTAGTCATTGCAGATAATATTCACATTTTTGGTGACTTTAAAATGGAAAAGTCCACAAACCCACTACCAAATGCTTTAGGAGCCTTTATCGACTCAGTGTGTTTTGTCCAACATGTCTCCGGACCTACGCATTGCAACAGTCATACCCTGGATCTATTTTTGTCCCATGGAATAAACATTGTGGCTCTAAACGTTTTTCCTCAGAATCCTGGATTTACGGACCAATATCTTATTATGTTTGCAATCGCAACAAATAATCTGATCAGACCCCAACCGAGGATTATCAAAAGGTGTGCTATAAATTCTTGGACAACCAAAAGATTCCTAGATGCCCTTCCAGACTCCCTCCACCTACCCAAAGACGTAGAGTAATCTGTTAACCACCTAACCTAAATGTAACTTTGCGTATTACCCTATTACCCTAGTCACACCTTTTAAAAACAAAAAATATTTGTCACAAGAAATTAGCTCCCTGGTATAAAGAAAATACCTGAACCCTGAAGCAAGCTTCCTCAGACAGGGCCACAATGTCTCCTGATCCCTCCTGTCTCAGCCTCTAGTTTTTATGCTGCCATAGTTTATGTGTCGGGGGATAGGGTCAGTCTGGTGTATCTGGAGTATTTCTCCTGTCTTATCCGGTGTCCTGTGTGAATTTAAGTATGCTCTCTCGAATTCTCTCTTTTTTTTCTCATTCTCTCTCGGAGGACCTGAGCCCTAGAACCATGCCTCAGGACTACCTGGCCTGAGTCTCCTTGCTGCCCCCAGTCCACCTGGTCGTGCTGCTGCTCCAGTTTCAACTGTTCTGCCTGCGGCTATGGAACCCTCATCTGTTCACCGGATGTGCTACCTTGTCCCAGACCTGCTGTTTTCAACTCTCTAGAGACAGCAGGAGCGGTAGAGATACTCTGAATGATCAGCTAAGAAAAGCCAACTGACATTTTCTCCTGAGGTGCTGACACTGTTGCACCCTCTACAACCACTGTGATTATTATTATTTGACCCTCCTGGTCATCTATGAACATTTGAACATCTTGGCCATGTTCTGTTATAATCTCCACCCGGCACAGCCAGAAGAGGACTGGCCACCCCTCATAGTCTGGTTCATCTAGGTTTCTTCCTAGGTTCTGGCCTTTCTAGGGAGTTTTTCCAAGCCACCAAGCTTCTACACTTGCATTGCTTGCTGTTTGGGTTTTTTGGCTGGGTTTCTGGACAGCACTTTGTGACATCAGCTGATGTAAGAAGGGCTTTATAAATAAATTTGATTCCAGAAAATTGGAATGGTAATGGCGCTCCACCAAACTGGAAGACTTCAGACTATCTTGGAAATACAGTACCGTGCAATATCGTAGAGCCTTCACTGCTGCACGATTAGCATATTTTTCCAACCTAAATCTAAAGCATTTTTTTGATACTGTCACAAAGCTAACTAAAAATCTGCATTCCTCAAGGAGAGGATGGCCTTCACTTCAGCAGTGCTGAATTCATGAACTTCTTTGATGAAAAGATCATGATCATTAGAAAGCAAATTACAGACTCCTCTTTGAATCTACATATTTTTCCAAAATTCAGTTGTTCAGAGTCTGCACAGAACTGCCAGGACCTAAGATCAATGGAGACACTCAAGTTTTTTAATCCTGTATCTCTTGACACATTCACAAATATAGTCATGGCCTCTAAACCTTCCAGCTGCCTACTGGACACTATTACAACTAAACAACTGAAAGAGCTACGTCTTGTGCTTTGGCCCTCCTATGTTGAACATAATAAACAGCTCCCTATCCTCCATATGTGTCCCAAACTCACTAAAAGTGGCAGTAATAGAGACTCTCCTGAAAAAGCCAAACCCCCCAATCCTCTCAAAAATGTTAGAAAAAGCTACTGCTGTCCTGAAGACAAATAATGTATACGAAACGCTCCAGTCTGGTTTGAGACTGCACTTGTGAAAGTGGTATATTACCTTTTAATGGCGTCAAACCAAGGCTTTGCATCTGTCCTTGGGCTTCTAGACCTTAGTTCTGATTTTGACACCATCAGGCACAACATTCTTTTGGAGAGATTGAAAACCCTAATTGGTCTACACCAGGTATTCCCAAACTGGGGTAATGCCGTCGGGGGTACGCCAAATAAAAAAAAAATATATTTGTGGAGGACTTAATTCTTCCTGCTGCCGAGGATAAGTTTGGAACAATGCTGCGGTAAAAGGCCAACAAAAACTATACAGACAATATCTTCATCGAACAACACTGTTTCACGACGCATCAGTGACATGGCAGGAGATGTTTTGAAACAATTACTGCTTTGCATACAAGCCAGTGAATTCTATGCATTACAGCTGGATGAGTCAACAGACGTTGTGGGCCTGGCACAGCTCCTGGTATATGTCCGTTACGTTTATGGGGGGGCCAATTAAGGAAGACATCCTTTTCTGCAAACCTCTGGAAACCAGGACAATAGGAGAGGATATATTTAAGTACTGGACAGCTTTGTGACATAAAATGGACATTGGTGGTCAATATGTGTTGGTACTGATGGCACAAAAACCATGACAGGGAGACATGGTGGAGTGGTAATGTGCGTGCAAGCGCTCCAGATGCAACTTGGGTACACTGCAGCATCCACCGAGAGTCTTGCTGCCAAGGGAATGCCTGACAGCTTGAAATACGTTTTGGACAATACAGTGAAAATGGTTAACTTTGCTAAAGCAAGGCCTGTGAACTCTCGTGTATTTTCTTCACTACGCAATGATATGGGCAGCGACCATGTAACGCTTTTGTGCTCGTTATTAAGAGGCAAAGTATTGAAACTGTTTTTTAAAATTTATTAAGAGACTAGCTTAAAGTTTTCTTGACTGACCACAATTTTCACTTGTCTGACCGCTTGCATGATGACGTGTTTCTCACACGACTGGCCTGTCTGGGTGATGTTTTTTCTCACCTGAATGATCTGAATCTAGGATTACAGGGACTCTCCGCAACTATATTCAATATGCGGGAAAAAATTGAGGCTATGATTAAGAAGTTGGAGCTCTTCTCTGTCTGCATTAACAAGGACCACACACAGGTCTTTCCATTGTTGTATGTTTTTTTTGTGTGCAAATGAACCCAAGGTTATGGACAATGTCAAATGTGATATAGCGAAGCACCTGAGTGAGTTGTGTGCACAATTACGCAGGTACTTTCCCAACTCGGATGATACAAACAACTGGATTCGTTATCCCTTTCATGTCCATGCTGGTCATTTATGAACATTTGAACATCTTGGCCATGTTCTGTTATAATCTCCACCCGGCACAGCCAGAAGAGGACTGGCCACCCCACATAGCCTGGTTCCTCTCTAGGTTTCTTCCTAGGTTTTTTTCCTTTCTAGGGAGTTTTTCCTAGCCACCGTGCTTCTACACCTGCATTGCTTGCTGTTTGGGGTTTTAGGCTGGGTTTCTGTACAGCACTTTGATATATCAGCTGATGTACGAAGGGCTATATAAATACATTTGATTTGATGTCCTGCCTCCAGTCCACTTACCGATATCTTACAACAAGTGGTTCTGTGAAAAATTGAATTGAATCAGAAGCCACTGCCAGATTTCTGGATTGGACTGCTCTCAGAGTATCCTGCCTTGGCAAATCACGCTGTTAAGACACGGATGCCCTTTGCAACCACATACCTATGTATGACAGGATTCTCGGCATGAAAACTAAATACAGGCACAGACTGTGTGTAGAAAAAGTCTGAGACTCTCCAATACAACTCAACATTGCAGAGTTAGTCTCATTAATTTTTTTTTTTAATGAACAAATAAGGTTTTATATGTAAGGTGTCTAAGTAAAGAGCAAAATGATTGATTATTATTATATGTGGTCTGGTCCTATAAGATTTCTTTGTCACTTCCCGCGAGCCAGGTTGTGACAAACTCACACTCATTCTTATATTTAATAAATATAGGCTTACAATGATTGCAAAAAACAGCTGGAGGCTGGGCTTTCTCCTATAGAGCTACATGTTAATTGAATGGTCTGCCTATCCATGTGAGAGACACAGACTCGGTCTTGACCATTATGTCTTTACTGAAGACTCATCTCTTCAATAAGGCTAATAAATTTAATCTGGCCAAGGGGTGCAACCAATGGACTGGAGTTACGAACCGCCCTTGCTGTCTCTGCCTGGCCGGCTCCCCTTTCTTCACTGGGATTCTCTCCCTCTGACCCTATTATGGGGGCTAAGTCATTGGCTTACTAGTGGTTTTCCATGGCATCCCTAGGAGGAGTCGTGCCGCGCTTGTTTCGCTATACTCGACTTGAGTGGGTTGAGTCACTGACGTGATCATCCTGTCTGGTTTTGCAGCGCTTCAGGCTTGTGCGGTGGAGAAGATCTTAGTGGGCTATACTCAGCCTTGTCTCAGGGTAGTAAGTTGGTGGTCTATTGATATCCCTCTAGTGGTGTGGGACCGTGCTTTGGCTAAGTGGGTAGGGTTATATCCTGCCTGGTTGGCCCTGTCTGGGGGTATTGTCAGACAGGGCCACAGTGTCCCCCGACCCCCCCATGTCTCAGCCTTCAGTGTCTATGCTGTAATAGTCTATGTGCTGGGAGGCAAGGGTGAGTCTGTCCTATCTCATTAATTTTTCCTGTCTCATCTGGTGTCCTGTGTGAACTTAAGTATGCTATCTCTAATTCTCCCATCTCTCTATCTGTCTCTGTCAGAGGACCTGAGCCCTATGACCATGCCTCAGGACAACCTGGCGTGATGGCTCCTGACTGTCCCCAGTCCACCTGGTTGTGCTGCTGATCCAGTTTTTGCTGTTTTGCCTGTGGCTATGGAACCTTAACCTGTTCACCAGACGTGCTATCTTGTCCCAGACCTGCTATTTTCGACCCTCTCTCTCTCTCTCTCTACCGCACCTGCTGTCTCGACCTCTGAATGCTTGGCTATGGAAAACCAACTGACATTTAGTTCTGAGGTGCTGACCTGTTGCACCCTCTACAACCACTGTGATTATTATATGACCCTATTGGTAATTTATGAACGTTTGAACATCTTGAAAAACGATCTGGCCATGTACTCTTATAATCTCCACCCGGCACAGCCAGAAGAGGACTAGCCACCCCTCAGTGCCTGGTTCCCTTCTAGGTTTCTTCCTAGGTTCCTGCCTTCATAGGGAGTTTTTCATCGCCATGGTGCCTCTACATTTGCATTGCTTGCTGTTTGACGTTTTAGGCTGGGTTTCTGTATAAGCACTTTGTGACATCTGCTGATGTAAAAAGGGCTTTATAAGTACATTTGAATTGATTTTGATCAATGACACCTTCCTTCACATCACACCAGGGCCTACACCCAATCCTTTCCAGAAAAACAGCATCCTCCTCACCCACGAGCACGGCAACTACCAGGCCCGTCACCCGCTGCTCCTTCACCTCCTGGATCATAGGCTTCTCGCCAGGCGCTGTGGCCTTGCTCATGACAGTAAGGGCGTTGACATGCGTGACAGAGCGCACAGTGGCGGCTGTGAGCCAGGGCAGGCCTAACAGAGGGCACATGGCGCCCAGCGTGACAATGAGCAGCAGGTCCAGGTGGAAGCCCGATCCCTTGACCAGGCGACGCTCCTTCTTGCTGACGATTAGTCTAGGATGGGAGGATGGAGGAAGAGTAAAGAGAGGGGGGGTAAGGAATGGGTAAGGAAGGTGTAAATCACACACACCTGTACACATACATTCACACATGCATCCACATGCATGTTTACACATACATGCATAAACACATATGTGCAAAATCACATGTATGTTCACACACACACACAAGTAAACACCCAGCACACGTATGCAGCCCAGGTCACCACATATAGAAACAAGCACTATTTTCATGTTCTTATTTGTTTAGTATTGTGCCTGTGATATAAAGTCAGTAATCTTCACTCTACTCCAATGTGATTGGTAAATGCCAGAGAAGGAACAGATGTCAGTTGGTTAATCATTATGGCCTGCAGCCAATTGATAGTTGACATTGTTGAACTTGCAGTACCTCCAACTCTGTTTATAGATTTGCTTCACAACATCATCCTACCAAAAACGGGTTTCTCGATAGCAACCCCTACACTGATATCACCATGGTTACCCAACTAGCACGTATGAGACAACATATATCCTCATCGCCTAGACGGCATCCCTATCCGTGTCCTCAGAACATGCGCAGACCAGCTGGCTGGTGTGTTTACGGACGTATTCAATCTCACCCTATCCCAGTCTGCTGTCCCCACATGCTTCGAGATGGCCACCATTGGTCCTGTGCCAAAGAAGGCAAAGGTAACTGAACTAAATTACTATCGCCCCGTAGCACTAACTTCTGTCATCATGAAGTGCTTTGAGAGGCTGGTCAAGGATCATAACACCTCCACCTTGCTTACCACCCCAATAGGTCCATAGACGCAACCCTGCCATAACACTGCACACTGCCCTATCCCATATGGACAAGAGGAATACCTATGTAAGAATGCTGTTCATTGACTATAGCTCAGCATTCAACACCATAGTACCCTCCAAGCTCATCATTAAGCTAGAGGCCCCGGGTCTCAACCCCGCCCTGTGAAATTAGGTCCTGGACTTCCTGACGGGCCACTCCCAGGTGGTGAAAGTAGGAAACAACATCTCCACTTCGCTGATCCTCAACACTGGGGCCCCACAAGGGTGCGTGCTCAGCCCCAACCTTTACTCCTAGTTCACTCATGACTGCGTGGCCATGCACGCCTCCAACTCAATCATCAAGTTTGCAGATGACACACCAGTAGTAGGTTTGATTACCAACAATGACGAGACAGCCTACAAGGAGGAGGTTAGGGCACTAGGAGTGTGGTGTCAGCAAAACAACCTCTCACTCAACGTCAACAAAACAAAGGAGATGATCATGGACTTCAGGAAAAAGCAGAGGGAGCATCCCACCCCCCCCCTATCCACATCGACGGGACAGCAGTGGAGAAGGTGGAAGGTTTTAAGTTCTTCGGCGTACACATCACTGACAAACTGAAATGGTCCACCCACACAGACAGTGTGGTGAAGGTACAACAGCGCCTTTTCAACCTCAGGAGGCTGAAGAAATTTGGCTTGGCACCTAAAACCCTCACAAACCTTTACAGATGCACAATTGAGAGCATCTTGTCGGGCTGCATCACCGCCTGGTACGGCAACTGCACCGCCCACAACCGCAAGGCTCTCCAGAGGGTGGTGCGGTCTGCACAACGCATCCACCAGGGGTAAACTACCTGCCCTCCAGGACACCTACAGCACCTGATGTTACAGGAAGGCCAAAAAGATCATCAAGGATAACAAGCACCCGAGCCACTGCCTGTTCACCCCGTTACCATCCAGAAGGTGAGGTCAGTACAGGTGCATCAAAGCTGGGACCGAAAGACTGAAAAACAGCCATCACTAACACAGAGAGGCTGCTGCCTACATACAGACTTGAAATCATTGGACACTTTAATAATTGGATCACTAGTCACTTTAATAATGTTTAAATATCTTGCATTACTCATCTTATATGTATATACTGTATTTTATACATTCTATTGCATCTTACCTATGCCACTCTGTCTTTGCTCATCCATTTATATATATTCTTCTTCCTTTACTTAGATTAGTGTGATTAGGTAGTTGAAGTGGAACTGTTAGATTACATGTTAGTTATTGCTGCACTGTTGGAACTAGAAGCACAAGCATTTCACTACACTCGCAATAACATCTGCTAATCATGTGTACGTGACCAATAAAATGTTATTTTATTTTATCTAGTCTAACAAATGTGACTGGCATAACCATGGTAATTGACTCCCTCTTCACTTCTAAAGTGACACGTTACCATAGCAACAGGCAGCACTTACGAGGTGATCTGTGTCTCCATGAAGATGAGGATGAAGACAAGGAGGGCGGGCACCACCGAAGCCCCCATCATCCACAAGGGAAAGGGCTTCTTGTCACCGAATGGACTGATCAACCAGCCCCGCTTGTCAGGAGACGTGACCGAGAAACCAGATGGTACATTCAGCTTCTGTAAAAATTATAACGAGCAAGAGCAGGACAGTTTGTTGTGAGTGACTTTATTTTAAATGTTCAATGTGTATCAGGGATGTAGTGGAGCCTTTAGATATGTGACTTGTTTCAGGAAACTAGGCGTTTGTCGCGCGTCACCACTTCACAGGTGAGCCATTTGAACGTAAACTTTTTGGGGAGCAGAAATGCCTTCTGGAACATGCAAACTTTCATGTGCCTTAATAACAAACGTGTAAGCCATCTGTACATACGAATACAATTGTTAAATTATGAGCCTAGATGGTTTAGCCAGGGAAAAAGTCAGCTACCTTCCCGCTGGCCATGATTGGCTGAGATAATGAGTGGGCTGGACATCCTGAGAATTGATTTCGGATTGGTCTACCAAGTAGCACGCTTCTGTCTATAACAAGAGCTGGTCAATATGTGTAGGTAATCCTTTCTAACCCTGCTTTTTTGAAAGATATCACGTAGTAGAACTACATAAGTGTTGCTCTCCACTTTCTGTCTGGAGGACCAAGTTTTGAAATCAGTGGAATTAGACTATGATAGCTAAGGAGACAGAGAAAATTCTGACGTTTGATTGCAAATATGCAGACGGAGTCGAAAAGAGAACACACTGGTGTGTAAAAAACCTGCCTCCGGATTACATCTTCAAACTAAGGGCAACCATGGCATCCGTGACAGAGATGGTGAAGCGTCCATCCATGTATATGGTAAGATAGTCTAGGTAGCTACATTTTCAGATAATTTAGATTTTCAGATTTTCTAATTTTGTCAGAAAGTCATTTCAAGTTAAAGTCTATGTTAGCCAGCCAGCTAACACATGTTTAATCTGTGTAGAAATATTATTCATATCTAAGAGCCATTTGCATTGCTAGTTATAGCCTAATGTTAGTTAGCTAACATTGATCCTGGTTGGTTAGCTACCTGCAGATTCATGCAGGGTAGTACCGTTATGAGATGGGATTTTGGTTCATTGTTTAGCTAGCAGGCTAAATGTCTAAACAAAATACTCCAGTATGCAAGTAACCATTTAAATAGAATGTTCATGATGTCACTGTGACAACTGTCGATAGACATAGCTGGTAAATTCGCTCTGGCTATCTACTCCGATTTCAGAGTACTCTCGTCTGAGTGTGCTAGAGTGCAGAATAACTGACACATTTACGAACGCTCAACACACGATGAATATGGCCGGTGTCAGTAAACGTTGGCAAATTAAATTGTTACCAGCAGCACAGTTGCAGTCATCTCTGCTAGGGCGAGTAAAATGGTCAGAGAGAGCTGTTTACTCATTTGTGTCTGGAAGTAGCTAGCAAGCTAGCCAACATAAGTCAGTCAGCTTGGGTGCTTGACTGCTGTTGTTAGGGCAGAACGCTCGAATCAACCCTGCACCTTGGCCAGAGCGTCCAAAGTGCGCTCTAAACGCTCCAAGAGCAAAACGCTCTGAATTTACAAATAGACCATCTGACAGCACTATGAATTTACGAACGCCCAGAGCACACTCTGCACTCCAGATTAAATTTACGAACAGACCCGTAGTATAAACCAGCCTTCAGTCTTGAAATCTTTGGTTGTTTAGTACATGGCCTCACATAGATGGGTGGGGCTAAAGCTTAAAAGGGTGTGAACGATGCCAAATGGGTGTAGACAAAGAAGAGCTCTCCAGTATGTGTACCAAAACATTCAAGGGCCATTTTATCAACTTTCAAAGCAGAATTACTTTTCCATTGTTCCTCAAATGTAGTGTATGCTATACCATTTTTGGTATAGCATACTTTTATCCTCTACTTTTATCCAATGTAAAAAACACAATTTCAAATTTTGAAACATAAGACCGAGTCAGGCCGGTCAGTCACATATACGGATGTAGGTGTTGGCAATGGCAGTTATGGTTACCTGGGTGTACGTGTCGGGGATGGAGTAACTCAACAGTACAGAGAAGAGGATGGAGATGGGGATGCCAAAGTCTCCGATGACTCTTCTGGCCTGGGGGGGATCACATGATAAAACAGAACACTCTCCAGATCATAGGGTCACTAGTATAGATTATACTGTATACGGTAGGTGTAAAATAGGAAAGCTATATTCATACTGCATTTGTGACATTGTTATTGTTATTATTAAGGGAGAAACACTTGGACCAAAACCTATACGTTGGATTGAAATGAGCCCAGAGAAAACAAATGAGGGGTTTCTGAGAAAATGGCTGGCATAGGTTACCTTCCCGCCCAGGAAGCGACTATTGCGCAATTTCCTGAGGAAGAAGGCCACAAAGAAGGTGCCAAGCATAAGGACGAGAGACAGCAAGGCTGTGTTGGGTTGGTTTAGGACCGGGCCCCCGGGGTCTGTGGGGTTGATGAAGTCCATACCGGGCAGGCTGAGAGCAGGCGGGTAGCTTCTCATCAAAGGATGCTCCTGGAATACCTGTAAGATGGAAAAAGGCTAAATACCACATCTGATGTATCAGACTGTCCTCATGTAAAACATTACCCATTGGTTTTTACCTTGATGAGCTTCGAGAAGGTCTCATAGATGAAGATGAGCGAGATGAGGAAGGCGAAGATCTCCTGGGTGAAGGGTGAGATGTATTTGACCAAGAAGCTGCCCTCGGCCGCTACTATCAACAGCACTATGAAGACGAGCCAGAAGCCAATCCACACCCGGCCAGTCAGGTACTCAAAGCCCTGGGCCTGGCAGAACTGAGGGTGGAAGAGGGTGGAAGAGGGAGGGAGGGAGAGATAGGAGAGATAGGGAGGAAGGGAGAAAGAGAGGCAGAAAGGGAGTGAGAATGGAAGAGTGAAATAGATATTTAATAGGCTCCGAACTGGGGAAAATGGGGTTTCAAATGGGCTGTGCAACATGAAGTAGCCTATTAGATACACATATCTTACGCTCTTAAGACCTCTTTTTAAAATGCTTTTAATTATCATGATTTTTGGATGATTCTTGTCCACCATCGCCCTGCTGTAAATGTGTTTATTTTCAGGCACCTTGTAGAAGGCCTCCTCAAACACCAGCAGCGGTCCTGAGAATCCGATGATGAGCAGGGGCTGTCCGGCCAACAGCGAGAACAGCACCCCCAGGGTCGCCGTGGAGATGATAAGCTCAGAGACTCCCATCATGCCCTCTGTTTTCTCTCCTGTTTAATTGGAAAGGATATTGACTGAGCTGTAGTTTTTAAACTTCCTTTATGTATCTTCTCAGTCAGTAACAGCTACTTTCAAGTTAATGAGAACACTATTGAATATTGTACAATATTAGATGAACTAATCAGTATCTAAAACCTACAGTGACATGTAGAGGTACAAGTAAATTGTGAAAAACAGCTAGCTATGTTGTCGCAAACGTTTTTGGCAATGGGGTGTTATATTAAGCTAGCTGGTTATTTAGTTAGCTAGCACTTTATGGAGTACAAATCCTCTCAGGACAGCTAGCAAACATTTCATCGTTTGTTCTGAAACGTCGGTGAATCACATTCTTGAGGTAGAAGGAAAACAAATATGTGCCGGCAAAGCTCTCTTACCCAACAGTCCTCCGAAGGTGATGGTGGGCGAGAGGGCTGCGAAGTAGATGAAGATGATGGCGGCAATGCACTGTGAGTCCAAGGCGTCCTTGATGTCACTGGCGTAGCGTGGGTAGCGTCGCCTGATGTCATGGATGAGGCCCCCGAATGGGATGCCTGACCGCTTCATGGGGTCCACCTCTTGGTCCTCCTCTTCCTGCTCGTCCTGGCTCACCTCTGCAGTGCAGTGAAACAGACAGACATCCAGTAAGCCTGTGTTTTTCAATCTACTCCTGGGGAACTCCAAAGGGCTGCAAACAAAATAAAGAAATAAATACAATTATGATCACCTTTGGTCTCCTGGTCTGTCCCGGGGGTGGTATGGGTCATGCCCTTCTTAATGTTCTCTCTCTCCTTCCTCTTGCGCAGCATCTGCTTCTGGAAGGAGGCTACCGTCTTTAGCAGGTCCTTGCCCTCCACGTCCGACGGGGGGATAACGATGCTGCAGTCCAGGAACTCATTGATGCCGTTCAGCAGGTCCTGCCGGTCATCCGCGAAGTAAGCCACCTCGTGGAAGTTCTGGGGATGTTTTGAAGAGATGAGTAATGGTCTCACTGACCCAGACTAAACCTCAATTTTTTTCCCAGGACTTTTAATCTGTCTGGGAAACCAGACCTAAATGTTTGTACTATTTGTACCATTTACAGCTGAGAGGAATTATGGGAAAAGTTGTGTGCCATGTTTTTTTTCAGGTCAGCTACCTTGTCAGACATCAGGGTGGAGAAGGAGCGTCCGATCTCGTGATAGTCCATGTTGGACTGAGCGGGGCCGAGCAGGGCAAAGAGGAAACGGACTGGCACCGGCACCTCCAGGACCGACTCCAGCAGCACCGCCTCACTCAGCCTGATGAAGGCCATGGCCGGCTGCTCCAAGAACTCCACACACCCTGAGGAATGACACACAGTTAAGGATCTTTGGAAACAATGCTAATGTTAATAGGTAAGGGGTAATTGGTGAGGGCTAAGGGAGACAAGCTAGGCTAATATTGCAGCCAATGGGTGTTTCCAGGGCAAGCCATTTTGCCTGAGAAATAGCACCACACATCTGCTACTACTGTCAGTGGAGAGATGAGTTGTGCCAATTAGAAATGAAATCAACGCTAACAATTGGTACACACCGCCTTAAGGCTGACATGTGAACGGACAGAGCCAATACTTACACAGGCAAATGTAGCCGTGAAAATAAATGTACAGTACATCCAAATGCATGTTTCACACACACATACAGTACCCGGAAAACGTTTGGACACACCTATTCATTCAAGGGTTTTTCAAATTTTTTACAACTATTTTCTACATTGTAGAATAATAGTGAAGACCTCAAAAGTAACCAAAAAAAGTGTTAAACAAATCAAAATATATGTTATATTTGAGATTCTTCAAAGTAGCCACCCTTTGCCTTGATGACAGCTTTGCACACTTTTGGTATTCTCTCAACCAGCTTCACATGGAATGCTTTTCCAACAGTCTTGAAGGAGTTCCCACATATGCTGAGCACTTGTTGACTGCTTTTCCTCCCACTAAGAGCAAACCAGATGGCGTATCTCTGCAGAATGCTTTAGTAGCCATGCTGGTTAAGTGTGCCTTGAATTCTAAATAAATCACTAACACTGTCAACAGCAAAACACCTCCTCCTCCATGCTTCACAGTGGGAACCACACATGCGGAGATGTCCATTCACCTACTCTGCATTTTTGGTTGGAACCAAAAAACTCACATTTGGACATCTGACCAAAGGACAGACTTCCACCGATCCAATATCCATTGCTCATGTTTCTTGACCCAAGCAAGTATCTTCTTCTTATTGGTGTCCTTTAGTAGTGGTTTCTTTGCAGTAATTCGACCATGAGGGCCTGATTTCGGCAGGGTAGCCTAGTGTTTAGAGCGTTGGACTAGTCACCAAAAGGTTCCAAGTTTGAATCCCCGAGCTGACAAGGTACAAATCTGTCGTTCTGCCCCTGAACAGGCAGTTAACCCACTGTTCCTAGGCCATCATTCAAAATAAGAATTTGTTCTTAACTCACTTGCCTAGTTAAATAAAGGTTAAAAAAATAAAATAATTCATGCAGTCTCCTCTGAAAGGTTGATGTTGAGATGTGTCTGTTTCTTGAACTCTGTGAAGGATTTATTTGGGCTGCAATTTCCAAGGTGCAGTAAACTCTAATGACATTATCCTCTGCAGCGTAGGTAACTCTGGGTCTTCCTTTTCTGCGGCGGTCCTCATGAGAGCCAGTTTCATCATATGACATGACCTTCATGTATAAAATATATTTTGCTTAGATTAACATTTTTTTTAGTTACTACATGATTCTATTCTATCTATTATTTAATTGTTTTGCTGTCTTCACTATTATTCCACAATATATAAAATAGTAAAAAAGAATGAAAAACACTCATGTCCAAACTTTTGACTGGTACTGTATATATACTCCTTGGGCTTACCCACTAAGACCACGGTTGCTTCGGCGTCCTTGGGAATCTTGGCTAAGAGTTTTGTGTGTTTGGTAACCTGATGGTCGTGAGCCGTCGGCAAGGGGGGGTGATGTGATTTCTGAAGTCACAAACCAGAAAAATGTTAACAGGCGAAGCGTAAACATAAGGATGTATTTCATGCTAAGCCTGTGTAAGGCCTGTGCTAAACAAAAGCTTTGCCAGACGGTCACAGAACATCCATAGGCTCTCTCCTTGGTATTAGTTGATCCAAACCCTACATTTGTCAATTTTACAGACTGTTATGAACTTCGAACAGTCGTACAGTGTCTATCTAGCATTCATCTGCAGACACAAGTCAACACAACGTCAGTGACAAAAGTACAAAATGGTAAAATCACTTTCAAATATTTTAATACGACTGGAGTTTTAGATTTTTATGAGCTGTTTTAAATTTGCCAAAGTTTCAAGCCACGGGGAACATTAAAGTTTCACAGTTAATGCATCAAGAAGTTTTAACAAGGAGCACCTGTAAGCTGACTAAGAACATCATTCATCTCATGTGGGTGGAGTGGCTAATGGAAGTTTTTTTTGTCTCCGATTCCAAGCAATATCTGGGGTTTTCTGTTTCCCACTGTGGCTGCATTACTGAACTCGACGCATATCTCAGATTTGTTTTTACACTCTAATATACACTCAGTTTGCACAACATTAGGAACACCTTCCTAATTTTGAGTTGCACCACTTTTGCCCTCAGAACAGACTCAATTTATCAGAGCATGGAATCTATAGGGTGTCCAAAGCACTCCACAGGAATGCTGGCCTATGTTGACTCCACAGTTGTGGCAAGTTGGCTGGATTTCCTTTGGGTGTTGGACCATGTTTTATACACAATGGAAACTACAGAGTGTGAAAAACCACACATACACAATCCATGTCTCAAGCATTAAAAATCCTTCTTTAACCTGTCTCTTCCCCTTCATCTAAACGGATTGAAGTGGATTTAACAAATTATATCAAAAAGGGATTATAGATTTCAACTGGATTCACCTGGTTAGTCTGTCATGGAAATAGCAGGTGTTCCTAATGTTTTGTGCACTCAGTTTGTGTGATATACAGTACTATACAATGGAGAAAAAAATTGAATATGACATATAGTATTGTATTTCTATTTCAAGGTGGAATTTGAGCAATATCTCTGTGCCTCAGAACGTGAAATCATCTACTCAGACCATTCTTCATTTGTTTTCAAAGGAATTGGACAAGGCCATTGAGCCAAGAAAAGGTGTATTATGTCCATCTGAATAAACATTCCGGCTTGTAACTGAGACACAAAGATGCAGACACAAATATCCAAAAGGCTAACAGTATCGGACCAATAGCTTTAAAGGCCCAGCGCACTCAAAAAAATGTGATTTTCCTCTGTTTTATATATACTGTACTTCCACACTATGAGGTTGTAATAATAATGTGAAATTGTGAAAATTATGATAATATCCTTTTAGTGTAAGAGCTGAAACGACCGCCTGAAATTTCAGCCTGTTTTGGTGGGATGGAGTTTTAGCCTGCCTGGTAACATCACCAGGCAGTAAATTAGTTAATAGACTAATAAGATAATTCCAAACCTCTCTGCAAATAACAGCTGCTTGTTTTCCATTTTCCACTTTCCACTCATACCACTCCCAGACAGTCCTAGAGAAATGTTGCTTGAACAATGGCTCTTTGCTAAGAAGCCAATCTTGTATCTTTTTGAACATTTTAATTTAAAAAAATCACAGTTAAGATACTTAATTTTTACCCAGAAATCATTTGATATTGAGATTAAAAAACGGTTGTATTGGGCCTTTAAACATATATCTCCAGTCCAGCCTATAGATGTGCACAAGACTAAACAAAAAAGCAACACTTTGCCCACGCCCCTCATAAACAAGCTCACAAACACCTCTTTGTCATGGTCTGGTGCTTTGTTGTCATGGTGGTGGTGGACCGCTGCATGGTCTTCGGCCACAAGGGGCAACGCAGTGTTGGGAACGTGGTTGTGGTTGCGGTGGAAGCTGCCTTGAAGGCTGTTACTAGAGTGGTTGCGATGGAAGAGGCCCTCCTTTTCGTCGTTGGGGTGGCTGGAAGCAGGAGACACAGGAGGTTGTATTACAGTCGGGAGTTGCCATGCAATAAGACTGGAACTTCATGAACATTGCTATACAATATAAAGTGGTTATTATGCACTGCGATGTCAAAATGTATTGCGTCCATTCAAGAAGTGGATGATAGTTAATGGAGTCAGTATCAAAAGAAACAAATCCTTCATATCCTCTACATACCGTCCAACGACTCTTATTAAGGATATGTTATGAAGACTCTTATTAAGGATATGTTATAAAGACTCTTATTAAGGATATGTTATAAAGACTCGTATTAAGGATATGTTATAAAGACTCTTATCAAGGATATGTTATAAAGACTCTTATCAAGGATATGTTATAAAGACTCAAGGATATGTTATAAAGACTCAAGGATATGTTATAAAGACTCTTTAAAAAATTGACTCAACCTATTCAAGTGGGTGACACACTGGTGGTTTTCTATGTATTCCATGGAACACACTGGATTGTGTTAGGTGTGCTCCTCTAAAACAAGACAGCAATGTGTGTGTGTGTGTGTGTGCTTGCGTGTGTGACCAGGCCCCTCACAGCACACAGACAGTTTGATCACACTCACACTCCGGTCCAGAGGTGACATCACCTCCATCATTAGGTCCGTTTGGTCTTGTTACCCGTCTCCCGAGTTGGACACAATAGTTCAACAAAACAAAAGAACAAGGTGTGCCACCACACCGAATTGTGCTCAAGCAGCACCCAGAGAATCTTTAAACGGGAATGAGTAAGCGATGAGCTAAATTCTACAGCCACCTTGATGCATTTCTTTCCACATCATAAATTCCTATCTTGGACTGGCTCAGCCAATTCGAAGGCTTTTCCCATGGAAAGCAGCTGGTGACATGGTGGAAAATGTTGCTGAAAGGTTGCAACTGACGGGGTGTGTGCAACAAGGCCTGGTGGCGGAGTGTTGATGACCGTCTGTTATGTGTGTGTGTGTGTGTGTGTGTGTGTGTGTGTGTGTGTGTGTGTGTGTGTGTGTGTGTGTGTGTGTGTGTGTGTGTGTGAGAGAGAGAGAGAGAGAGCGAGAGAGAGGGAGGGAGAGAGACATAGTTTAATATATTCAACCAAATGTGTTTGTCTGTGTGTGTGTGTGTATAAGTGATGCATGTGTGTGTGTGTGTGTGTGTGTGTGTGTGTGTGTGTGTGTGTGTGTGTGGTGCTCTTATAGTGAATCTGTCTAAATGGTTGACAATGGTTCAATCTGGCCCAGAGTTTGCTCTATGGTTGGTGACAGACTGCCAGGTGACTTGTCACTGACCCCTGGTGTAACATGGCTTACAGGGAGGTTGGCACTTGGCACCATAAGAGACAGACAAGGCAGGTTCCAGTTCTGGGATGAAGCCACAACCCATGTTTTGACAACAATGCCTGGGATAAATATAACTGCAAGTACATTTGTCCTCAAGCTTCACTGTCAAAATGAGAAAAAACATTTTTTTCTTGTTTTCCATAAGAGACAATAGTGACACTATTTTCATATTGTCCTTTCTGACTCTGAAATGTGTAGATGGTGACCTGTACCAATTTAAACATCAAACATTATAATAGCAACAGGTATAAAAGAACACACTAATATAACACAGCAATCGATCAATTTCAGAACACAATAGGCCTAGTAGCCATGACTTCATCCCATCATCCAAAAGGCATACATAACATTTAGATCAAAATGGATGATTGCTTGAAGCAAACCCAGGAACACACCACAACATTAGTAAGAAAACCATGGCTGCTGAGTCTCTGCAAATCATTAATGTTCCACCACAGAGTACCTCAAGGCACCATGCAAGGTGAATACTGTTATGGCCAAACATGGTACCATTCTGTCCTCTTCTTTACTGGAGGGCTTGTGTCGGGATCTGGGACCAAGCTGGGCCTAGGGACCAAACTGGGCCTAGGGACCAAACTGGGCCTAGGAAAACTGAATCTGAGTACAGAGACAGATAGAAGAGAGGGTTCACACAAATTTGAAAAGTGCGTGCTTGTGTGTGTGTTTATGCATGCGTATGTTGGAATGAGGCCACATAGGCCTGTGTCCCAACATAAGGTGACTTCCTGGGTTGTATTCAACTATTGCAAGCTACCACATTGAAGGCAACAAAACACATAGGAAAAGTCCTCCTCTATCCTTCAGTCATGTACTCATACTGCTCATCCCTCAGCCTTAAATTTAAATGGACTGCTGACACTCATCAAGTCTTTTCTCCCTATATATGGGGTGGCAGGGTAGCCTAGTGGTTAGAGCGGTAGACTAGCAAGTTCAAACCCCCGAGCTGCAAGAAATGGTTTCAATTGTTTGTGATGATTTAAAACAGTGAGATCCTTCATTTAACTAGGGAAGTCACATTGAGATTGACATCTCTGTCAAGTGAGATTTTGAAAATTGTTTTAACTGGGCTATGTATTTAGTATTAATCTCCCCCTATTTATTCTATCATTTGGTTGTAGGTCCAACTATAATCACTATATGCATCCCAAATGGCACCTTATTCCTTAAATAGTTCACAACTTTTGACCAGAACCACAGAGCCCTATGTGCACTAGGTAGGGCAGGGGTCTCCAACCCTGTTCCTGGAGAGCTACCCTCCTGTAGATTTTTGCTCCAACTCCAGTTGTAACAAACCCGATTCATCTTACTAACCAGCAGATTATTAGAATCAAGTGACCTATATTAGGGTTGGAGGTTACCTATATTTGGGTTGGAGATGACCTAGATTTGGGTTGGAGGTGACCTATATTAGGGTTGGAGGTGACCTAGATTTGGGTTAGAGGTGATCTAGATTTGGGTTGGAAGTGACCTATATTAGGGTTGGAGGTGACCTAGATTTGGGTTGGAGCCACCGTCCTGAACCTACAGGACAGTAGCTCTCCAGGAACAGGGTTGGAAAGCCCTGCCATATGGAATATGGTGCTGTTTGGGACAAAGTCATGGTCTTTCATTCTATGTATGAGATCTGATGGAGACTTAGGGATGATGATAAACAAACTTGAGGTCATATATTATATACAGTGCATACGGAAATTCATGATTCAATCTTCCAGTCACATTTCATAGGCCTCTATGAGAGGAACTACCAGCAACATAACCTATGTACAGTGTAGAGGTCGACCGATTAATCGGAATGGCCGATTAATTAGGGACGATTTCAAGTTTTCATAACAATCGGTAATTGGTATTTTTGTACACCGATTGTGGGTGATTCTTTTTAATTTTAATTTTTATTTAACTAGGCAAGTCAGTTAAGAACACATTCTTATTTTCAATGATGGCAGAGGAACTGTGGGTTAACTGCCTTGTTCAGGGGCAGAACAACAGATTTGTACCTTGTCAGCACGGGGATTCGTTTTTGCAACCTTCCGGTTACTAGTCCAACGCTCTAACCACCTGCCTTACATTGCACTCCATGAGGAGCCTGCATGGCAGGCTGACTACCAGTTACGCGAGGGCAGCAAGAAGCCAAGGTAAGTTGCTAGCTAGCATTAAACTTATCTTATAAAAAAACAATCAATCTTAACATAATCACTGGTTAACTACACATGGTTGATGATATTACTAGTTTATCTAGCGTGTCCTGCGTTGCATATAATCGATGCAGTGCCTGTTCATTTCTCATCGAATCACAGCCTACTTCGCCAAAAGGGTGATGATTTAACAAGCGCATTTGCAAAAAAAAGCACTGTCGTTGCACCAATGTGTACCTAACCATAAACATCAATGCATTTATTTAAAATCAATACACAAGTATATATTTTTAAACTTGCATATTTAGTTAATATTGCCTGCTAACATGAATTTCTTACAACTAGGGAAGTTGTGTCACATCTATTGCGTTATGTGCAAGCAGTGCAAGCAGTCAGCAGGGTATATACAGCAGTTTGGGCCGCCTGGCTCGTTGCGAGCTGTGTGAAGTCCATTTATTCCGGACAAAGACCGTAATTCATTTGCCAGAATTTTACATAATTATGACATAACATTGAAGGTTGTACAATGTAACAGCAATATTTAGACTTAGGGATGCCATCCGTCAAACCCAAATATAGGTCACCTCCAACCCTAATCTAGGTCACCTCCAACCCTAATATAGGTCACCTCCAACCCTAATCTAGGTCACCTCCAACCCTAATATAGGTCACCTCCAACCCTAATATAGGTCACTTGATTCTAATAATCTGCTGGTTAGTAAGATGAATCGGGTTTGTTACAACTGGAGTTGGAGCAAAAATCTACAGGAGGGTAGCTCTCCAGGAACAGGGTTGGAGACGTTTTGTTTTCGAAATGATAGTTTCCGGATTTGACCATATTAATGACCAAAGGCTCGTATTTCTGTGTGTTATTATGTTATAATTTATTCTATGATTTGATATTTGATAGAGCAGTCTGACTCAGAGGTGGTAGACAGCAGCAGGCTCGTAAGCATTCATTCAAACAGCACTTTCGTGCATTTGCCAGCAGCTCTTCGCTGTTCTTCAAGCATTGAGCTGTTTATGACTTCAAGCCTATCAAATCCCGAGATTAGGCTGGTGTAACTGATGTGAAACGGTTAGCTAGTTAGCGGGGTGCGCACTAATAGCATTTCAAACGTCACTCCCTCTGAGACTTGGAGTAGTTGTTCCCCTTGCTCTGCAAGGGCCGCGGCTTTTGTGGAGCGATGGGTAACGATGCTTCGAGGGTTGTTGTCGATGTGTTCCTGGTTTGAGCCCAGGTAGGGGCGAGGAAAGGGATGGAAGCTATATTGTTACACTGGCAATACTAAAGTGCCTATAAGAACATCCAATAGTCAAAGGTACAGTATATGAAATACAAATGGTATAGAGAGAAATAGTCCTATAATTCCTATAATAACTACAACCTAAAACTTCTTACCTTGGAATATTGAAGACTCATGTTAAAAGGAACCACCAGCTTTCATATGTTCTCATGTTCTGAGCAAGGAACTTAAACGTTAGCTTTCTTACATGGCACATATTGCACTTTTACTTTCTTCTCCAACACTTTGTTTTTGCATTATTTAAACCAAATTGAACATGTTTCATTATTTATTTGAGGCTAAATTGATTTTATTGATGTATTATATTACGTTAAAATAAGTGTTCATTCAGTATTGTTGTAATTGTCATTATTACAAATATATATGTTTTCTTCAATCGGCCGATTAATCGGCATCGCCTTTTCTTTCTGGTCCTCCAATAATCGGTACCGGTATCGGCGTTGAAAAAAATCATAATCGGTCGACCTCTAATACAGTTCATTATATATACAAAAAAATATATATTTAATCAATTTTAGAATAACATTGGAAAAAGTGAAGGGGTCTGAATTCTTTCCGAATGCAGTGTGCTATTTTATGTGGGATAGCCCTCTGAGCTAAAGCCTGGGCAGCTGACCACTCACTGGTGTTTGAGCAGCAGGGCACGGAGCACGTTGGCCCGGTCCTCCGCTCTGATCTGGTCTGAGATGATCATGGTCTCCACCACCAGGTGAGCAATACCAGGCAAGGTGGTCTGCTCCAGGTCCAAAAGGACGGCACCTTATGTGGGATGGCAGGGGGAGAGTGAAGGGCACAGATTTACTACCTATTGTAGTAGAAAAGTTTTATCAATAGTCAATTTGTGACTGTGTGTTTGTGTGTGTGGTGAGGGCGTCACCATGTGTGATGGTCCTGCGGAGCTCCAGCAGACTACGGAAGGAAAGCGAAGCCACGTGGGGTTTTCCCCAGCGGTCTGTCTCCTCTTCCACATCCTCCTCAAACTTGATCCAGCGGGCCGTCTCCTTCCAGCGCATTTCCTGGTTCTTATCCACTATCAGCTCATTGAGTTCCACAAACACCTATAGAGACCAAACAGACACCTAGTTATCCATGACTTCCCATATGGCTCATCTTCTCTTTTTCTTTTCTTGGTTTGTTCAAGAACTGAGAAAAAAGTTGAAAATCTATTGAATGGAAAAATGTCAAATTCAATTATATTAAAGTCTATGAAGTAAAGCAGAATGTTTTCTTCTTAAGTCTAGGGAAAAAGGTTTTGGTCTAATTGACATGTGTGCTTTGCACTGTCGGAGACTTATTGAAATGTTTCTGCAAGGAATGTTCTTGGAGCACACAGCGAGCTAACAGAGTCGATGTTAGCTCCAACCTTCCTGGAACATTAAAGGGACCAAATAGACGGCGATCACTCCTTTGCCAGACTATGACATCATACGAATGGGACACAAGGGAGCTACTCAGATAACACTTTGATAGAAATAGTACACAAAGTTAGAAAATATGTTGCAAAGGTCACGGATTAGATTATACAGTCTCATAATAGATCTTCTAAGTGTTATGACTGAGGGCTTAGGCCTACAGTATGTCGTGACTCCAACTGTGAAGTGAAGTTCCCTGGCTTTAGATCTGCTAAATGTTTAGTAAGCAATTACTATGAAGATCCTATGTTTTCAATGATTTAATATTTCCAATTAGTCAATTAATCAATTGACCAATCAACTGGTGCCGTGGAGTCTGTTCTCTCACCTCATGGGTCTTCTTGTCAGCCGTCCTCTTCTTCTTCACGCTGGACAGTTGAGAAGAGCTGTTGGTGGTCTGGAGGAGCTGGCATCGAGATGACTTCTTCACCAGGTGACGCCTCACTCCAGGGTTGTCCTCGAATCGGTGACCTTAAAGCACAACAACAGGAGCAATTGTTAATGACACTGGGAGGTCAGCTGCAGAAAAGGTCAACTGTGCTCACTGGAAGGCGTAGTATCGTACACACTCAGGTTGTATGAGGCATTTGACATGTGTTTTTACTTGTCTGCACAACACAACCGTTGTGCGGTGTCACATTTTGTTTTTGCAAATATCACAACTGTTATGTCACGTGTGTGTGTACCAGGCAAAAGACTGGCTGAGTACGGTCTCTATGGGGGAGCTCTGTCTTATGACAGAGAATAATAAATCAATCTGATTATAGATGTCTATTAAAAGCGCAATAAGCAGTTGAAACAAGAACAAAGCGCACTCCCTGCCCCTGTTTCAGTTAAAATCTGCTGGATAGGGCTGGAGAAATGTAACCACTCTCAAATTCATGTTTTGAGGCTTTAGTGTTTATTTACATTTACTTTGCTTACAAACATTGGAGCAAAACAAGCTTATATTTTGGGTTCTGACTGGGTACTTCAATGGGTACATAATCATGATGGTCGATTGCCCCTTTAAAGTTTCCATGGGAAATAAAGGGAAAATACGGCACACAGTAGGTACATGGGGTAACAGAGGAGCTGGGCAAACAGACGGGTCGTTATGTTGGGTGGTTTTTCGCCCACCACAGACCTTTAGAGAATAAAAAAAAAGCCTGATTCAATTTTGAAGCTCTTCAGGCCACAAACCATATTTTATTGAATTTTGCGTAATTGATGCTGTCTACTCCTTAGCGATGCGGGCCTGGCGATGTGGGTGGAACGAGGAAGAGGACGCTCTAAGGACAAGGGTGTGTGTGTGCATGTGTGTGTGTGTGTGTGTGTGTGTGTGTGGGTCGATGCTAGTTACACTGCCAATCAAAGGGCTGGTTTTGCAGACACTCTGGGGAGAAGGCCTGGCCAGACCACCTCTAGACCTCAGCTGTTTTCTGTTGTAGTCACACCCACCACAGTGTGTGCCATAAACAAAGTCTAGGAAACAGGTTGTTTTGTTCCCTCTCTCATCCTCCATCCCTCTGACCCCAAGTTCATCCCTCCATCCTTCTATTCTTTCATTCTGTGGTGTTGTTCAGGCAATATAATCATCATTACAAATGCTCTATGCTAACAGGTTTGGGAGTGCTCCCAGGGGTAACTCGGTATTGAAGTGGAAGAGACACCCTTTGGCTGGACTCGCTCTGAGCTTTGCTAACTAAGTAAAAGTTATTCTGCTGCTCGTAAAGTGCGCAGCAAATTCCCCAGTGTTGAATGAACACTGAAAGTGTGAACCCATATAGACACTGAACTGTGTTGAACTAATAAACTGCTTAGTAAAGCTTTATTTGCATATTTCCCAGAGTGCCTTCCTTTTCAAGTAAATTGTAGAGTTACCACCCATGACTGAATTTGTTAATGACAGAAACATGGTTGTTGCATTCATACATTTTCAGTCCTATGAACTTTACAAAGTGCAATCCTAAGTGAATGTTGTCATTATATTATATTGCAATCTATTTCATGAGGCCCTACACTCTAAACATAATAATGAACTCTGTAAGTGTTGAATTAACACTTATTGGAGTAAAATAACCCCTTGCGTTGGTGTTAACACTTTTCAACATGGAATTCGAACCCGGGTCCAACAACTGTCAACCCAACATCTTAGTCATTGCGTCAAAAGATCTGAACCTCTTGATGAGGTCTATAGGTGTTGGGTTAAGGTCGCTACAATATGCATGTAACTTTTGTATATACTTGTGAATTCAAGTCATCATCATCATAACTTCCCAAAGTATTGCCTGTGATCTTGAGTAGCTTCTGAATGCCCCGTCTGTAGATGCTATCTGCACTCTGTGCCCCTCTAATACCCACTCTATGCCCCCCTCCTATGCCCTACATAACCCCACTTCTCTCCCTCTGTGCCCCTTCTGTGCCCTATTTGTGCCAATGAGTATGGCCTCGACAACCCCACTTTTCTCCCTCTCTGCCCCCTTTGTTTTCGATTCTACAATTACCAGTCTGGATGGAAAAGATTTGATACAGATTAACACAGTAGTGAACATAGTGTATGCCCTCGGTAACCCCAATTATTTGCCATAGTAAGCGACCAGTGTCTGTCTCTCCAATGTCCTCTGTAGCACCCCGTGCAGCTTCACCCTCTGTAAATCCTCTAATGGCCCTTAGTGTGGAACTCATGTCATTCTGCAATCGGTATTCCACTGCTCTCTCTGTAGCCCGTCTTTTAGTGAGTAGTGTGTATATGTGGCTTACACATCTTGTATATCGTCAATTCCTGGTGGCAGCGTGACTTTCCCAATTAGGACAATTGAGATATTGATCAATCAACATCATCATCTTTCAGCTGCAAAACAGTCGACCACAAGCTTCCTCCAGTAGCTACGGTCACTAGCGAGGTTTGCAATTTGACGTGGTTGTGAATGATCAATAGGTGACTCTTCTATGGGCCCATTAGTAACCCTTGTCCCTTCTCTTTTGCATCTCTGGGAATGCTCTGTAGCTAGTTATATCCCTTAGGTTAGCCGCTTGTGGCATCTATATGAACCCAGTAGAAGGTGTAATGTATATTCAGTATGTATTATCTATACAGAGGGGCAGAGAGCCATCACCAAAGTCAAGCAAAGAAACCAGATGATGAACCAGAAAACAGATGACACTTCTCTGAACACCTGTCCCCTTTCTCCCTCTTTCACTCTCTGATGAGCTCTTTGGGTCCATTCTGGTCGTCATTGGACACCAGTGCCCACACTGTCATTGCGACCAGCACCGAGGTAACCCTCACAGCACTACTGCAGAAGTGTCCAAATCCAGTGCCAGTCATAGAAACAACAGTATAGTTTGTCTATGGGATTTCATTCTGCCCCAGTAAAGGAGGGGCCCAGGACCGAACAGGGGCCACATGATCAATAGTTTAGCAGGGGACAGCGAGGGATAGAGAGGGTTCCAATTCACCCAGGCCAACCAAGCATTGGCAGAAATTAGCTTGTATTTATTGCTCCATACAATCAATAAAAACAACTCTGAATTCTCACTAATCAATTACCAATGTCAGGGCTTTCCACCAAAAGAGTTGAGTGCTACTCCTCCACTTTAGACTCACATTCTCCATTCGTTAGTATGGAAAAATGTACAGTTGCTCTGAAGTACTGTAGATGAGTGAATGGGAACGCTGATGTATTTCAGCAAATGGAGCCATTTATAGCCATGGGAAACAATGTAAGCTGAAATGTATGTCAATGGAAAAAACAATCAATCAAATACTAACTAGCTGTATCAATAGTCATACATTATCTCAGGCATAATTGAATGAGAACAAGGTACTGTATGTGCTTCTAAGAATAAAACAGATTCTAATATTGGCAAATATGAGCCTTATCTGGAAACAGTATACAAAACAAAAAAAAACGAATTCATGATTCAATTTTCCAGTCACATTTCATAGGCCATTACAGCCTTATTCTAAAATGGATTTAATAAAACATGTTCCTCATCAATCTACACCCAATACCCCATAATGACAAAGCGAAAACAGGTTTTTAGATTTATTTGCAAATTTATTGCAAATAAAAAACAGAAAAACCTTATTTACATATGTATTCAGACCCTTTGCTATGAGACTCGAAATTGAGCTCAGGTGCATCCTGTTTCCATTGATCATCCATGAAATGCTTCTACAACTTGATTGGAGTCCACCTATGGTAAATTCAAATGATTGGACATGATTTGGAAAGGCAAACAACTGTCTTTATAAGGTTCCACAGTTGACAGTGCATGTTTGAGCAAAAAGGTTGCAGTATCTGCTTGAGGGGGAATGTACACGGCTGTGACTATAACCAAAGAGAATTCTCTTGGGAGGTAATACGGTCGGCATTTTATGGTGAGGTATTCTAAGTCGGGTGAACAAAAGGACTTGAGTTCCTGTATGTTATCACAATCACACCCTGAGTAGTTAATCATGAAACATACACCCCCGCCCTTCTTTTTCCCGGAGAGATATTTATTCCTGTCTGCGTGATGAACTGAGAACCTAACTGGCTGTATGGACTCCCGAGAGAGAGACATATTTCTGTGAAACAAAGTATGTTACAATCCCTGATGTCTCTCTGGAAGGAAATCCTCGCCCTGAGCTCGTCAACTTTATTATTCAAAGACTGAACATTAGCGAGTAATATACTCAGAAGTAGTGGGTGGTGTGTGTGCCTCCTGAGACGGACTAGAAGTCCATTCAGTGGGGATGCTTAACAGCAGCAGGGATTAGGAGACCAGTCAGGATCGAAGCAAAGTTGAACGGAGCAAAGTACAGAGAGATATTTGATGAAAATCTGCTCCAGAGCGCTCAGGACCTCAGACTGGGGCAAAGGTTCACCTTCCAACAGGACAATGACCCCAAGCACATAGCACACAAGACAAAGCAGGAGTGGCTTAGGGACAAGTGTCTGAATGTCCTTGAGTGGGCCAGCTTAAGCCCCAACTTGAACTGGATCCAACATCTCTGGAGAGACCTGAAAATAGCTGTGGAGCAACGCTTCCCATCCAACCTGACAGAGCATGAGAGGATCTGCAGAGAAGAATGGGAGAAACGCCCCAAATACAGGTGTGCCTAGCTTATAGCGTAAAACCCAAGAAGACCAGAGGCTGTAATTGCTGCCAAAGGTTCTTCAACAAAGCACTGAGTAATGGTCTGAATAAAGAAATTAGCAAACATTTCTAAAAACATATTTTTGCTTTATCATTATGGAGTATTGTTTTTAGATAGATGAGGGAATTTAAAAAAAATCCATTTTAGAATAAGGCTGTAACCTAACAAAATGGGGAAATAGTCAAGGGGTCTGAATACTTTCCGAAAGCCCTGTATGTTGCAGTATGTTGTCCCCTTACACAGTTATCCTAACCTACATTAGGTAAGAGAATATAATGTTACCATTGCTGTATTAAAATGAGAATGATGATAATAATGTGATAACAATCCCAACTCCTGAATCCAAGTGCCGACACTCTAAACATAACAATTAACTCTGTAAGTGTTGAATTAATGCTTATTGGTTGAACATAACCTCAGTGTTGGTGTAAATAACCAGAGTTGAAACAAAGCCACACTCATCATTATCATATCTCCCAGGATGCTCTATTTGCACGTTGAGTTTCACAACTGTTTGTTTCAATATCTATGTTTTGATTGATTTATTAAACTTATGCTTCTCAAATATAAATGATAAGTATTTTCTAAACTAATCCAATTATGTTACTTGGGCTTATTGCATCCATTATTGAAATGGTTGTTCCAGTTTAGATGCTTTAGGTAGTCTCATATTGCAATCTTCCTGACCTTGGCAGACATTCTGAATCCAGGTTGCGGGTGATAAAACGTTCCAAAAATTGGTTATGCCCACGCTGGCTGGCTTTCAATAGGAATTACACATATATCTGTCAGGTTTGGTAAATAACACAACATGTTGTCTTGTTCAGATTACCCAAACATGAGTTAATTTAACCACCAATTGGGTTTTCATTCATTTAATTCATTAACTTTTAACAAACTCATACACTTCTGTAAACTTCATTAAGCTACAAAAGTGTCAGTGTTTGACCGTAACATGTAAAAACAATTCAACAGAACTGATGAACAGAACTACACTCACATGTGGCCAAAAACAACTTCCTGAAAGTCACACCCCTACTAAGCCACGCCTCCAGTCTTCTAATCTGACCCGCTGGGTCATATCTCAATAACCCAGCATCAACAAACCAACCTTGCTATTTTTTTAAATGCCTGCAACCCAGCAGTTGGGTCATCCAAACAACCCAGTATTTTTTTTTTGAATAAGGCTTATGAAATACACTGTAATGGGTTAAATAATTAAATGTCTATGATAACATACTCACTCAGGATCTCACTCGGTGAAGTCCATAAGACTGAAAATGGATGAATGCAACAAGCACTAAGCAGTGTGTTAAAACAATACTGTAAAGTGTCTACCCGGGTCCACACTCTCAGTGTTAATTTAAAACTTGGGAATTTGTTGTAAAGTGTTGTCCATTCTTCCATGACCACACACTGCTTCCCTTGGGGGGTGGGAGCCCTGGTACTTACGGATGTGCTCCAAGGGGTCTGGGTTCTCAGGGGACCCCGTGTGGTCATGGATGGACTCCAGCAGGTCACAGTCATCGAAATCAAAAACAAACTCCTCAAAGTCCTCCAAGCCCACCATGTTGAACTTAGAAGCGCGGTGCACAACCTCTGCTCCCTCGCTATGCTGGAGGAGCACAGGGGGACACTGGGGTGAGGTGTCCAATGTCCCTGATCTGTGAACGTTGGTGGTTGCCTTGGTGTTGGTCCCTTCTGAATAGGTGTGTTTGTCTCCAATGACCTCCTCCGAAGAGGGGGCTGGTGGTCCCTTGTTCTCTTGCCCCCCGGGGTCTGTCATCTCCTGGGTCGGTGCCGGTGTCTGTGGTGCCTCCTCCCCACCCTGCTCCAGGTGGGCGCCCTGCTCATCCAGGGTTCTGGCGATCTCTCGCCTGCCGTCTCTCGCTGAGGGGTTGGTGTTAGCTGTCAGCCAAGCCTGGGCGTCTTCTGTGTTATTCGTCAGGAACAAAAGCAAAGCTGGAATAGTGGTTGCTGGTTACCAAAACACTATGTCCACTCTGCAGACTACTATGAGCTCAGGTGTAGGTTTTTGAATGTTTTTTGGCAGGTGTTCTCTCGCTGGCTGCCCCAGAGTTGATTCTATAGGTCCTATTCTGCACTAGTTGTTGTCGCTGGAAATCCACTCTACCAAGTGAGGATACCCTATGGAGTACGAAGAATGGAAATGAGGAAAAAAGTGTGGGAGAAAAAGACAAAAAAAGACTAAAAACAGATGTTTATCTTCTCAGCGTCCTCCTAATTAGCCCCAATCCACCTCAAAAGCGGAAGAGAAATGTCACACTGCTGCTATCCTCCCATCAGCGCAGACGGAGGTGTAAGTGGTGTCGGTAGTAGAGTTAGTGGTACAGCCTCAGGCAGCGCAGGCTTGAGCAGGCAGAAGTGTAAAGCTCTGAAGGCCTCCCTCGTGCTGGTCCCACAGCAAGAATAACAGGGGGCTCGAGCTGTCACAAACTGATCCGCTTTTTTTCAGACCTCCCTCTAACCTATTGGGCCAATTCAACCGTTTCCGTGACGCTGGCTGTCCATTGATCCTGGGATGGACACTTGGCTGGGGCGGGGTATGCTGGTGGGGTGAGGGCAGGCAGCAAGAGCAGAGTTAAGGCTGAATCAGAGGATCAATAGGAAAACATTGACGTGATAGCTCTCTTCTTCTTTCAGAAAACATCCACACATCTGAGAAAATCATAATTCCGCAACACAGACACACAGTCACATACAGACAAACAGTAGGCATACTGCTGTTACACAGCATGGTAGTCTGCTTTGGAGCAATAGCCTGTCTCCAGCACAGGTCTCCATGGAAACTGTGATTATTTCTAGTAGTCTGCCACTATTCATCCCACAACGGGTACCTGAGCTGAACACTGACCTTTCCTCAAACGTGTTTACAGTGTGTGCGCGCGTGCGTGCGTGAGCATGTGTTTCACTTGCTTAGAGTCATTCTGAACATAAGCACCAGTTGAATCTTCAAGACATTCCTGCTCTATAACATTGTCAAGCATGCTCACTAGTAATCCATATCACAACTATGCTCTAGCATTACCAAGCAGGGTCACTGGTAACCCACATCAGCCATGTTACTCTCAGTGAATGAACAAGTACACTCTCAGTGGGGCAATGGAACTCACAGTGCCATGGGCAAGATAAGCCAAATCTCTGTGAACATTTCAAATGGTTATCATGAAAGCTATAGTACTAGATTCAAATGCAGTGCTACAGTACATCCTCTATGTTTTACCCCTGGACGTTTTAAAGTTATGTCCTGTTAAAAAACTATGCCAGGGCTTTAATGCCAGTTAACAATCATCAAACGTCAAACCGTAACCCTGTACCACATCAAACTATCATTGTAAACCACAAATATACTGCTGTGTGCTGTGACTGAATGACAATATGGACTCGTCGGAGTGGAAAGTGACAGGGAGGAGGTGGAACGGATATGAGCTATACGATATATGTGCTATAGCCTGACATCTTACTGTCCTATCGCCTACATCTGATAGCCTGTCTGTTTCATAGTGGGTGCCCTGTTTCTTGTTCCATTTCCATCTGGTCTGAGCATCTGGTCAAGGCTTCCCTTGCTGGGTGGGTCATAGCAGGAAGGGCCTGGGGCAGGGTTGCTGTCAAGGAGAATCAGCAACTGATCTCCTCTGTTAATTATTGCCCAGGGATCGTGGAATGGGCCAGGGAGTGCTACCCATTTATTTGTCATAAAAATAAAGAGAGTCGCTAACCCTATATATACAGTACCTGTCAAAAATGTGGACACACCTACTCATTCAAGGGTTTTTCTTTATTTTTACGATTTTCTACGTTGTAGAATAATAGTGAAGACATCAAAACTATTAAATAACACATATGGAATCATGTCGTAACCAAAAAAGTGTATATATTTGATATTTGAGATTCTTCAAAGTAGCCACCCTTTGCCTTGATGACAGCTTTGCACACTCTTGGCATTCTCTCAACCAGCTTCATGAGGTAGTCACCTGGAACGGATTTCAATTAACAGGTGTGCCTTGTTAAAAATGTATTTGTGGAATTTCTTTCCTTCTTAATGCGTTTGAGCCAATCAGTTGTGTTGTGACAAGGTAGGTGTGGTATACAGAAGATAGCCCTATTTGGTAAAAGACCAAGTCCATATTATAGCCAGAACAGCTCAAATAAGCAAAGACGACAGTCCATCATTACTTTAAGACATTAAGGTTAGTCAATCTGGAAAATGGCAAGAACTTTGAAGGTTTCTTCAAGCGCAGTTGCAAAAACCATCAAGCGCTATGATGAAACCGGCTCTCATGAGGACGGCCACAGGAAAGGAAGACACAGAGTTACCTCTGCTGCCGAGGATCAGTTCATTAGAGTTACCAGCCTCAGAAATTGGAGCCCAAATAAATGCTTCACGGAGTTCAAGTAACAGACACATCTCAACATCAACTGTTCAGAGGAGACTGTGTGAGTCAGGCCTTCATGGTCAAATTCTGCAAAGAAACCACTACTAAAAGACACCAATAATAAGAAAATACTTTCTTGGGCCAAGAAACATGAGCAATGGACATTAGACCGGTGGAAATCTGTCCTTTGGTGTGATGAGTCCAAATTTGAGATTCTTGGTTCCAACCGCCTTGAATGGATGATCTCTGTAGTTCCCACCGTGAAGCATGGAGGAGGAGGTGTGATGGTGCTTTGCTGGTGACACTGTCTGTGAATTATTTAGAATTCCAGGCACATAACCAGCATGACTACCAAAGCATTCTGCAGCGATACGCCATCCCATCTAGTTTGCGCTTAGTGGGACTATCATTTGTTTTTCAATAGGACAATGACAAAACACACCTCCAGGCTGTGTAAACGTTATTTGACCAAGAAGGAGAGTGATGGAGTACTGCATCAGATGACCTGGCCTCCACAATCACCCGACCTCAACCCAATTGAGATGGTTTGGGATGAGTTGGACCACAGAGTGAAAGAAAAGCAGCCAAGTGCACAGCATATGTGGGAACTCCTTCAAGACGGTTAGAAAAGCATTCCAGGTGAAACTGGTTGACATAATGCCAAGAGTGTGCAAAGCTGTCATCAAGGTAAAGGGTGGCTACTTTGAAGAATCTAAAATCTAAAATATATTTTGATTTGTTTAACACTTTTTTTGGTTAGTACATGATTCCACATGTGTTATTTCATAGTTTTGGTGTCTTCACTATTATTCTACAATGTAGAAAATAGTAAACAATAAAGAAAACCCTTGAATGAGTAGGTGTGTCCAAACTTTTGACTGGTACTGTATATAAACAACATACCTTAAATAGAAAAACACACAGATAATATTATTATACAGATGTGTAATATATTTTTACATCAATAATGCCCTACAATTGCATTTTTCTCTCCACTTTTCCCCTTCAGGTACATGCTCTATGGCAGGGTTCCCCCACTGGCTCCCAAGTTATTTTAATTTTGGAAATATATTCCAAAATATTCCCACGCATAATAGAGAGATATATGTGATAGTATACAAATGTATACAAGGTTTGAAATGATTATGTTTAAGTCAAATATTATATATGTTTGGGCTTCTTGCGGTCAATTTGCAGTCAACAAATGATTTGTAATTATGTTCCGGCCCCCTGACCTTCCATTTAAGAAAAAATCTGCCCGCGACTGAATCTAGTTGATGAACCCAAATCTACAATAATACAGTACTTCTCTCTCTCTCTGGAGTGCAGAACGTGACGTTGCTGGATGCAAGCCTCAGTCTGCTCCATTGTCAGTGAATGCATGATTCACAAATCTGCGAACTGTGGATAAATGAATTGTCTTATTGAAAGCGTACGTACGAATGAGCTATTTTGCATCAGTTTTAAGTCTGGAAATGTGTACTTTTCCACCTAAAATATTTTATTATTTATCATATTTATTTTATATCATTATTTTATATCATTATTTTATATTTAATATATTATTATATCATTATTTTACGTCACCAACTACCACAACAGCAGAGATGGGTAACAACTGTATATAGAGTGCCCTCGTGAGGGAAACGTCACGATATGCCCTTATAAGGAGTTTGACGTCACTGATTTAAAAAAAAGTAGAAGTAGTGAGGATACTGAAAGCTGCAATATGTAACTTTTTGGGCAACCCAAAAAAATCCACATAGAAATGTGAGTTATAGATCTGTCATTCTCATTGAAAGCAAGTCTAAGAAAAGGTAGATCTGTTCTATGTGAGCTATTGGTCTGGAGCCCCAACCCAACCCCAGCATCAACACAGACAGGTGGTACAGATGTGGCAATTGTGCTCCAATGTCTACAAATGAGGAATGTTTGTGCTGCAGAGAATTCTAATATGTGACTACAATTGTTACAGACATGGAGTAACTTATTGATGATGAGGAGCAGTTAGTTTGCTTTTGCGACCACAGGGATTTTGCTGCCAACAAAATCACTGGTGTCCTGGTAACATTTTCTGTATTCCAAAAAGGAATTGAAGACACAAACCTGTTCCTGCTTCGCTAAATGGACAGTTATCCAACTGGTAAGTAGCTAAACTTTACTTTAATGAATGATCACTTATCATAAACTTCTATGAGCGAACCATTAGTTGGTTTATGTTTTCACATTAGCCCAAACCACTATATGGCCTATGTTTATTTCTCACAATGTTTTTGGGATATTCTGTTTAGCAATATAGGGTGACACAATGTCTATTATCTCCTCAATCCTCCTTGTCATAAATACAGTGCATTTGGAAAGTATTCAGACCCCTTGACCTTTTCCACATTTTTTTACATTAAGTTACAACAGAGTGGGCTGTTTTTAACCCAGCAATTTATTTTTGTGTACTGGGGCATTAGTACATCATGCTGTGTGTGGTAGGTGATTTATGATTGATATTTTATCCCTGTACTTTTATCCCTTCAATCTTCCCCCGCAGAACAACTGGGAAGGCAACTGGAGCCACCTGTTTTCGTGAGGTATGAAGGTGTTTTGTCCTCCCTGTCCGTCGAGGTGCCGATTATGGAACCGAGAGTTTGGCTAAAAATGTATTTACTAAGTTCCAAGTCGCAAGGTATGGCCTAGGTTCATTTGAACCAGCACAAACTAAAAATGGTACGCCTTTCAGAAAACAGGGGCTAAGCCATGCATGGTCAACCCGCCTCCAGGAGCTGGGTGTGCAGGCTTTTGCTCCAACCCTACATAAATACACCTGATTCAGCCAATCAAGGTACAGAGAAGCAGCTGATTAGTAGGATCAGGTGTGTCTGATTAGTGCTGCTGGGGGTCAGCTCTCCAGCCCTATGGTTGGCTAGAGTGGTTGATTTGGGGACTGGTCCATTCTCTATGTTTAAGTATGTGTGTGTGTGTGTGTCTTACTTTTCATGTCGTCCAGATCAGCGCTAGCCAGCATCTCAGCCTCAGCGTCGTCAGTGGGCACTTTCTGGTACACGGCTGTTTCCATGGTCGTCATACTGCCGATGCAGATGCGCTCCCGCAGGTCGTAACTGGTCCTCGGTGCAGGGTGGAGGGGACTCCTCCTGAACCAGCCGCAGGTGGTCACACTAGGGGGGTCCACAGAGGGGGGGCACCTGGGGAGGGGAGGACAGTGGGGTTCACTTGAGTATGTGTGAAAATCCATCGTAAAGATTCTTCCAACATTTGCTTTAGAAGTATGTCAGGTAAATATCTGTAATCCATTGCATCAACTATCATGAAGGACAAACAGCCATAAACCATTACATAGTGGTGCTTTTTATCCCAAAGTATTAGAACTCGAGTATCTACTTTCTACTTTTTCTTCTTCAAAAATTAACATGAGCTCAGCCTATACAAACAAACATCTTGACTGGCACACACACACAGTATGAATCATCTGGGAGCGGTCAGATTGTTGGATGTAGTGTGGTCCATCTTGCAACAGAGGGCGCCAGAACACAGCACAGCAGCACAATATCTTCACCACAACACTGGCTTCCTCACAGGGTGAGTCGTTGGCTGCTTTCACTCAGACAACGATGGCATAACAGTACATGACATTGTTACTACGTTTCTTGTTCACTGCAGCAATAATAATAAATCAGTGAGATTAACCGCCCTGCAGAGGGGAGAGACAATACCTGGTTTGCGTTCATTAGGCTCCAAACGGAAGAAAAACGAATTTATAATAAAAAATGCTCATGTTTCTTTTCTGTTGCAAAATGTTTTGCCACGTTGTGCCCTAATGAATATGTCCCTGGGCTCCACACAGTTCCACCTCCCAGGATGCTCCCATACATAATTCAAACCATTACCAAATAATTCATATTCTCATAGCTGTATGTGTTAATGAGACAGATGCGTTTACTCATACAGTACAGATCATATCTACATACCCCCCCCGAGACATGATTGTGACAGGCACACTTTGGCCATTTGAATACTTCTCTTGCAAAAGTATTCAGACCCCTTGGATTTTTTTACAGTTTCTTGTGTTGCAAAGTGCTATTAAATAAAATAAAATATCAACAATTTACAGAAAATACTCTGTAATGTCAAAGTGGAATAAAAAAAGCAAAAAATACAATACAAATATATATATTTTTAAATGTAATAAAATGTATTAGTAGCATAATAATTCAATTCCCTGGGTCCATACATATTAGAAACACCTTTGGCAGCAAGTCTTCTGTGAGTCTTCTTGTGTAACTCTCAAAGAGCTTTGCACACCTGGATTGTGCAATATTAGCATATTATGCTATTCAAAATTAGTCAAGGTCTTTCAAGATGGCTTATACAGCGATTTTCAAGTCTTGCCATAGGTTGTCAAGCAGATTTAAGTCAAAACTGTAACTTGGCCCCTGTCTTCTTGGTTCTTATTCACTGTCTTCTTGGTAAGCAACTCCAGTGTATATTTGTCCTTGTGTTGTTGGTTATTGTCCTTCTGAAAGGTAAATTAATCTCCCAGTGTCTGGTTTAAAGCAGATTGAAGCAGGTTTTGCTCTAGGATTTTGTCCGTGCTGAGCCCCATCCTGATAAACTCCACAGTATTTGCTGATGACAAGCATACCCATATCGTGATGCAGCCACCACCATGCTTGAAAATAAGGAGGCAGTGTCTCAGTGGTGTGTTGGATTTGCCCCAAACATATGGCTTTGAATATAGGACAACACATTTATTCCATTTGTATATTTGTGTTCTTTGTTTCACTTCATTTAGGTCATAATTGTGGAGTCACTACAATGCTGTTGATCCATCCTCAGTTCTCTCCCATCACAGCCATTGAACTCTGTAGCTGCCCTACAATCACCAATGTAACATCCCTGGCCAGTTAAATTCCTCTCCTGCAGCTCAGTTCAGAAGGATGACAATATCTTTGAGGTGTCTTGATGGTTTAATACATAATGCACAGCATAATTATGAACTAAAACCATGAAGATTAAAGATATTCATGTCAGATAAGTTATTGTTAGCCATCAACCAATCACTTCCCTTTTTTATGAGGCATTTGAAATGCTCCCTGGTCTTTGTAGTTGAATCTGTGCTTGAAATTAAATGCTTGACTGAGGGACCTTACAGTGCCTCCGGAAGGTATTCAGACCCCTTGACTTTTCCCACATTGTTAAATTACAGCCTTATTCTAAAATGTATTAAATTGTTTTTCCCTCAATCTACACACAATATGTTGTGTATACTGTTGACAAAAATGACAATTGAATCCATTTTAATCCCACTTTGTAACACAATAAAATGTGGAGCTCTGCGGCCAGCTAACTCCACCCTAAACTTCCGGACTTGTATCTGTGCTGCTGTGCTGCTTGTTACTACTTGGCTATCTGCCAAACTTTTCAGTTTATACTTTTAATACACTTAGCAACGTCTTCATTTCTTCCTCGCTCAACTTTTTTCATTTCACTTTTTCACCCCTGATGCTTTATTGTGACGTGGTTCATCAGGACCTCCACCAGCTGAATAAGCTAAGTAGTAACATTAACATCAGCACTATGCCATCCAATTGCAGTCGCTGTACTCATAATGTACACAGTAACTACTGCCTTATGGTGAGAATAGACGTGTTGCAAGCACAGCTTCAGATGCAATCGTTATGCAAGGGCAATTTAAGTGTAGGAAAGGATGAAACAGTGTTTGTGCCACCAGTAAGTACAGATAGTAGTAGATATCCCCTTGCACAGTCCCTGCAGCCTAACAAGTTTCTTAAGGCTTCTGCAAAGCAATGGTGTTGGCGTGCTCAACCTGTGTCGCTCATTCAGCCAACAATTTTTTTATTTGGTTCCCCCCATTAAGCAACAAGTCGGAGTCAGAGGCCGCACCTTCTCAGGTCTCTCCTCCACCCATTACTGGGTCTGAGCCGCCGAAGCCTCCCACATTTGCTCAGACAAATTGAAAACCCTAGTCATTGGCAATATCCAGCCATACACTGTTTACCAGGGTGCAGTGCTACCGATGTAAAGGCTAATCTGAAGATGGTGCTGGCTAAGGCTAGATTATAGCGATATTGCTCTCCACCTCGGCACCAACAATGTTAGGATGAAACAGTCAGAAGTCACCAAGCTCAAAATAGCTTCAGCGTGTAAATCAGCTAGAAAGATGTGTCCGCATCGAGTAATTGTCTCTGGCCCCCTCCCAGTTAGGGTGGTGATGAGCTCTACAGCAGTCTCACAACTCAATCGCTGGCTGAAAACTGTTTTCTGCCCCTCCCAAAAGATAGAACTTGTAGATAATTGGCCCTCTTTCTGGGACTCACCACAAACAGGACCAAGCCTGGCCTGATGAGGAGTGACAGACTCCATCCTAGATGGAGGGGTGCTCTCATCTTATCTATCAACAAAGACCGGGCTCTAACTCATCTCGCTCCCCAATGAGATAGGGTGCAGGCCAGGCTGTTAACCAGCCTGCCAGCTTAGGTAGTCTGCCACTCGCACAGTCAGTGATGTCAGCTTAGCTATCCCCAATGAGACTGTGTCTGTGCCTCAAACTAGGTTGAGCAAAACTAAACATGGTGATGTTCGCCATCACATCTCACAATTTTGGCTACATAATGTTAGATCCCTCACTTCCAAGGCAGTCGTAGTCAATTAACTAATATTGGTGTGATTGGTCTGACTGAAACATGTCTCAAGCCTGATGAATTTACTGTGTTAAATGAGGCCTCTCCTCCTGGTTACACTAGTGACCATATCCCCCGTGCATCCTGCAAAGTCGGAGGTGTTATAAACATTTACAACAGCAAAACAAAAATCTAAACATTTCAAAAAAATTAAAAGTCTACGTTTTCATCTTTTGAGAATCTAGTCATGAAATCTATGCAGCCTACTCAATCACTTTTTATAGCTACTGTTTACAGGCCTCCTGGGCCGTATACAACGTTCCTCACTGAGTTCCCTGGAATCCTATTGGACCTTGTGTAGTCATGGCAGATAATATTCTGCCAGATAATTTTTGCTGACTTGAATATTCACATTGAAAAGTCCACAGACCCACTCCAAAAGGCTTTCGGGGCCATCATCAACTCCGTGGGTTTTGTCCAACGTCTCCGGACCCTGGATCTAGATTTGTCCTGTGGACTGGCTGACTTTTTCCTCATAGTCCTGGACTATCGGATCACCATCTTATTACGTTTGCAATCGTAACAAATAATTTGCTCAGACCCCAACCAAGGATCATCGAAAGATTCCTAGATGCCATTCCAGACACCCTCCACCTACGCAAGGATGTCGGAGTACCAAAATTAGGTTAACCACTTAACTGAGGATCTAAATTTAACTTTGCGTAATACTCTAGATGCAGTCGCACCCCTAAAGACAAAAAACATTTGTCACAAGAAATTTGCTCCCTGGTATACAGAAAATACCTGACCCTGAAGCAATCTTTCAGAAAATTGGAACGAAAATGGCACTCCACCAAATTGGAGGTCTTCCGACTAGCTTGGAAAAACAGAACCGTGCAATATCGAAGAGCCCTCACTGCTGCTCGATCATCCTATTTTTCCAAACTAATTGAGGAGAATAAGAACAATCCAAAATGTATTTTTGATACTGTCGCAAAGCTAACTAAAAAGCATTATTCAACAAGAGAGGATGGCTTTTACTTCAGTAGTGATGAATTCATGAACTTCTTCAATTAACTTCATTATCATTAGAAACTTCATGATCATTAGAAAGCTAATTGCGGACTCCTCTTTGAATCTGTGTATTTCTCCAAAGTTCAGTTGTCCTGAGTCAGCACAGGAGTGCCATGACCTAGGATCAATGGAGACACTCACGTTTTTTAATCCTGTATCTCATGACACATTAATGAAAATAGTCATGGCCTCTAAACCCTCAAGCTGCATACTGGACTCTATTCCAACTAAACTACTGGAAGAGCTACTTCCTGTGCTTGGCACTCCTATTTTTAGTTCCGATGTACTGACCTGTTGCACCGTCTATAACCACTGTGATTATTATTTGACTCTGCTGGTAATCTATGAACTTTTGAACATCTTGAAGAACAATCTGGCCTTAAATGGCCATGTACCTCCCCCCGGCACCACCAGAAGAGGTCTGGCCACCACCCAAAGCATGGTTCCTGCCTTTCTAGAGAGTTTTTCCGAGCCACAGTGGTTCTATTGCTGTTTGGAGTTTTAGGCTGGGTTTCTGTACAGCACTTTGTCACATCTGCTGATGTAAAAAGGGCTTTAAAAATATGTTGATTGATTGATTGAAGGAATCCAAGGGGACTGAATACTTTTGCAAGGCACTGGAAATGCTTTGATGTTTTTAGATGTTCACTTAAAAACAGAAATCTACTGGAATCGGGCATAATGAGCATTGTTTGAAGTGTACAAAATGAATAACATTGTAGGACGAGCTGGTATTTGCATTGTTTGATGAGATTTTAAAGATCTTAAAATGTTAAGTACGGACCTCTGTCACACAAAACAAATATTGTAGGCACTGTACTATTTTAGTGCACTTCAGTTTTGCGTTTTCTTAATGTATCATTTATCTTATCTAGCTAGTAACATCCTAGTTTCACCTCGTGCATTACGGCGAGGTGTGTTAACAAAATATGAAGTGTTGGATGGTTACTGGATATCGTAGTGAACAATACAATTGCCTGATTTGAAAATACTAATTGTTTCACACCACAGCCAATATACTGCCTATTGTCTTGCTAGCTACTGGGCCCACCTGTTGTTGGACTCTTCATCACCTTCCTCATCCTCCGGTTGATCCCGAACCTCCTGTTGCTGTTCCCCCTCCTCCTCCTCCTCCTCCACCACCACCTCCTCTGCCGTGGCCAGTGTGGCCTTCTCTGACGGCAGATGTTGTTCGCTCTCCATGTGGAAGGAAGTGAAAGGGAGAGCCGGATCCAAATCCTCCTCACTCCCCAAGCTAAACTGAGAGGAGACGTAGTTGGTTACAGTGGTCCTAGTACAAGGAATCCCTAACAGCTTCATCTGAAGGTTCAATCTAAAGGCCAGTTGATTGAGTTTAAGTGCCTGGACCGTGAGTGTCAGTTCAAGTCAGGTGCTGTCCTGTTCCAGTCAGGCGAACAAGGTGTCGAACATAGGACTCCTAGCTCTCCCTCTCTCTCTAGGGCACCTGTTAGACTAGTACTTGGCAGATCTTCATCTTTCCTGTGTCAGCTACTGCCCGCTTTTTATTAAAGGCCTCATATTACACAGTAGACCAAAATTCCCAGCCAACTTCACACATCACATGTTGAGCGTGACGGACATTTTTCTCTGGACCGGCTTTGAAATGAATATACTGAATGAATATATATAACAGATTAATATACTAGACTTCGACTTGCAACACTCAAAACATTGTAGCGCACTGTATAAATAATAAAGGATACATAACAATAATACACAGCAAATTATCCAGTGTTAAATCAACACTGGGGAATTTGCTGTGCAGGCATTCTGATTGGCCGTCAGACATTATCCCAACTTTCTTTGTTAAATTACCTGTGGTTGGTTGTCAGGCTGATCAGTGGGCGTGGCCTCTTGGTCCCGCCCCTCTGTCTCAGACTCCGCCTCCTCCTCCTCCTCATCTACCTCATGGATGGTGGGCGTGACCTCCGAGGGCGGCATGGAGGTCTTTTTTTTCTTTCGTTTCTTCTTGCGCCGGCGGTCGCTGTCCATGCTGAGCACCCGCTTGCGTAGGCGCTGGGGCGGGGGCAGGTGGGTGGACAGGGGGTGGTGAGTGTGGTGAAAGGTGTGCCGATGATCTGTGAAAGGGAACGTAGGAGTTTAAGTGAGAATAATGGCAAAGCATGCCGGCATAGTGCATTGTGTTTGTAAGAAGTGTTATGAGCATTTACAGCCCCTTTATAACATCTTACAGGTTGTTTTCAATAAAACGTCACTATATGGTGTAGAGTGTTCAATTTTCCTGCTTTGGGGCAAGCAGACCCAGAGCTCCGCTAAAACCATTGACAACTGCGTGCCGTTTGTTAAATAAATGTTAACTATTTGGTTGTAATGTCATCATCTCATGAAGAGCAAAAGTCAGACCTACAGATTTCAGATTATTCCATGCAAAACAATTGCTCACATTTAGCTCTATCATCAGTTAGGCAGCAAGTAACTGCATGCTTATGTGTCGGTGTATGCACCTAGGGCGTGTTTACCGTGGTGCTGTTGGTTGATGTTTACTTTGCAAGCTACAGGTAGAAAAGTTGTACAGTTGGCTGAACATTTAGTGTTAAGTAGACCAAATGTACTTTTCTTCTCCAACTAGCGCAGTTAAGTAACAAGATTGTTCAATTACGATTGCTGCTGACAGGCATGATATAGGCTACATTGATTGATGGACCATGTCAAATTGGCTAGCTAGTATTAACAGATCACTACAATATGGCAAGTTAACAAGGGTACTTTTAGGGGATACGCTACACTATTTCAAAATATTGTTTCATTTGCTTGCCATCTATAGTGGCGATGACAGTAGTCCAACTGACAACTTTACTAGGATGAGGACTTGCCGGTATCAAGCTGTTTCCAAAAGCATTATACCGGCAGGCTTAAGGAACCCCAACACTGATTCATGTTAGCAAAAACTGTTAAAAGCAGACATCCTGGGAACTTTTTCCCTGTGTTCTACAAAAGCATACCAGTATAGAAGTCTACAGATTGGTGAAAGGGCTTACACTCAAAATCCTTTTCGTTGTAGTTGCGGCCCATTTTGTCTCCGCTGCTGAACACGGACTCAGTGATGATGTCCCCGAACCTCTCCACTGATAATGCCTTCTCCCAGTCCTCCTCCTCCTCCTCTTCATGCTCCTCTGTGGAACCTTCCTCATCCTCCTCCTCCTGTAGGAGAGAGATAGAGAGAGAGAGAGAGAGAGAGAGAGAGAGAGAGGGAGAGGGAGAAAGAGGGAGGGAGAATGAATAGGGGAGTTTGTGCATATGTTGTCAATGTCACAAATTCTGCAGTTACCAAGTGGTTTATAGTCAAGCTACATCAATCGCGTTCCTACATATGTAATTACTCCAATGTATTACAATGGTTACCTAAATAAGCCAACTTTCAGTGTGTCAGTGAGTCGTCACAGACAGTGCAGTCCATTCACCATATGTGTGTATGTGCAAGTGTGTAGGGTAAGTGATAGGAGAGGTAAAGGTATGTAATAGTAGCATGACCAACTGTACCAGATAAGACAAACCAAAATACGTTAACAGACAGTATCAGTGTCCGCTCCGTAGTACTATGTATATACAACGGGACCTGTCATTAGCCAATCTACTCACGTGCAGCGGATCGATGCAGCAGAGCGCTGAGAGAGGGTGAGGCTAGCCTAATGCACTGCTGGGCTCTCTACTAACACTTTTTCGTTGTTGTCATGTTGTGTTGCTACCATGTTGTGTTGTCATGTGCTGCTGCCATGTTTATGCTGTCGTCTTAGGTCTCTCTTTATGTAGTGTTGTGTTGTCTCTCATGTCGTGTTGTGTGTTTTGTCTTCTATTTTTATTCAATTCATTTTTAAAGCCACCATCCCCACAGGAGACCTTTTGCGTTTTGGTAGGCCATCATTGTAAATAAGAGATTGTTCTTAACTGACTTGCCTAGTTAAATAAAGGTCAAATAAAAACTGTAATAACACACTACTGTCGCTAATGGGCTTACAAAAAAAGAAGACACCTGTACCGTGTCAGATATAGAATTGAAATGTATTCCATTTTGAGTTTGCAGCCCAATATTACACTTTATCACAGATGACTGAAATCTAACAAAACTGTTTTTACATAGAAACACCAGGTTTCATCGTTTAAAAAATATGAAAAAATATGAAAAATATGAATACCATTCCACTCGCGGCCACTAGGTAATTTGATTGCCGGAAAGGGCCCCACTAACACACTGCTTTGTGTAAAAGCAGTAGAGATACCACCCATGACTGAATTTGACGAAGACAAGCTTGTTGCATCTAATTTCAGTCCTCTGGAGTTCACCAAGTGAGCTCCTGAGTGAATATGTTTTCATTCAAATGTACTTTGTTTAAATGTCATAAAGAGTCAAAATCATGTTTTTCCGGAAATTGGATGATGCTTGAAGGAAACCAGATCAAAGTATGAAAAATGACTGTTCCTTCTACATTGATAAAGTTTGATCATAGTGTTACTGGTCCCCTCCCCATGTCAAACACTTGGATTCATTATATCGCTCTTGCTGCTGATGAGTCCCTGATCCACCTCTACGCAGACGACACCATTCTGTATACTTCCGGCCCTTCTTTGGACACTGTGTTAACAACCCTCCAGGCAAGCTTCAATGCCATACAACTCTCCTTCCGTGGCCTCCAATTGCTCTTAAATACAAGTAAAACTAAATGCATGCTCTTCAACCGATCGCTACCTGCACCTACCCGCCTGTCCAACATCACTACTCTGGACGGCTCTGACTTAGAATACGTGGACAACTACAAATACTTAGGTGTCTGGTTAGACTGTAAACTCTCCTTCCAGACCCATATCAAACATCTCCAATCCAAAGTTAAATCTAGAATTGGCTTCCTATTTCGCAACAAAGCATCCTTCACTAATGCTGCTAAACATACCCTTGTAAAACTGACCATCCTACCAATCCTCGACTTTGGCGATGTCATTTACAAAATAGCCTCCAATACCCTACTCAACAAATTGGATGCAGTCTATCACAGTGCAATCCGTTTTATCACCAAAGCCCCATATACTACCCACCATTGCGACCTGTACGCTCTCGTTGGCTGGCCCTCGCTTCATACTCGTCGCCAAACCCACTGGCTCCATGTCATCTACAAGACCCTGCTAGGTAAAGTCCCCCCTTATCTCAGCTCGCTGGTCACCATAGCATCTCCCACCTGTAGCACATGCTCCAGCAGGTATATCTCTCTAGTCACCCCCAAAACCAATTCTTTCTTTGGCCGCCTCTCCTTCCAGTTCTCTGCTGCCAATGACTGGAACGAACTACAAAAATCTCTGAAACTGGAAACACTTATCTCCCTCACTAGCTTTAAGCACCAACTGTCAGAGCAGCTCACAGATTACTGCACCTGTACATAGCCCACCTATAATTTAGCCCAAACAACTACCTCTTTCCCAACTGTATTTAATTTTAATTTATTTATTTATTTTGCTCCTTTGCACCCCATTATTTTTTATTTCTACTTTGCACATTCTTCCATTGCAAAACTACCATTCCAGTATTTTACTTGCTATATTGTATTTACTTTGCCATCATGGCCTTTTTTGCCTTTACCTCCCTTCTCACCTCATTTGCTCACATTGTATATAGACTTGTTTATACTGCATTATTGACTGTATGTTTGTTTTTACTCCATGTGTAACTCTGTGTCGTTTTATCTGTCGAACTGCTTTGCTTTATCTTGGCCAGGTCGCAATTGTAAATGAGAACTTGTTCTCAACTTGCCTACCTGGTTAAATAAAATAAAAATAAATAAATACAAATTATTAAGGGGACAAGGTGACATCACCTTAAATCTAATTTTAATACACCAATGGTAACATGATATTCCTTTACCTAATTAAAAGTACTGCCTTTTAACCAATATCGGCGAAGGTGTGTTTGCACTCTACTGGTGCCAAAATCTGACTGCAAGGTGTCTGCAAATATAATTAAAAGTTGACCCTATTCATCTATGGCAAAGACACATATGTGTTTCCCCTTTCATCTATGTCTGGTGCAAGCTAGTTACTGGCTAGCTGTGTCTTCAGACAGCATGGAACAAAAGGGGGGAAGGGTCATTAAAAACTCAGATGCAGTTACAGTCAACACATCCGTCAGTGCTGCTTTGAACCGCATAACAAGAGACATGCCAAACAGGAGATGTAGGAAAAAAATGAGTTGCAATGTGTGTCACCAAATTTGCTTGAGATAATTTTACTGCAACGCTGCCCACTGCATCCAAGTTGATTGACATAGGCGTTTGAAAGAGCTGCCAGTGAAGGCGAGCTCATGAATATAAGCTCCCTGCCCACTCAGCCTGTCTTTTCAAATGTCCTGGTAGTTAGCCATGAGAGAAAAAGTACTTTCAGAATGACTGTTCAGAACCTTTAACACAATACAATATAGCTGTGTTCAAATACTCATACTAACAGCACTAACCCTACTATTTCAGACATAAATTCAGCATGTAGTATGATTATTGGTCATAGTATAGATATAGTTAGTATGCCAAAAGTTCCCAGATGTCATACTACATATGACAAACTATGAAGCGCATAAGCAGTGGACACAATTTCCATGCTTTTAGGGCCCATAAGGCAATTCTTCTGAAAATGGGCGTGGCTTCACAAAATGTTCAGATTTGAAGAAAATGCCAGAAAATATGCAGCTGAAGAGAGGATACAAATTCAATGCTTTAGCTAATTATGACAAATGTTAAGAAGTGTTGAGCAATGTGAAAAAGTACCCTTACAAAAAAAGATTGCAGTCAAGTGTAGTATAACTGTAGTATGCTGCAAATATTGCATCCAAATTAACACAGGTTCTTTACTGCAGTAATTTTGCAGTGTGACTGCAGTTAGAGTGCAAGATAACTGCAGTACACTATAGTTATTCTGCAATTACTGAATCCAAAATGCCACAGTTGACTGCACTTTTACTGCAGTTTCAAAACTGCAATCTTTTTTGTAGAGTAATGACTTTTCAAATAAGTTACGTTATGTTGGCAATGTGTTAGCTATGCTAGCCTTATGAACCACACAGTTGCTTGCATGTACCAGTATGTTAGCTATCTACCTGAAGTTGGTTGGCTACTAATACATCGAACTTGCCTGTATATTAGCGTAACTAACTACCCAACATTTATTGACTTGATTATTCACGACATTCTTAGCATAGCTAAGTGGTATAATTATTTTTTGTTCTCAGTGGACATTGTTAGTGAAGTCGTAAGTTCTGCTAGTTCTGCTAGTTAGTCGTTGTTATGCTAACAAGCTAGCAAGAAGTTGCATAGCAACAGCATCAACTTCCAGCAGACAGGTGAAGCGCTTGTCCACTCAACTGAAATGATACCATTTGTTTACAATATACTAAAATGAAGTAATAGTATGTAGTATATAGTCATTAAGTATGTAGTATACAGTATGTTATCTGATGGTCCAATCGCACTCTATCCCCTATCAACACTTTTTAACTGTTGGTGCCAACGAGAATGACATAAGAAACTAGTCAAGATGACTAGCTTGATTGAGCCTCGGCCATGTATATCGAGTGTTACTGTATTACCTTATGTCTCACTTATTATGAAAATATATATGTTATTGGTGAGGATTCAAGAGGGGTGGGGGGGTTGTAAACTCTCTCTCTCTGCACTGCAATATGAAGAAGTCAAAAATCCTTTGTGAGTAGAGAGAAACTCTGCCCCAAAACTTTAACATCAAAACGTTGGATATTGAAACAATATTTCTAATATAAATAATGTGGGAAATGGTTGGTGGGGCTCTAAACAATAATCATGTCAATCAGTTGTTGTTTTGTGATATCATTAAGGACGGTATGTGATTTTAGCTTTCTAAATGAGATTGTTTTTCATGTAAAGTTTTACCCAGTCAGTAACTACGCCTACGTGAGCACAGACATTATCCCGAGAGTGTTTATGAAAGGGCTCCTAACTAAATGTACATTAGACCAGACAGCGTGGTGCAGTGGCTGCACTGTTGAGAAATGGTTTAAAACTAAAGACCAGTATATGTGCAGTGCGAGCTGAATACTACCATAAAGAAATGGTTTAAAGACTTCAATACCAGAAAATGTTTATACCCTCTGAAGCTCTCTCTCTCTCGAAGAAGAAGAAGACTGCACAGGAACATTCAGCTTACAGCTGTTTATGCACTGTTAGGAAACTCGATTGAAGACCAGAGTCAAATAAGGGAAAAGGGGATACCTAGTCAGTAGTACAACGAAATGCATTCCACTGAAATGTGTCTTTCGCATTTAACCCAACCCCTTTCAATCAGAGAATTGCGGGGGGCTGCCATAATAGTCATCCACGTCTTCAGCGCCCAGGGAACATTAGGTTAACTGCCTTGCTCAGGGGCAAAATGACAGATTTTTGCCTTCTCAACTCGGGGATTCAATCCAGCAATGTTTTGGTTACTGGCCCAATGCTCTAACCACTAGGCTACCTGCAATTTCCTCTCACTGCTATAGGTATCTCTAGGGTATCTATTCTAAATAATTAGAGTGAAGGACAAGGCCCGCTTAACACTGAGTGGTACAGCTCTGGAAGATCCGTTCTAACAGACACTCCGAGACCAAGTTGCACGAGTACAAAGGACATGGTGACCTCTGGTGGACACTTAGTGACTTACACAACCAGAGACTTTCTTTCAACTGACTCCCCAGAAAATGGATCGGGCAATTTCAACAGAGATGACAAAGACATACAAGCGTAAATATGTACATTGCATTTTTAAATTTGAATGAGTGGTGCTAAATATCCATATTTATGATGAGCGTATTATTCAACTGTATGTACGACAGTTGAATTCCTTCGTCTCTCCTTCTCCCGCTCTTTTGTTCTCCACCCCCTTTCATTGTATAACCAGCCGTCATAGGGACTTTTCATTGCATTATGCTAATATTCAATACTATGCTGTGTGTGTGTTTATGTATTTCTGTGTGATTATTTCATTAGTTAGTAAATAAATAATTAAGCCAATTTGTGTATGCTGATTCATCATGGATACTAGGGTTTGGGCAGATTTATAGGATACTATGATGTTCAGAATGAGACTGAAATAGGAACAAATGAGTGACGGATGATGGATAGTATATTGAGATATTGAGTTAAATTGGGAAATAGTAACTCGTTAACTAAAATGTTCCCGCGGTGCCCCAGATTACCACTTAATTCATTGTTATATGATTCATTTATTTGCGAAATAATTGAACTTGGTATATAATTATTTGATAAATAGCCATCACTGCATTAATGGTAGTCACATCACGACATCATGTGCTTATGATCATATATTTATACAAATTCAACTAACTGTTGTAGTTTTTGGCTCTTCCTTAAATATTTGGCAGCCATCAAATAATAATTTTTCGGTTTTCAAATAACTTGCATATATTCAAATACCTTCAAATATTAATTGTTTTTCTGAGACTTGTATTTGAATATCAAAGAAAATCTATATCAACTATATTTGACTGCCTTGAGTATTTGAAATGTTGGAATTTTCAAATAAATTACAAAATACAACTATTTTCTGCCCAGGTCTGCATGTGACGATAGCTCAGATGCACATTGTCAGAGGGGGCTTTTAGAGATGAGGTAGCCTCATCCTTTAGCTCCCATTGGCCTCCAGAAGCTTTCATCTGGGCTTTGAAGTTAAGATAAGAAGGGGTGGGGGTTGTTTGTTGAGGTGAGAAGGACCAACAGGTGCCTGTTCGGGAGGACAAAAACTGACAGGTACACTGTGTTGTTACTTGTTATAAGCATATATGAGCATTGGTCACCTGTTTTACAGTTGCACCAATACCACAACCATAATTTCTTCACAACAAGTGTTCTGTATAAAACTATATTTCGATTCAAACACATCTGACAATGCACATAACTGCCCTGGTTTAAAAAGCATAATTAATATTTCATATGCTGTGGCTAGGAAAATCCAGCACAAAGAATATCATTAAAATATTTAGAAGGTGCTGATAAGTGGAGTGACGCTGTGTGTGTGTGTGTGTGTCTTTCATCCAGACTCCATCTTTGACCAAACAGTAATACAGACGACACTACCTGTGAAGTCAGATGATATAGCATTCTCCCCATCACAGACAAGTGTTTGGCCATGTGCCTGAGCCCAGTCCTCTGTGTGTGCGCGCTCGCTCACTTGTGCATGCGTGTGCATTTGTGTTGGTCAGTTTCTGTGCATTTGTAATCATGACAATGTCAGTCACTATGTCACTCTTGTCGCCTCCTATCTCCTTTGCACAATCTATGCTGACATAGTCCATGCCTGGATGCCATCCATCAAAATCTGTACTGATGCTTATGATGTCTTTATGCTACAGGCTAATGTCCAAAAACAACCGGAGACACTCTACTACAAGAACTGAGTAAAGTGGTGATCTCCTGGCTAAAATCCTTTGCACAGAAGAGAGAGAGAGAGAGAGAGAGAGAGAGAGAGAGAGAGAGAGAGGCGGAGAGCCATGGTGGATACACTGTTCTCCCAAGGGGGCCAAGAGGTTTATGTCAACTAAGAAAGTCAAGTCACAGGCTAATAATCTCATTTCATGTGAGTTATTTTATGTTAGGAAGTTACTCTCTGGCTATGAATGAGGGAGGTAATGTATGACTGTATGACATGTTTAGTACTGTATATTCAGATGAGTGGAATACAGTATTCAATCAGTATTCACTGTACTGTCAAGCTCACTGTCACAGTTAAAAATGGAATTCAAGGTTTTATCATGTTCAAACAACATTCGTTGAGTTGAGACAAGTGTCTTTATACACCTATTGTACAGGCACACAAATATTTGTTCCAAATCTCCGCTTCAACTGAGAAAAGGACACAGGTAAAGAAGCAAAAGCACGATTTGAAGCATATTGCTTTTGACAACTATCTAAGCATCACATTGTACTCCCAACACAAGCATATTGGCCTGAACAGTGTTTGTCTCTCGTCTCTTCATCCTGCACATTGTATCTGGCTATTGTGTGAATGGTAATTGCCTTGTTGCTACATGTGGGCTTGAAAGAGTGCAGAAAAAAGGTTATGGATTGCATTTACATTTGTGACACTGGCGAGACAAACAAAGGACGGCGCTAGGAATTCAGGATTGGCCTACAGATGTGTTTGTTCTCTCTTCACCAGGGCTCTGAATAAACTGCAGATAGAGTTAGAAATGTCACAAGCAGCAGGCTCTGCCAGGTGTGATTATGCTGTGATACTTCGAGGTCATTTGTGGTTTAGTACGGTACCCTGCGTCACTACTTCATTGCTAGAGACCAGCGCAAGGGGGAGTTAGAGCACTGATTATGCTTTTGTGTCCCAAGGCGCTACTGTGTGTCTAGTACTGTAGCCTACTCCCGACCAGTCACGTTGTACAGCGCCTTAGTGGTGCAGTGATCTAAGACACTGCATCGCAGTACAAGCTGTGTTGCTACAGATGCTGTTTCAATACCCGTGTCACGCCCTGATGTGTGATTTGGGTAGGCATTCTAGTTTTCTATTTCTTTGTTGGCCGGGTATGGTTCCCAATCAGAGGCAGCTGTCTATCGTTGTCTCTGATTGGGAATAATACTTAGGCAGCCTGTTTTCCACCTGAGTTTGTGGGATTTTGTTTTTGCATAGTTGCTGTGGAGCCTGCAGAACTTTACGTTAGTTTGTATTTTGTTGTTTTTTGGTGTCATTTGAAAATAAAGTAAGATGTACACTTTCCCCGCTGCGCTTTGGTCTCATTCCGACGACGGACATAACAACCCGTGCCGGTCTTGACTGGGAGACTGTATGAGATGAGATGACTGTAGGTTTTTGGTTTCTCTCCCTCTAAAAACAGAAATAAATATTTATAACAAACTGGCTTTACTTACAAATTAGTAACAATGTCTCACCCCATGTTCAAGAATGGCCTTTTTCTCGCTCTTTTTAGATTATCATCTCCAAAATATTGTTATTTTGGAAGCAGAGCAATTATTATTAATTTAGAATTATATAAAAGCCCCTTGGATATTCTCACAGATATATTATTAACCCTGTTATTAGCAGGACAATATATACAGTATTGGTCATATTGGTCATGGCACCCGAGTGGCGCACAATGGGATTGCCTTGCAGTTCTTCAGCTGTATCCACTGAAATAGCGGTGGGCGAGCAAGGTTCAAGTCATGAGGGCAGGGGGCACGGGATGGGGGAAGGGGGTTGGAGGAAGGGGGAGGGTGGACCCCCACCCCCACCCTGCCCCACTGGGTAGCACAGAGCAACAATTTAAGGGGCATTGCACTAATAATGGCGCTGAAACATTCCCGCTGTTCTTAGTACCAGTCTGCATGTTCAAACTAAAACAATGTAACTAATAATGGTGCGAAAAATGCCCCTTAGATATGATTTCGGAGGGCAGATATTATTGAATATTAAAGCATTAGACCTCTCACTAAAGGCGTCACTGAAAAGTTATCCTTAAATCCGAACTGGATTTACTGAAAAAGGATATGAAAAGCACACATTTGGAAATCCCAAACTCTAAAAGTAATTGGAAAGATAGATACAAATTATTTGTGACATTGTGGTTACAATAAACAATGTAAACAAGATGCTGTGTTTTTATTTACAGTAGTGATTGACTGCTGGAGGCATTTTGAAAAGGTTTTCAAACACTTGTAGGCCGATTAGCAGGACAATAGACTCTTTATTGCCCGGCTACTGTAGGTGTGACACCTTTTCAGTATTCTTCACCCTGCCACAAACTCCACCTTTAACACAGTTACCATTCAAAAACGAGCTGTTTATCTAAAAAAAGAAAAAGATGACATTGCGACCAAAGAGAACAGATGAAATAGACATCGTTTTCATCAAGCCAGCTTATTTCGATGGCGCTACCTGTTCCAGGGTTAGGACCATAACCACGACAGGATCAACAAAACTAAAAGTAGTTTGGTTTCAGTGCATTTTCTTCAAAGAAATGTATATAGCCTGTCAATGTGTAGGCATACTGTGTAATAAAATTGATAATGAAATAAAGGTTAATAAATCAAAAAATGGTGTACTAAAAACGTTAATGTGTTTTTGCAGAGCATACAACCATGCCGGCAACCCTCCGTGGAGATCAGAGGACAAAGGGCTGGACGACAGGCCGCACTGGAAAAATGCATGGTTGCCAAGAAAACGGTTACTTTTGCTAGATTATTCAAACGTGTATGCAGCATTTGTGTGTTGGGAGTCACTTCTAATTCTTAATTGATCTACCGGTTCCATCATTGGCCACTGTAATCGATGGGGGCTCAGGGTGGTACCATTCAGCTCAACTGATGAAGGTGCACATGGATCAGATTCAAACATTGAAGACCGAGATTGAGTCATTGAAGGCAGACCATCAGAAAGAGAAACATTATCAGAGGGCAGAGGTACAGGCGACAGCTGATGCATTGGTCCAGAGCCAGGCGGCATTGGTGGAGAGTCAGGCATAGAAAGACGCGTTGAAAAGGGTGAGGAACGAGATGGAGTCACAATCCATGCCAGGCACACCTGTGAGCTCTGGAACTCCACCTCTGACAGGCAGAGTCAACATACCTGGCGGGTTTATCAGGTCGTTGGTTCACCCTGACATTTATATTCCTCTTCTGACAACAGAACTTGACCAACTGCTCACCAGGCACAGCAAGGGCCGTCCGGACCGTTATGCTGTTCAGCTATTCCAACGATGTGTAACCGAAGAGAAATAACATGGGTGGGCAAAGAATACCAACTGGGATGGATCCTGAGGCAAATGTGTATTTCTTAGTTAGGTTGGCTATATCACAATCTGCAGTGATTAGTTCCAATATCAGTTTAATCCACCAGAAAAGACAAAACAAATAATACAACAAAAAGTATATATTATTATGTATCACATCCGACCATGAAATGGGCACAATTGGCCCAGTGTTTCTCTCCCTCTAAAAACAGAAATAAATGTTTTGGCCTTTACAAATATTATTTGGTCCTTTATTCAGATTACAATCACTCACTTTAGTCTTTTTGAAAACCAAATAACCTCTAAAATATTGTTATATATTAAGTTGGCACAGTCGTATAGCTCGGCACCTATATAAAGCTGAGTGACTCACTCATTCATGGCTTTGGAACAAAATAAATACTAGTAGTACTAATACTAGTAGTACTAACAATCTTTCTGATAGTCTTTAATAAATAAATGTTTTGGTTATCCTGACCTGGACACCGTGTACAGTATTATAATAGCCCCTCCCGAGTGGCGCAGCTGTCTAAGATGCTGCATCACAGTGCAAAATGCGTTGCAACAGATGAAGGTTTGATACCTGTGCTGGCCGACACCTATGAAGTGGCTATTGGTTTCATTAATCAAATCAATGTAGCAAAATTTCTTAAAATCAGTCCCATATACTATGTTCTTACAAAAAAGGTTTTAAATTCTCTAGTACAGCCACTATTGAAGGCTATCAAATACTTTTCAAAGATGCCCTCTTGTGGTCAAACTAGCACTAATGGTAACAGTGGTTGGTAACAGTGCCATATAATTAATGGTAACAGTGGCATAGAATTCTGTGGCACCATGCAAGCTGTGCTGCAGTAAGCTGCAACTTTTAAAGGACGAACCACTGTAGGACACTCTATGGGCAGCAGCTAGCAGACTTCTCCATTCCCAAAACTGCAGGCCTTTAGGTAGTCATCTAGAACCTGTAAAACATGGTTTTCCGTCCAGTACCAGTTAACAATGATCCATATTGGGCACACATTTACGATGTCCATCTAATCCAAGTTTGTTGTCACAATGCCCCCTCTCCCTGCATGTTCTAGCGTAGGCATAGTTGTGTTTCTTTACACAAACCTAACTCTACCCATGTACTTCTCTCTCATGCCTACAGAGGCTATGCCATCCCACAGGCTTCCTGGAACTCCCACCTTGAAAGAGAAGGGTTACACAGGTATGCAAACCTCTTTAGTGCTGTGAATAGTTTGGAAGTGACCACACAGCAAAATATCCAAGGACCTGGGAGTCCGATTTGACTGGATTCCTTTGGGCTTCAGAGGTCCTGCCCCCCTGATCTCCCCTTGTTACTGCAGCTGACATAGTGCTGAAGCTGGCTGGTGGCTGCTTGGATGACATCACCATGGTAGCCCAGTCCCAGTTGGCCCCTGTGGATAGGGCTTGCCTACATGTGGTTTATGTTAACCCCACTGTTGCTGACCCCCACCCATCCCACCTCACCCTACCCCAGTGGGGATCAGATGTGCCATCGCTCTAGCTGAGGTAAACGTTGGAAGAGCAGACAAACTAAACGAAACAGGTCTCCACCTTAGCTTTAGATTTATTCTGTGTGTGTGTGTGTGTCTGTGTGTGTGTGATAACTGATCCTCCCACCTGCAAAAGTAACAATTCTAAGCATGTTGTAGTAGAAAAATGATATGCTGCCATACATGGTGACTCATCAGTATCTACTTACTGGAGCTCATTCTGTGAGACTGCAGACTCCTTATACATTGAATCTAACACACACACACACACACACACACACACACACACACACACACACACACACACACACACACACACACACACACACACACACACACACATTAATAGTCCCATAGCCCCTGTATGAGTCATCACTGCTAAACCCATTTAATCAGACTGAATATCATCCATTGATTCTGCAGCAGAGAATACTAAAAGAAGAGTGGGATATGCTCAGCATTTTCACCTTGAGGATATACAGGGGGGCAAAAAAGTATTTAGTCAGCCACCAATTGTGCAAGTTCTCCCACTTAAAAAGATGAGAGAGGCCTGTCATTTTCATCATAGGTACCACTTCAACTATGACAGACAAAATGAGGAAAAAAATCCTGAAAATCACATTGTAGGATTTTTAATGTATTTATTTGCAAATTATGGTGGAAAATAAGTATTTGGTCATCTACAAACAAGCAAGATTTCTGGCGATCACAGACCTGTAACTTCTTCTTTAAGAGGCTCCTCTGTCCTCCACTCGTTACCTGTATTAATGGCACCTGTTTGAACTTGTTATCAGTATAAAATACACCTGTCCACAACCCCAAACAGTCACACTCCAAACTCCACTATGGCCAGGACCAAAGAGCTGTCAAAGGACACCAGAAACAAAATTGTAGACCTGCACCAGGCTGGGAAGACTGAATCTGCAATAGGTAAGCAGCTTGGTTTGAAGAAATCAACTGTGGGAGGAATTATTAGGAAATGGAAGACATACAAGACCACTGATAATCTCCCTCGATCTGGGGCTCCACGCAAGATCTCACCCCGTGGGGTCAAAATGATCACAAGAACGGTGAGCAAAAATCCCAGAACCACACGGGGGGACCTAGTGAATGACCTGCAGAGAACTGGGACCAAAGTAACAAAGTCCACCATCAGTAACACACTACGCCGCCAGGGACTCAAATCCTGCAGTGCCAGACGTGTCCCCCAGCTTAAGCCAGTACATGTCCAGGCCCGTCTGAAGTTTGCTAGAGAGCATTCGGATGATCCAGAAGAAGATTGGGAGAATGTCATATGGTCAGATGAAACCAAAATATAACTTTTTGGTAAAAACTCAACTCGTCGTGTTTGGAGGACAAAGCATGCTGAGTTGCATCCAAAGAACACCATACCTACTGTGAAGCATGGGGGTGGAAACATCATGCTTTGGGGCTGTTTTTCTGCAAAGGGACCAGGACGACTAATCCGTGTAAAGGAAAGAATGAATGGGGCCATGTATCGTGAGATTTTGATTGAAAACCTCGTCCATCAGCAAGGGTATTGAAGATGAAACATGGCTGGGTCTTTCAGCATGACAATGATCCCAAACACACCGCCCGGGCAACGAAGGAGTGGCTTCGTAAGAAGCATTTCAAGGTCCTGGAGTGGCCTAGCCAGTCTCCAGATCTCAACCCCATAGAAAATCTTTGGAGGGAGTTGAAAGTCTGTGTTGCCTAGCAACAGCCCCAAAACATCACTGCTCTAGAGGAGATCTGCATGGAGGAATGGGCCAAAATACCAGCAACAGTGTGTGAAAACCTTGTGAAGACTTACAGAAAACATTTGACCTCTGTCATTTGCCAACAAAGGGTATATAACAAGGTATTGAGATAAACTTTTGTTATTGACCAAATACTTATTGTTCACCATCATTTGCAAATACATTTTTCTGGATTTTTTTTTCTCATTTTGTCTGTCATAGTTGAAGTGTACCTATGATGAAAATTACTGGCCTCTCATCTTTTTTTAATTGGGAGAACTTGCACAATTTGCACAATTTGAGAACTTGCACAAAAAACTTGTACATAGATGGTGTTTGAGGGAAAATAACCTAGCTCTAAACTGAAGTTTTGCTTTTCTGAGAGTTAAAGGCAGAGTTAAAGGCACCCCAGCTAGAACATTCTGAGAATCATGTGTTTCTTAGAGCTTGGTGAGAGTGTGGTTGTCCTATGGTTATTTTGCATACAACCTTCCCACAAATTTCTGGGAATGGTGCAGGATAGTTGCTTGGCTTTGGAACATTCTCAGCACATTTAAATAACTTATAAAAAAATATAAAAAAATAATATTTCATTCCTTTAACAGATTTCTTTTTAAATGTTTACATATTTTCATGTATTATTTCCTGCAAACCCTACCACCCCTCCCCTAATTGGAGTAAACTAATAAGCAACAACACTTTTTTTATGGCGGTTTTGGAGCAGTGGCTTCTTCCTTGCTGCGCGGCCATTCAGGTTAAGTCAATATAGGACTCGTTTTACTGTGGATATAGATACTTTGTACTTGTTTCCTCCAGCATCTTCACAAGATCCTTTGCTGTTGTTCTGGGATTGATTTGAACTTTTCACACCAAATTACATTCACCTCTAGGAGACAGAATGCGTGTCCTTCCTGAGCGGTATGATGGCTGCGTGGTTCCATGGTGTTTATACTTGCGTACTATTGCTTATACAGATGAACGTGGTACCTTCAGGCATTTGGAAATTGGAAATTGGATGAACCAGACTTGTGGAGGTCTAAAAAAAAGATCTTGACTGATTTCTTTCGTTTTTTCCCATGATGTCAAGCAAAGAGGCACTGAGTATGAAAGTAGGCCTTGAAATACATCCACAGGTACCCCCCCAAGTGACTCAAATTATGTCAATTAGCCTATCAGAAGCTTCTAAAGCCATGACATAATTTTCTGGAATTTTCCAAGCTGTTAAAGGCACAGTCAGCTTAGTGTATGTAAACTTATGACCCACTGGAATTGTGATACAGTGAATTATAAGTGAAATAATCTGTCTGTAAACAATTGTTGGAAAAATTACTTGTGTCATGCACGAAGTAGATGTGGTTGAAAAACAAGTTTTAAATGACTCCAACCTAAATGTATGTAAACTTCTGACTTCAACTGTATATTTTGTTTGTTTTTAGTCCTGGCCTTCCTATTTCTGATGTCCATTCAGTTTGATTTCTATTTGACATATATTTTTAACAGTATATTTTACATTTGTTATCTTGTTGTTATTTGTCCCACCCTTCAGCACCATTGAACCCCTCCCATCTATCTCTTAACACCGTCTATATTGGATTTCTGGTAAGGCGAGGGGTGGGGGTGTGTCTTTTTGTCAAAGCAGCTGGTGAGCGATGTCTAATATTAAAGAAGTCTCAAGGCATTGCTCGCCTGAGGTAGAGTACCTTATGATAAGCTGTAGACCACACTATATACTAAGAGAGTTCTCATCTATATGATTCGTAGCCGTCTATTTACCACCACAGACCGATGCTGGCACTAAGACCACACTCCACCATCTCTATAAGGCCATAAGCAAACAAGAAAATGCTCATCCAGAATGCTCCTAGTGGCCAGGGACTTTAATGCATGCAAACTTAAATCAGTTTTACCAAATTTTTACCAGCATGTCACATGTGTAACCAGAGGGAAAAAAACTGTAGACCACCTTTACTGCACACACAGAGATGTGTACAAAGCTCTCCCCCGCCCTCCATTTGGAAAATCTGACCAAAGTTCTATCCTCCTGATTCCTGCTTACAAGTAAAAACTAAAGCAGGAAGTACCAGTGACTCGCTCAATACGGAAGTGGTCAGATGCTGTGGATGCTACGCTACAGGACTGTTTTGCTAGCACAGTCTGGAATATGCTTGGGGATTCATCCAATGGCGTTGAGGAGTATACCACCTCAGTCGTCGGCAACGTTGTCCCCACAGTGACCGTACGTACATATCCCAACCAGAAGCCATGGATTACAGGCAACATCAGCATCAAAATAAAGGCTAGAGCTGCTGCTTTCAAGGAGTGAGACACTAATTCACTCACGTCGGTAGCCATGAAGTGCTTTGGAAGGCTGGTCATGGCTCACATCAACACCCTCATGCCAGAAACCCTAGACCCACTCAAATTCGTTATACCGCCCCAAAAGATCCACAGACGACGCCATCTCAATCGCACTCCACACTGTCCTTTCCCACTTTTACAAAAGGAACACCTATGTGAGAATGCTGTTCATTGACTACAGCTCAGCGTTCAACACCATAGTGCCCACGAAGCTCATCACTAAGCTAAGGACCCTGGGACTAAACACCTCCCTCTGCAACTGGATGCTGGACTTGCTGATGGGCCGCCCCCAGATGGAAAGGGTAAGCAACAATACGTCTACCACGCTGATCCTCAACACTGGGGCCACTCAAGGGTGTGTACTTACTCCCCTGTTCACCCACGACTGCGTGTCCAACACCATCATTAAGGTTGCTGACGACACAACAGTGTTAGGCCTGACTACCGACAACGATGATACACCCTATAGGGAGGAGGTCAGAGAAAGTATTTTGGTCTGTAAAGTATTTTCCGTTATATGCCCAGTAAGACTAGCTGTCACCATTGGCGTCGGCTAATGGGGAGCCTAATAAATCAAATGAAACAGAAGGCTGGTTGACCAGCATAACCAGGTAGACAAGTGGTCACCAGCTGTTTGATCGCGATCGACTGGTCGATCTCCAAGGCATTCATAGACAATAGGCAAAAAATGATGTAAAGAACGCTACCTAAAGCCTTGCGTTCCTATTTTTATTTATTTATTTGCGCTATTGGTGGTAGGTGCACCAGATTCAGCTGCCACGTCTGTCTGCAGTAACGTAGCAGGCATAAAAGAAAGTTAAAGCAAAGTTCATACTGTGAGATTTCTAAACATTTTAAAACCAGGAGTAGAGAGACAAATACAAATACAGCAAAGAGATGCTGTTTTTGAGTGTGTTCATGTTTAAGATTTTACTCAGCACTGTCAACACCTTTTATGAAATACTTTTATAAGCCATAACAGGTGCATTCTTCCTACTTCCACTCGCACTACAACCAGCACTGCAGCTGTAATTAATGAGTGTTTTGACTTGCTTTGTTATTAATGGCTCTTTTTTAATATCGAGGAATATTTCACTTTCTCTTTTCATTGGAGTAACAACATGAATTTGTGCATGAGGCATGAGTTTCTCTATCAGCTGGAAGACAGTGTCCCTTTTTGGTCAGTATCAGCAGATAAAAGGGAGAGCGGAGGGACGTTGAGAGGCGGACCCTCAGTCTGCTGCTCTCTCCCTCCACTGAGACTAACCATCAGATGCAGGCACCAGCAGCCCAGTAAAACTACAATAAAAAGCTAATTATTTCAGCTGCACACTCAGCTGTGCCTCACAAATAATACAACAACTGATCTATTATCGGAGTTATTATTTGGCATACTTCAAATATATAAATTGTCCAAACAACAATGCATTGGCAGGGCAATTCAAGCAAAGCCAATATGCTGTGATGTATTGGGCGTATAGCACAAACCTCATTGCTACAGTACAGTTTTTAATAGATTAATGTTGCATATACATATGTTTGTTAAGGTATGTAACAAAAAAATCTGTGTAGTAGATCTCGGCTTTCATTTTGAGAGAGTGATCTTGCCTCAGGTTGGTGACCACTGAGCTAGGCCATGCTGGTCAGACCAGCTCCACCAGCATCTGACCAGCGCTGACCAACATACACCAGAACGAACTAGCTTGAAATGTATGCTGGTCTATGCTGTTTTTTACAGCAGGCTATTCCTAGATAGATATTTTGTGACTGCTGCAAAATGTCAAAGTGAAAAAACAGACTAATGACTGGTTTGTCATGAGAAGAGGCGGGTTTAGCATTTAAACTACGTCATACTGCCCAGAGAGAGAGGGAAAAGGAGCCAAGAGAAAGAGCGTGAGAGAGAGATGACTGCTCAGAAAGAGAGAGAAATTACAAAAAAGGATTTAGAAAGGGAAATGCAGAGGTGAAATGGCATTATTGTTTATAACAGATGTGTCTATGAAAGGGCACATATTGAATTCACTCTCTCACAGCCAATCAAAGGAGATGTGGCACTGACAGGGAGAGGCTAAACTCTCGATGCTAGCTGATAGATGAACGGAGAGACAAAGCCTTCGATAGCCAGCCTAGTGTGCATGGGAAATGCCACACACACACACATGCTCGGGCAGGATTCAAAATGAGTGTGTTTCTGTACGCTTCAAATTAAATGCTGTCACAAACATTGTTGCGTGTATCTATCTCTACATGCAAACACATCTAAATACAGTACATCCACAGTATAATCTACAGGGGCCATACAAGTGTAAGGATACATAGCATGAGTGCCTCACCCTGCAGCTAAGCAGCTCAGTGGCTGGCTACACTGGCAGTTTGTTACCTCTGATCTCTCAGCAGTGATAACAGCTGGCGGCAGCAACATCTGCCCTTATTTCCCAACCATCTATCTGTCAACTTGTTCTACCTGGGAAGTGGCACATACCATCGAGCATACAGTGCATTATCCTTAAGAGGTTCTGTCAGGGCCAGAGGCTAGAGGTTCATTCTGATGCAGCATGACGGATACTGACTGGAGAGCTTAAGATCTTAACCTTTGATGTCCAGAAGGCAAGCTAGTAGACTAGTATTTACCCACAGTATTTTCTTCTACTTTCTATACTTGCTTACCTTCAGGGCCCACTGTGGTATTTATAGCTATTTTCAATCAGTTAAAATTAATACACATATGTATTTCATTTTTTAATGAAGGAGTGTCCCAGCTAGTACATTTGGTTCCTTGAAAGTTGTGGGACTGTACATTTTCGGATTCCCATTGGTTCTAGGAATGAAGCCATACGTTTCCTGACTGGAAAAAGTATTTTAAAATGTTCTGAGAGCATTACCAAAATGTAAATAAAATGTAACCATGTTTGAACTTTTAGGAAACGTTCTGTTAAAGTCCATATTGGATTTCAATATATGGCAAATAGAAATCAAATCAAACTTTATTTGTAACATGCGCCCAATTACAACATGCGTATACCTTACTGAAAAATGCTTACTTTCAAGCCCTTAAAGTACATTTGGTTCCTTGAAAGTTGTGGGAATCTTTTAAGCCCTTGGTTCTCTCCAGACCTGACTGCACTTGATCAGAACAAAAACATCCTGTGGCGTTCTGCATAGCATCGAACAGCCCCCGTGATATGCAACTTTTCAGGGAAGTTAGGAACAAATATAGACAAGCTAAGGCTAGCTTTTTCAAGCAGAAATTTGCATCCTGTAGCACAAACTCAAAACAGTTCTGGGATACTGTAAAGTCCATGGAGAATAAGAGCACCTCCTCCCAGCTGCCCACTGCACTGAGGCTAGGGAACACTGTTACCACCAAAAAATCGACTATAATTGAGAATTTCAACAAGCTACGGCTGGCCATGCTTTCCACCTGGCTACCCCTACCCCGGTCATCAGCCCTGCGCTCCCCATAGCAACTCTCCCAAACCTCCCCCACTTCTCCTTCACCCAAATACAGATACAGTGCCTTGCGAAAGTATTCGGCCCCCTTGAACTTTGCGACCTTTTGCCACATTTCAGGCTTCAAACATAAAGATATAAAACTGTATTTTTTTTGTGAAGAATCAACAACAAGTGGGACACAATCATGAAGTGGAACGGCATTTATTGGATATTTCAAACTTTTTTAACAAATTAAAAACTGAAAAATTGGTATATTGCACAAATCTGGCCTTTATGGAAGAGTGGCAAGAAGAAAGCCATTTCTTAAAGATATCCATGAAAAGTGTTGTTTAACGTTTGCCACAAGCCACCTGGGAGACACACCCAACATGTGGAAGAAGGTGCTCTGGTCAGATGAAACCAAAATTGAACTTTTTGGCAACAATGCAAAACGTTATGTTTGGCGTAAAAGCAACACAGCTCATCACTTTGAACACACCATCCCCACTGTCAAACATGGTGGTGGCAGCATCATGGTTTGGGCCTGGTTTTCTTCAGCAGGGACAGGGAAGATGGTTAAAATTGATGGGAAGATGGATGGAGCCAAATACAGGACCATTCTGGAAGAAAACCTGATGGAGTCTGCAAAAGACCTGAGACTGGGACGGAGATTTGTCTTCCAACAAGACAATGCAAAATCTACAATGGAATGGTTCAAAAATAAACATATCCAGGTGTTAGAATGGCCAAGTCAAATTCCAGACCTGAATCCAATCGAGAATCTGTGGAAAGAACTGAAAACTCCTGTTCACAAATGCTCTCCATCTAACCTTACTGAGCTCGAGCTGTTTTGCAAGGAGGAATGGGAAAAAATGTCAGTCTCTCGATGTGCAAAACTGATAGAGACATACCTCAAGTCACTTACAGCTGTAATCGCAGCAAAAGGTGGTGCTACAAAGTATTAACTTAAGGGGGCTGAATAATTTTGCACGCCCAATTTTTCAGTTTTTGATTTGTTAAAAAAGTTTGAAATATCCAATAAATGTCGTTCCACTTCATGATTGTGTCCCACTTGTTGTTGATTCTTCACAAAAAAAATACAGTTTTATATCTTTATGTTTGAAGCCTGAAATGTGGCAAAAGGTCGCAAAGTTCAAGGGGGCCGAATACTTTCGCAAGGCACTGTAGCTGATATTCTGAAAGAGCTGCAAAATCTGGACCCCTACAAATCAGCCGGTCTAGACAATCTGGATCTGGTCTCTTTATAAAATGATCGGTGAAATTGTTGCAACCCCTATTACTAACCTGTTCAACCTCTATTTCGTATCGTCTGAGATTCTCATAGATTGGAAAGCTGCTGCGGTCATCCCCCTCTTCAAAGGGGAGACACTCTAGACCCAAACTGCTACAGACCTATATCTATTCTACCCTGTCTTCTAAGGTCTTCGAAAGCCAAGATAACAAACAGATTACCAACCATTTCGAATCCCACCGTACCTTCTCCGCTATGCAATCTGGTTTCAGAGCTGGTCATGGGTGCACCTCAGCCACGCTCAAGGTCCTAAACGATATCATAACCGCCATCAATAAGAGACATTACTGTGCAGCCATATGCATCGACATGGCAAAGGCTGTCGACTCTGTCAATCACAACATTCTTATTGGCAGGCTCAACAGCCTTGGTTTCTCAAATGATTTCCTCACCTGGTTCACCAACTACTTCTCTGATAGAGTTCAGTATGTCAAATCGGAGGGCCTGTTGTCCGGACCTCTGGCAGTCTCTATGGGGGTGCCACAGGGTTCAAGTCTCTGGCCGACTCTCTTCTCTGTATACATCAATGATGTCGCTCTTGCTGCTGGTGATTCTTTGATCCACCTCTACGTAGACGACACCATTCTGTATACCTCTGGCACTTCTTTGGATACTGTGTTAACTAACCTCAAGATGAGCTTCAATGCCATACAACTCTCCTTCCCTCCTTCCTTCCAACTGCTCTTAAATTCATGTAAAACTAAATGCATGCTCTTCAACCAATCACTGCCCGCACCTGTCTGCCCGTCCAGCATCACTACACATCATTACTCTGGACAGTTCTGACTTAGAATATGTGGACAACAACAAATACCTGGGTGTCTGGTTAGACTGTAAACTCTCCTTCCAGACTCACATTAAACATCTCCAATCCAAAATTAAATCTAGAATCGGCTTCCAATTTCGCAACAAAGCATCATTCATTCACTTCATTTTTAGGGCCTTCCTCTGACACCGCCAGGTATAGAGGTCCTGGATGGCAGGAATGTACTGGGCCGTACACACTACCCTCTGTAGTGCGTTCCGCTCAGAAGCAACCAGTCAGGATGCTCTCAATGGTGCAGCTGTAGAACCTTTTGAGGATCTGGGGACTCATTAAAAATCTTTTCAGCCTCCTGAGGGGGAATAGGTTTTGTCGTGCCCTCTTCATGACTGTCTTGGTGTGCTTGGCCCATGATCATTTGTAGGTGATGTGGACACCAAGGAACTTGAAGCTCTCAACCTACTCCATTACAGCCCCGTCAATGAGAATTAGGGTGTGCTCGGTTGTCCTTTTCCTGTAGTTCACAATCATCTCCTTTGTCTTGATCACGTTGAGGGAAAGGTTGTTGTACTGGCACCACACGGCCAGGTCTCTGACCTCCTCCATATAGGCTGTCTCATCGTTGTCGGTGATCAGGCCTACCACTGTTGTGTCATCGGCAAACGTAACGATGGTGTTAAAGTCGTGCCTGGCCATGCAGTCATGAGTGAACAGGGAGTTCAGGAGGGGCCCCCATATTAAGGATCATCGTGGTGGATGTGTTGTTACCTACCCTTACCACCTGGGGGCAGCCCATCAGGAAGTCCAGGATCCAGTTGCAGAGGGAGGAGTTTAGTCCCAGGGTTCTTAGCTTAGAGATGAGCTTTGTGGGCACTATGGTGTTGAACGCTGAGCTGCATTTAATGATTAGCATTCTCACATACGTGTTCCTATTGTTCTGGTCTGAAAGGGCAGTGTGGAGTGCAATAGAGATTGCATCAGCTGTGGATCTGTTGGTGTTGTAGGGTTTCTGGGATAATGGTGTTGATGTGAGCCATTATCAGCATTTCAGAGCATTTCATGGCTACAGATGTGAGTGCTATGCGTTTGTAGTCATTTAGGCAGGTTACGTTATTGTTCTTGGGCACAGGGACTATGGTGGTCTGCTTTAAACATGTTGTTATTACAGACTCAAACAGGTAGAGGTTGAAAATGTTAGTGAAAGCACCTGCCAGTTGGTCAGCGCATGTTTTGAGTACACGTCCTGACAATCCGTCTGCCCCTGCGGCTTTGTGAATGTTGACCTGTTTAAAGGTCTTGTTCACATCGGCTACGGAGTGCATGTTCACTCAGTCGTCCAGAACAGCTGATGCTCTCACGCATGCTTCAGTGTTACTTGCCCTGAAACGAGCATAGAAGTAATTTAGCTCATCTGGTAGGCTCGTGTCACTGGGCAGCTTGTGGCTGTGCTTCACTTTGCAAGCCCTGCCACATCTGACGAGTGTTGAATCGTTTTACACTGGCTCCAATCTTAGTCTTGTATTGATGTTGTTACTGTTTGATGGTTCGTCGGAGGGCATAACGGGATTTCTTATAAACTTCCGGATTAGAGTCCCGCTCCTTGAAAGCGGCAGCTCTACCCTTTAGCTCAGTGCGGATGTTGCCTGTAATCCATGGCTTCTTGTTGGGGTATGTACATACGGTCACTGTGGGGACGACGTCATCGATGCACTTATTGATAAAGCCAGTGACTGATGTGGTGTACTCCTCAATGCCATCGGAAGAATCCCGGAATATATTCCAGTCTATGCTAGCAAAACAGTCCTGTAGTTTAGCATTTGCTTCATTTGGCCACTTTCTTATTGACCGAGTCACTGGTGCTTCCTGCTTTAGTTTTTGTTTGTTTAGTTTTTGTTTTTGTTCGCCCTCCATTTGCCAAATGGACTTTGTACGTGTTTCTGTGTGTGGAGTAAAGGTGGTCTAGAGTTTTTTCCCTCTGGTTGCACGTTTAACATGCTGGTAGAAATGTGTTTTTCCTGCATTAAAGTCCCCCGCCACTAGGAGCGCCACCTCTGGGTGAGCGTTTTCCTGTTTACTTGTGGCCGATACAGCTCATTGAGTGCGGTCTTAGTGACACCATTGGTTTGTGGTTGTATGGAGAGAGCTACAAAATAGTGTGGTCAACAGCTTATCATGAGATACTCTACCTCAGGCAAGCAAAACCTCAACACTTCCTTAGATTTCATGCACCAACAGTTTGTTTTACAAATATACATAGACCGCCACCCCTTGTCTTACCAAAGGCCGATGTTCTATCCTGCCAAAAAAGCTGAAAACCTGCCAGCTATATGTTATTCATGTCGTCATTCAGCCATGACTCATTGAAACATAAGATATTACAGTTTTTAAATGTCCCGTTGGTAGGATATACGTGATCGTAGTTAGTCTATTTTTATTATCGATTGATTGTACGTTGGCTAATAGGACCAATAGTAAAGGTAGATGACCCTTTCGGCGACGGATCTTTACAAGGCACCCGGATATTCGTCCACGATACCTTTGTCTCTTTCTCCAGCGAATTACGGGGATGAATGCCTTGTCGGGTCTGAAGTAAATCCTTCCCGTCCGACTTGTTGAGGAAAAAGTATTCCTCCAGTATGGGGTGAGTAATTGCTGTCCTGATAATAAAAAAGGCTATTTTCGGTCATAAGACAGGGTGGCAGAAAGATTATGTACAAAATAACTAATGCGATAAATAAATAATGCGAAAAAACATACACAATAGCACAATTGGTTACGGGATCGTAAAACAGCAGCCATCTCCTTCGACGCCATCTGAATACTTTACATAAGTATTCTGACCGTTTACTCAGTACATTGTTTAAGCACCTTTGTACCGCAATCTTTAAGTCATACCACAGAATTGGATTGAGGTCTGGGCTTTGACTAGGCCATTCCAAGACATTTAAATGTTTCCCCTTAAACCACTCGAGTCTTGCTTTAACAGTATGCTTAGGGTCATTGTCCTGCTGGAAGGTGAACCTCCGCCCCAGTCTCAAATCTCTGGAAGACAAACAGGTTTCCCTCAAGAATGTCCCTGTATTTAGTGCCATCCAGTGTACACCCTAAAGTGGTCCTATGGACAGATACTCCCTTCAGGGTTATCATTGGTCTCTTTGTTGCCTCTCTGATTAATGCCCTTGCCTGGTCCGTGAGTTTTGGTGGACAGTCATCTCTTGGCAGGTTTGTTGTGGTGCCATAGTCTTTCCATTTTTTTAATAATGGATTTAATGGTCCTCCGTGGGATGTTCAAAGTTTCAGATATTTTTTTAGAACCCAACCCTGATCTGTACTTCTCCACAACTTTTCCGTTTTAAAAATAAATACATTTTGAAATGTTATTTTTAAAATTTAACTTCACCAATTTGACTCGTTTGTGTATGTCCATTACATGAAATAGAATAAAAATCCATTTCAATTACAGGTCGTAATGCAACAAAATAGGAAAAACACCAAGAGGGATATATACTTTTGCAAGGCACTGTACATATTGTATGTGTAACATATATTGAGCTGCGGAAGTAATGTCCTCCTAAAGGAAAATAAACATCATAGATAAATAAATCAATCGATCAATCTTACCTGATGCAGGTTGATCAACACATCCTTCTCAGGGGCATGGCCTCCTGCAGCCATGGGGTCCGGGGTCCGGCGGAGTGGGAGTGGGGGGCTATGTGTGGTTAGGGAGGGAGGTGGGTGGAGGTGGGAGGAGAGTAGCTAGAGCTTGGGGATCAGCCCTTCTCTTTCACAGTGGGGGTTTCAGGAAGCCTGTGGAGTGGCATAACCTGTGTAGGCAAGAGAGAGAAGTACAGGGGGACAGTTAAGTGAGAAGGGAACCTAGTTTCGCCTGTTAACAGTCACACTGACAGACACACATATACAAACACCAACCCTAGCTTCAGTTGCAGACCTAACCCTAACTCCAGCCACAAACCTAACCCTGACCCTAGCCCCAGCCGCAATCCTAACCCTGACCCTAACCCCAGTCACAACCCTAACCCTGACCCTAGCTCTAGCTGCTACCCTAACCTTAGCTCCAGACGCAACCCTAACACTGATCCTGCCACAACCCTAACCCTAGCTCCTGCCGCAACCCTAAGGAGTTGGCATATACAGTATATGATATCAGTTAAAGCTAAGTAGGAGAAAAACATTGACAGTTCTTTACTCTGCTATTCTATTCCACAGAATGAATAGACATCGTATACACAAAATAACCAAACACACAGACTGCAGAAATACAGCAGGTCAGGCCCTCTCAGAATAGTGGTCAGTACAAGCATCTGCTTCTGATTATCCCAATCCAGTTCCCCTCCATGCCATCACTCCTGATGAATTACAGTGGCATCCTGCCATCCCCAAAGGCATGCCCAACACCAACTGTCTCTCTATCCTCCCTTTTCTCTGAGACCAATGCCCCTGACCACCTGTCTATATGTCTACTCTCTTATATGCCCAACAAACAATCTCAGTGCCAGCATGCTTGTCAGTGCAACTTTAGGTAAGGCCATTGGCCATGTGAATTTTGCAGCCCTCTCAACCTGAAAGGATGGCACGACGATTAATGCCTCTACAGCCTTGGCCCTTTAGGAATGTGCCTAATGACAGTCCTCTCTTATCACTGGTTGATAAATAGAGATACCAGGCTTTGGTGTCCTTTTAACTGTTGCAATGTTCTTTGGTGTCCCTAACATGTAATGTTTACAAGGTAGCTACACATAGTGTAACTACACAATTCATAAATTGTGTGATTTTGTTTATCACAATTTATTAGATTGTGTCTAATCACACATTATAAATTGATGCACATGTAATTCAAAAACAAATGGAAAGAGCAATAGGAGTGGTTATAACTTATCTGTGGCATTGACACGGCACAGAGTGGCATTACAAACGCAGCAGATTAAAATAACTGGCTGCAACTGTTTGACCTTATAAACAATACTTTACAGAAACAAAAGCTCTGTGACAGGAGCATGTTGTTTCTACTAATACACACAAGAACAATAGAGCTTGATTAAAGTAAACGTATCAATCCACAGCTACAAATGACTGTTGGAGCTATACAACCATGAAAGGATTAATTTAAATGTTCTCTAGATCTTCAATTCAGATCAAAATGTATATTATTATTCATCTCACTCACTTCTCTGCCCGTTACCTCTGTCAAACCTTCATGTCAGCAGGACTAACTTGTTTTTGGGGTTAATCACCTGAAGGGGCAGTTTGAAGGACAACGATCTGGGAAGTACTACATTCATTTCGTAAATCTGCAACAGCCGTCTGCCATACTTGACTCAACTATATTGACGCAAGCATGGTCCCTATAGGCCGACTTGCGTCACAAGTCTTAGCACGTTGCCAAGGAATCGTCTCGTGCAAGCCCCAAAACAGCTACGCTATATAGCTAGCATATTAATAGACAGACATTTATTTTAATGTTTGTTTACGTTATACAATAAACCAAAGTGCAAGTGGAAAACTGCTATCAATGTAACAAGGCTTGCCAAGGGCACCTTGGGATCACCTAATAATCCTGACGTTGCCAAAATAGCCGCGGCTGACTGATTTCTGCTTGGGGAGAAGCAACAGGTGTTTCTTTCTCATCTGTGTAAACATACCATGAACAGTAGAGCCGTAATTACCCAGGCCAGGGCAGTGGGAGAGAGGGCAAGGGGGCTGAAAACAATCTTTCCCCCCACCAAAGATCCGCCTGCCTGGATGACATCCAGGATCCGGACCAAAAAAATCTGGTCCAGACGCTTTGTTATGTATTTTTATGCCCAGTGCCAGTCGCGTTCGAGCTGGCTAGGATTGGTCGCTCAGAGAATAACTCGATATAACGAATAGTGTCCCCAGTGAACAGTATGGTACTTGCTGTGGGGCACTGGAACTGAGGCTCCCCATTGGTTAGAAAAATGCCACATATACTGTATGTGCCACATAAAATTGATAAACAACTATATGGTGAAAATTCCACAACAGCCTATAAGAGGGCAAGGTGGAACAATTTCCATTGTTCACTATTTGTAGGGTTGCAAAGCTACCGGTAGTAAGTTACCAAAGTTAGAAAAATCTTAGGTAAAATATGGCAATCTATGGTAAGTTTGGTAATTTATACTTTTAAAACTTTATTCATATATAGCATTCATTTTCTATATCTGTATCCATATTGTCCAGTAGTTTATAGTGGAAACACCATATTGTTGAAGAGAAAATAGCCTAATTTATGAGAAAGAAAAGCAGCTTAACTCTCCAACTCTTCCAACCATTGACTTTTTCACAACTGCAACCAGTTTGGTTGCAAATATTTACAACAAAGACATATTTCTATATTAGAATAAATAAGTGCTTGTAAAACATTTGACATAGAAATAATATTTCATGCTGAAACCCTCATATTAAACACCAATGGTATTCATTTAGTTGATGGTTCATATTTAGGATAATGTTTTACAGCTTTGTTATTCACATTTTTATTTTAAAATCTTATTTGAATATTTAATATATTTTACTTGTGATAAGGCCACAAAGAGTGCCAGAGATAGTTTCAGATACTGCCGATAACCTGAAGTACCCCAAAAGAACACTATATGTAATGTGATCCAATACACACAAAAAAACTTGAAAGTCACAAAAATTCTGGAAGTTGAAAGATAACAAGTTTACAGTAATATATCCTCCCTTTGCAACCCTACATACAGTGCCTTCAGAAAGCATTCAGACCCCTAGACTTTTCGATATTTTGTTATATTACAGCCTTATTCCAAAATGGATTACATCGTTTTTATCCTCATTAATATACACACAATACCCCATAATGACAAAGCAAAAACAGGTTTTAAGACTGTTTTGCTAACTTTACATAAGTATGCAGACTCTTTACTCTGTACTTTGTTGAAGCACCTTTGGCAGCGATTACAGTCACGACTTCTTTGTCTTGGCTGCGTGCTTAGGGTCATTGTCTTGTTGGAAGGTGAACCTTTGCCACTGTCTGAGGTCCTGAGCGCTCTGGAGCAGGTTTTCATCAAGGACCTCTCTGTACTTTGCTCCATTAATCTTTCCATCGATCTTGACTAGTTGCAGTCCCTGCTGCTGAAAAACATTCCTACAGCATGATGCTGTCCCCACCATGCTACACCATAAGGATAGTGCCAGGTTTCCTTCAGATATGACACTTGGCATTCAGGCCAAAGAGTTTAATCTTGGTTTCATCAGACCCGAAAATCTTGTTTCTCATGGTCTGAGAGTCTTTAGGTGCCTTTTGGCAAATTCCAAGCGGGCTGTCATGTGACTTTTACTGAGGAGTGGCTTCTGTCTGTCCACTCTACCATAAAGGCCTGATTGGTGGAGTGCTGCAGAGATGGTTGTCCTTCTGGAAGGTTCTCCCATCTCCACAGAGGAACTCTAGAGTTCTGTCAGAGTGACCATCCGGACCAAAGCCCCTCTCCACCTGATTGCTCAGTTTGGCCAGGCGGCCAGCTCTAAGAAGAGTCTTGGTGGTTCCAAACTTCTTCCATTTAAGAATGATGGAGGTCACTGTGTTCTTGGGGGACCTTCAATGCTGCAGAAATGTTTTGGTACCCTTACCCAGATCTGTGCCTCGACATGATCATGTCTCAGAGCTCAACGGACAATTCCTTCAACCTCATGGCTTGGTTTTTGCTCTGACACGCACTGTCAACTGTGGGACCTTATATAGACAGGTGTGTGCCTTTCCAAATCATGTCCAATCAATTTAAGTCATTTTGGGGTATTGTGTGTAGATTGCTAAATTTGTACAAATTCAATAAAAATGAAATGTTTAAATGTCTTGAGTCAATAAGTATTCAAGTTCAGGAGTAAAGATTTGCTTAACAACATAAGTTGCATGGACTCATTCTGTGTGCAATAATAGTGTTTAACATGATTTCTGAATGACTACCTCATCTCTTTACCCCACATATACTATTATTAGTAAGGTCCCTCAGTCCAGCAGTGAGGATGGATCAACAACATTGTAGTTACTCCACAATACTAACCTAATTGACAGAGTGAAAAGAAGGAAGCCTTTAAGGAACACAAATATTCCAAAATATGCATCCTGTTTGCAACAAGGCACTAAAGTAATACTGCAAAAAATTGGCAAAGCAATTCACATTTTGTCCTGCATAGAAAGTGTTATGTTTGGGACAAATCAAATACAAAACATTACTGAGTACCACTCTCCATATGTGACCCGTTTCAGGAAACTAGGCGTGTGTAGCATGTCACTACTTTACAGGAGAAACTTTTTGGGGGCAGAAATTATTTCTGGTAATGTGAACATTCATGTGCCCTAATAACAAATGTGTATTCCATCTGAAAATACAAATAACATTGTTAATTTTACATGCCTAGTTGATTTAGCCATGGAGAAAGTCAGCAACCTTCCCGCTAGCCATGATTGGCTGAGATAATGAGTGGGCTGGAGATGTTGAGAGATGATTTAGGATCGGTCTGCCATGTAGAACGCTTCTGTCTATAACATGAGCTGGTCAGTATGTGTAGATAATCCTTTCTAACCTGGCTTTTTTGAAAGATATCACGTAGTAGAACTGCATAAGTGTTGCTCTCCACTTTCTGGAGGACCGAGTTTTGAAATCAGTGGAATTAGAGTATGATAGCTAAGGAGATGAAGAAAATTCTGCCGTTTGATTGCAAATATGCAGACAGCATTGAAAAGAGATTACATCTTCAAACTAAGGCCAACCATGGCATCCGTGACGGGTAAGATAGTCTAGATTCTAGTCTACATTTTAGTCTAGAAAATAGTCTACATTTTCAGATATGATACGTTTTACATTTTGTCAGAAAGTCATTTTCATTTCAAGTTAAAGTGTACTGTTAGCTGGCTAACATTAGCTGGCTGGCTTGCTAGCTAACATTATGTGTATGATCTGTGTAGTAATATTATTCATATCTCAGAGCCATTTGCATTGCTAGTTATAGCTTCATGTTAGCTAGCTAACAATGAACATGGTTGGTTAGCTACCTGCAGATTTATGCAGTAGTAATGTTACGAGTTGGGATTATGGTTCATTGTTTAGCTAGCTAGCTACATGTCCAAACAAAAGACTCCACTATGCAAGTAACCATTTCAATAGAATGTTCATGATGTCACTGCGACAACTGTCGATAGACGTAGCTGGAAGCAGAATAACTGACGAATTTACAAAACCTCAACACCTGTTGAATATGGCCGGTGTCAGTAAAGGTTGGCTAAAAAGCATAGTTAAATTGTTGCCAGCAGCACAATTGCAGTCACCAACGTTCTGGATAACATAAAAACAGCCTAACCAGCTCTACTAGGGCGAGTAAAATGGTTAGAGTGAGTTGTTCTCTCATTTGTGTCTGAAAGTAGCTAGCCAACTTTAGCCAGTTAGCTTGGGTGCTTGACTGCTGTTGTTAGGTCAGAATGCTCAGATCAACCCTACTCATTGGCCATAGCGTCCAGTGTGAGCTCTGAATGCTCCGACACTGAATTTACGAAATTTAGTTTACGAACGCCCAGAGCCCACTCTGGCTCTCCAGATTAAATTTACAAACACACCTGTAGTATAAAACAGCCTTTCAGTCTTGAAATCTGTGGTTGTTTAGTACACAGCCTCACATGTGAATCCTTAAACATGACTAGAATCCACTACACCACTGGATTCTTGCCGTAAGCTCAGGCCCTTTGCATCGGATCATCGCTGCTAGTGAGCTGCTACCGAGTGACTAAAGTGGCTAACGCTCATGTCCCAAAGCTAGCACCAGTTAGCCGCGAACCTAGCAGCTTCCCTGTTTCATCTATTTTTTTATATATTTTATTATTATTTTTTATTTTTTTTTACCTTTATTTTACTAGGCAAGTCAGTTAAGAACAAATTCTTATTTTCAATGACGGCCTAGGAACAGTGGGTTAACTGCCTGTTCAGGGGCAGAACGACTTGTAACTTGTTAGCTCGGGGATTTGAACTTGCAACCTTCCGGTTACTAGTCCAACGCTCTAACCACTAGGCTACCCTGCCGCCCCTGCCGCTCTAACCACTAGGCTACCCTGCCGCTGTTCACTGGACCCTATGATCACTTGGCTACATAGTTGATACCTGCTGGACTGTTCATTAATCACGCTACTCTATTTTGTTAATTTTGTTTATCTGTCAGCCCCAGCCTCGAACTCAGGCCCTGTGTGTAGTTAACTGACCCTCTCTGCCCGTTCATCGCCATTTTACCTGTTGTTGCTGTCTTAGCTGATTAGCTGTTGTTGTCTTACTCGTTGTTGTCTTAGCTAGCTCTCCCAATCAACACCTGTGATTGCTTTATGCCTCGCTTTAATAGAGGTCGACCAATTATGATTTTTCAACCCCGATACCGATATCGATTACTGGAGTACCAAAAAAACGATACCGATTAATCGGACGATTTATACAAATGTATTTGTAAAAATGACAATTACAACAATACTGAATTAACACTTATTTTAACTTAATATAATACATCAATAAAATCAATTTAGCCTCAAGTAGATAATGAAACATGTTCAATTTGGTTGAAATAATGCAAATACAAAGTGTTGGAGAAGAACGTAAAAGTGCAATATGTGCTATGTAAGAAAGCTAATGTTTCAGTTCCTTGCTCAGAACATGAGAACATATGAAAGCTGGTGGTTCCTTTAAACATGAGTCTTCAATATTCCCGGGTAAGAAGTTTTAGGTTGTAGTTATTATAGGACTATTTCCCTCTATACCATTTGTATTTCATTAACCTTTGACTATTGGATGTTCTTATAGGCACTTTAATATTGCCAGTGTAACAGTATAGCCTCCGTCCCTCTCCTCGCTCCTCCCTGGGCTCGAACCAGCAACACAACGACAACAGCCACCACATCGAAGCAGCGTTACCCATGCAGAGCAAGGGAAACAACCACCCCAAGGCTCAGAGCGAGTGAAGTTTGAAACGCTATTAGCGCGCGCTAACTAGCCAGCCATTTCACTTCGGTCACACCATGCTTGACGCACAACGAAGAGCTGCTGGCAAAACGCACGAAAGTGCTGTTTGAATGAATGTTTACACGCCTGCTTCTGCCTACCACCGCTCAGTCAGATACTTAGGTATGCTTGTATGCTCAGTCAAATTATATGCAACACAGGACACGCTAGATAATATCTAGCAATATCATCAGTTAACTAGTGATTATGATTGATTGTTTTTTACAAGATAAGTTTAATGCTAGCTAGCAACTTACCTTGGCTTACTGCATTTGCGTAACAGGCAGGCTCCTTGTGGAGTGCAACGAGAGAGAGGCAGGTCGTTATTGCGTTGGACTAGTTAAATGTAAGGTTGCAAGATTGAATCCCCCGAGCTGACAAGGTGAAAATCTGTCTTCCTGCCCCTGAACGAGGCAGTTAACCCCACCGTTCCTAGGCCGTCATTGAAAATAAGAAAATGTTCTTAACTGACTTGCCTAGTTAAATAAAGATTAAATAAAGGAGTAAAAAAAATATATATATATATATATTTCTTTTCATCGGCAAATCGGCGCCCAAATATACCGACTTGAAATCGGCCCTAATTAAGTGGCCATTCCGATTAATCGGTCGACCTCTACTCTCTAATGTGAATATGCCTTATATATTGTTGTTTAAGATAGTTATTATTGTTATAGTTCACTGTGGCACCCCTAGACCCACTCAACATGCCTCAGATACCACTTTTGTCCCACCTCCCACACATGCGGTGACCTCACCCAGCACAACTAGTGCGTCCAGAGATGCAATCTCTCTTATCATCACTCAATGCCTAGGTCTACCTCCACTGTACCCGCACCCTACCATACCCTTGTCTGTACATTATGCCCTGAATCTATCCTACCATGCCCAGAAATCTGCTCATTTTATTCTCTGTCCCCAACGCACTAGACAACCAGTTTTGATAGCCTTTAGCTGTACCCTCATCCTACTCCTCCTCTGTTCCTCGGTGATGTGGAGGTTAACCCAGGCCCTGCGTGTCCCAAGGCACTCTCATTTGTTTACTTCTGTAACCGTAAAAGCCTTGGTTTCATGCATGTTGACATCAGAAGCCGCCTCCCTAAGTTTGTTTTACTCACTGCTACAGCACACTCAGCCAACCCTGATGTCCTTGCCGTGTCTGAATCCTGGCTTAGGAAGGCCACCAAAAATTCAGAAATTTCCATCCCCAACTACAATATTTTCCGTAAAGATAGAACTGCCAAAGTGGGAGGAGTTGCAATCTACTGCAGAAATAGCCTATAAAGTTCTGTCATACTTTCCAGGTCTATGCCCAAACAGTTTGAGCTTCTAATTTTAAAAATAAGTCTCTCACTGTTGCCGCCTGTTATAGACCCCCCTCAGCTCCCAGCTGTGCCGTGGACACCATATGTGAATTGATGGCCCCCATCTATCTTCAGAGTTCGTTCCGTTAGGTGACCTAAACTGGGATATGCTTAACACCCCGGCAGTCCTACAATCTAAACTAGATGCCCTCAATCTCATGCAATTATCAAGGAACCTACCAGGTTCAACCATAAATCTGTAAACATGGGCACTCTCATAGATATTATCCTGACCAACTTGCCCTCCAAATACACCTCTGCTCTTTTCAATCAGGATCTCAGCACTTCTCAAAACACTTCTGCGAGCAGGCCTTTCTAATCGACCTGGCCCGGGTATCCTGGAAGGATATTGACCTCATCCCGTCAGTAGAAGATGCCTGGTCGTTCTTTAAAAGTAATTTCATCACCATCCTAAATAAGCATGCCCCTTTCAAAAAGTGTAAAACTATAGATACAGATACAGATATAGCCATTGGTTCACTTAGACCTGACTGCCCTCAACCAGCACAAAAATATCCTGTGGCGGACTGAGTCCCCGCGATATGCAACTTTTCAGGGAAGTCAGGAACTAATACACGCAGTCAGTTAGGAAAGCTAAGGCTAGCTTTTTCAAACAGAAATTTGCATCCTGTAGCTCTTACTCCAAAACGTTTTGGGACACTGTAAAGTCCATGGAGAATAAGAGCACCTCCTCACAGCTGCCCACTGCACTGAGGCTAGGAAACACTGTCACCACCAATAAATCCACGATAATCGAGAATTTCGATAAGCATTTCTCTATGCGTTCCTTCTGGCTACCCCAACCCCGGCCAACAGCTCCGTACCCCCCACAGCTACTTCCCCAAGCCTCCCCAGTTTCTCCTTCACCCAAATCCAGATAGCAGATGTTCTGAAAGAGCTGCAAAACCTGGAACCGTACAAATCAGCTGGGCTAGACAATCTGGACCCTCTCTTTCTAAAATTATCTCAGCTAACTGGTCACCATAACAACACCCACCCATAGCACGCTCTCCAGAAGGTATATCTCACTGGTCATCCCCAAAGCCAACACCTGCTTTGGCCACCTTTCCTTCCAGTTCTCTGATGCCAATGACTGGAACGAATTGCAAAAATCGCTGAAGTTGGAGACTTACCTCCCTCACTAACTTTAAGCATCAGCTATCTGAGCAGCTTACCGATCGCTGTAGCTGTACATAGCCCATCTGTAAATAGCCCATCCAATCTACCTACCTCATCCCCATATTGTTTTTATTGACTTTTTTTTTGCACACACTGTATAGACTTTTTCTATTGTGTTATTGACTGTAAATGTGTTTATTCCATGTGTAACTCTATGTTGTTGTTTGTGTTGCACTGCTTTGCTTTATCTTGGCCATGTCGCAGTTGTAAATTAGAACTTGCTCTCAACTGGCCTACCTGGTTAAATAAAGGTGAAAATAAAATGTAAATAAAGCGATGGGTGCTTAAAACTTAAGAGGGTGTGGGTATAGACAACAAAGAGCTCTCCAGTAGGTGTACAAAAACATTAAAAGGGCCATTTTCTCAAAAGCGAGGTTACTTTTCCATTGTTCCTCAACTGTAGTGTATGATATACAATTTTCTAGCTCTGAGTCTCTAGTTTTATCCAATGTAAAAAACACACGGTCAGTCGGTCAGTCAAATATTTTACAAGTATAGTGGTGGTGGCTTCATGTTATGGGTATGCTTGTAATCATTAAGGACTGGGGAGTTTTTCAGGATTAAAAATAAACAGAATGGAGCTAAGCACAGACAAATTCCTAGAGGAAACCCTGATTCAGTCTGCTGGGAGATGAATTCTACTTTCAGCAGGACATTAACCTAAAACACAAGGTCAAATCTACACTTGAGGTGCTTATCAAGAAAACAGTGAATGTTCCTGAGTGGCTGATTTTTGACTTGAATGTACTTGAAAATCTATGGCAATACCTGAAAATGATAACAAACAATTTCAAAGAGCTTGAATATCTTTTAAGTATAATGGGCAAATGTTGCACAATCCAGGTGTGGAAAGCTCTTTGATACTTACCCAGAAAGGTGCCCCTACAAAGTATTTACTCAGGAGTATTAATAGTCAGGCTATGTAAATTAGATACTTCTGTATTTCATTTTCAATAAATTTGCTATAATTTCTAAAAACATATTTTCACTTTGTCATTATGGTGTATTGTTTGTAGATCGTTGAGAAAAAAATATATTTTATACATTTTGAATTCAGGAGGTATGAATACTTTCTGAAGGCCACAATACCAACAAGCCTATCAAAGGGCCCGCCTACTGTATTAAGACTATGGTGTAGCTAGCTACTAGTTCCAGCCTCCACCTCTAGATGCCCTTGAGATTCCCCAGTGTCTGTGAAAGTGGGCCACTGCACTCGGAGCCCGAACAAGTATATAGTTACGCTAAAACTGTAATTGAAAGGCATGCGTGTGCATGCTCCGTCTGTTGCAGTAAGCAGTTAAAAAATCCAATCATGATGAATAGCCTGGCCATAGATATTATCCCACCCATGGAGAATCCCCCTTTACGTTTTAGTGCTGAAGCTATCTGAATGTGACACGGCTCTAAGAATGCCAGTCTTGAGCACGACTAGTTTTACTGCCTCCTTGTGCCCTTAATAGAGATGTCTCGAGGTCTGCACAATAAATACTAAGGGTCCTACCTTCCCTTCTCTCTGGTATGCCAGGGTGTCTTCCTAGTTAGCAGCCAGTGGAGTGTGTCGCCACCCTGGCCACAGCTAACCTCCACAAAGAAAGGAACCTCTCTCCAGTCAACCACCTTAACCTCTCGACAGACCCGTATCAAATGACAAGCCCGTCACATTACAGTATCTGGCTGACTAACAGCAGGGTCTAGGCTCTAGGGGCTGTGGGGGGGGGGGGGGGGGGGGGGCAGTTATGTAGAGGGATGCATGATGAAGTGTGTGTGTCTTTCAGTGGTGTAAAGTACTAAAGTACTTAAGTATTTATTTTTAGGTACTGTATCTGTACTTTACTATTCATATTTTTGACTGCTTTTACTTCACTACCATACATTCCTAAAGAAAATAATGTACTTTTTACTCCATACATTTTCCCTGACACCCAAAAGTACTCGTTACATTTTCATTGCTTAGCAGGGCAGGAAAATGGTCTAATTCACACACTTATCAAGAGAACATCCCTGGTCATCCCTTCTGCCTCTGATCTGGAGGACTCACTAAACACAAATCCTTTATTTGTAAATTATGTCTGCGTATTGTTGTGTGCCCCAGGCTATCTGTAAATTTAAGAACATTTAAAATTGTGCCGTCTGATTCGCTTATTATTAACTGTTTATACTTTACTTTTGATACTGTACTTAAGTATATTTTTTCAATTATATTTACTTTTGATACTTAAGTTTATTTAAAACCAAATACTTTTAGACTTTTACTCAAGTAATATTGTTCTGAGTGACTTTCACTTTTACTTCATTGTCTTTTAAGGTATCTTTACTTTTACTCAGGTATGACAATTGGGTACTTTTTCCACCACTAGTGTGTCTCAACATGTTTATATGCCTGGCATCTGAGGAATGCCTCCATCCATCTCCCCTCATCGAATTAACTCAAAATAATGTTTACGACCACAAATAACGATAACTGTAGCAACCTTGTGTTTATGAAGATGGATATCGAGTTTTCCATGCAGGGCTACAGGCCTGAAGTTTGAGGGTTTGAGACCTGGCTGTGTGGTACCAGGACAACAACCTCTCCCTCAATGTGAGCAAGACAAAGGAGATGATGGTGGACTACAGGAAAAAGAGGGTCAAACATGCCCCCATTCACATAGACAGGGCTGTAGTGGACCGGGTCGAGAGTTTCAACTTCCTTGGTGTTCAAATCACCAACAAACGATCATGTTCCAAACACGTGTCGTGAAGAGGGCATGACAACGCCTTTTCCCCCTCAGGAGACTGAAAAAGATCTACAGCTGCACCACCGTGAGCTTCCTGACCGGTTGAATCACCGCCTGGTATGGCAACTGCTCGGCATCCAACCGTAAGGCGTTGCAGAGGGTAGTGTGTACAGCCCAATATTCAAGGCAGTGTTAGAGGAAGGCACAAAAAATGGTCAAAGACTCCAGTCACCCAAGTCGTAGACTGTTCTCTCTGCTACCGCACAGAAAGCAGTACCGAAGTGCCATGTCTAGGTCCAAAAGGCTCCTTAACAGCTTCTACCCCCAAGCCATAAGACTGCTGAACAATTAAGCTAATGGCCACTTGGACTATTTGCATTGACACCACATCCCCCTTTGTTTTTACATTGCTGCTACTCACTGTTTATTTTCTCTGCATAGTCACTTTACCCCTACCTACATGTACAAATTACCTAGACTAAACTGTACCGCTACCTCATGTTTACAGGCTCATTATTTTTATTTTAGGAAATATTTTCTTAAAACTGCATTGTTGGCTAAGGGCTTGTAAGTAAGGTGTTGTACACCTACACCTGTTGTATTTGGCATATGTGACAAATACATTTTTATTTGATATTGAAATTTTTTACAGCTTTGAATGATTTTATGTGTGGTATGACTGCTAGTTAGCCTATTGCAGACCTGGACAAATGGATCCACCTACCACTATTGTTAATAGGGGAGCTTTTTGAGCTGTGTGTCTCTGTCTCATGTCTTCACTGTTCTTTCATGCACAATGCTGCAACTGGCCTCTCCAGTGCCTATTTGTTTATTTCAACTTTATTTAACTAGGCAAGTCAGTTAAGAACAAATTCTTATTTTCAATGACAGCCTATGAACAGTGGGTTAACTGCCTTGTTCAGGGGCAGAACGACCGATTTTATCTTGTCAGCTTGGGGAATTGAACTTGCAATCTTTCGGTTATTAGTCTAACATTCTAACCACTAGGCTATGCTGCCACCTATCAGATATTGCTATTTGAAAACCCCTTGATATAAAGGATGCGCATGCAAGCAGATGAGGAAATGTGGCTAGGATGGAAGAAATTATACAGTTAAACCTACAAAAGAGCAAATGTGAACCAGGGAAAAAATGCACTACCCTCCCCTGTGCCCAGAAGAATTCACACAATCCTCCCCCATGCCACCAACATGAAGGATTGGGATTGAGAGACAGCCTGAGCTCATTTCTGCCATGTAGAGCCCTGCTCATTTCAGCATGTTAGAACAGGCACCCCTCCCTCAGTCTATAATCTGTGTCAAATCCTTGGCCCTAGGACAATCAATAGATCTAGTAACAAGCTTTAATAGGCACAAATTGATTCCATGTTAGACTTCGATTGATTGCAGGCAGTGCATACGGCAGATTTATCCGATTAATAGGCCAAGGGTGTTAGGGAGGAAACATTTCAAGGTAGTGTGGATGGTATTTGTGTGCTACGCAAGCGTGTTAGGGAGTCGGTAAGAATGAAACATGCATGAATGTGCACCACATTTGCCATGGGGGTATCATGGTCTGGAGAATATTATTCATTATGATCTGAAATACCAAACTGATCCTAGATCAGTATTACCACTCTGAAACGTTTTATGAATACATGTTCTGGTTGAAAAGTATTAAAGTGGCCATTACTTTGTGACAATGGCCACTGTAAGTAAGTGTCAAGGTTTATACAGAGTTTGCCTAACAAAAACGGCAGACTGACTTATAGCTGAGAATGCTATCCTGTCACTTGTGAGAACTTCAGCGGTAGGGTAGTCGAGAATACTCAGTTGAGGCAATATCTGCCCACTCTAGGCAAGCTGTAAGCCGTCCTATTTGTTGATGTATGGGTCTATATTTAGAGACTGCTGCTGCAGACACCCTAGGATGATTCACATTAGGGCTGCACGATATGGCAAAAAAATTATTTGCGTTTTTTACCCAGGTCAAAACACCTGGGTAAACTGTTAGAATCACAGAAATGTAATTATCAGTCACGCCTAGTCCTGCTCCCCATTATTACACACATCTTGATTATCTTCCCTTTATTTAGCCCTCAGTCATCAGGCAGTATTGGTTTGTTTTCATGTTCAGTACGGTATTCCTGTTTTGTTCATCTGCCTTATTATTATTAAACTCACTTCCTGCACCTGCTTCCTGACTCACTGTGTATACGTCACAGAATACTGCCGCATTAATTATGGAAGCAGCAGAAGAAAAAGTCCTCAGACAGGTGGTGAACTCCGCCAACACCACAATCAGCTGGTGCAACTAGGTGCAGCTATGGAAGAGGTCCTCCGCGTACCTCCACTGCCCCGACGCCTTCCGAGAGGTTTCACCTTCAACTAGCGGAGGGCCTTCTACCACGAGTCGTCTCAGCGAGTCATTCCCCCAGGCTACCCAGCAGTGCACCCAGGGAGGCAATCCCCAATTGCCCCTCCTGGACAAGTATGATGGGACCCCGTCATACTACTCCAGTGATCCCTCTATTTCGCCCATCAGACAGGAGCCCCCAACACAGCGAGGTCCAAGTTTGCCACAGTCATATCCCTGCTGATCGGGCGGGAGTTGGAGTGGGCTACAGCTGTCTGGGAGGAGAAGAGGAGGAAGATCTGAGTTCCTACGAGAGGTTCATGGCTCTTATCAGGGTGGTTTTATACCATCCACCGGAGGACAGAGGGGGAGGTGAGCGACTATTCCAACTCCAGCAGGATGGCCAAATCGCTGATCAGTACACCCTCACCTTCCAGACCGTAGCAGCCTCCAGCGGATGGAATGAACCAGCGCTCTGCACCCTATTCAGTAGAGGACTGTGCAAGGAGGTTGGCGCACCGGGACGACAACCTTTACTTGGACTCGCTCATCGCAATGGCCATACATCTTGGCAACCTTCTTCGGGAGCGCCGGCACCTACCTCTCTCCTCGCCCTCCTCCTTTGGCTGTCCTGAGGCAGAGCCTGACCCCATGGAGTTAGGGGCCACACACCTCTCTGCGGTAGAGCGGCATCACCGGAGACAGCTGGGGCTCTGTCCCTATTGCGTCCTGGAGGGGCACCAGCTTCAGCTGTGTCTGGTGCGTCCCAACCCGGGATCAACAAGGGCAGAGGAGAGGCCCCGTGATCTTTCGTCTCCCAGGGTAGGAGTGAGTATTCCATAATCATCATTTCCCGCCAAAACCTTTCTGGTTTCCATTTCGCTGGCTGTCCCTCAAGTGTTGTCTCTACAGCTCTAGTGGACTCCAGTGCCATGGGGAATTTCATCGACCAGCCTCTGTCTCCACGCTCAACCTAACCTCATACCCACTGATCTTTTCCCGTCCAAGCCCTGGATAATCAACCATTGGGATCTGGCACATCACAGCACTACCTACCTTCACTGTGGTACCCATGCACCAGGAAATCCTTCCTTCCTCATCATCCCAGTACCCATAAACAAAGTAATCCTCAGAAAGTCACCACCTGGGCACCAGGATGCCGGAAGACTGACTTTCCCATACCCTGTGGTTCCACGTCAGTTGATTGCCCTCAAGCCCATCATTCTGCCCTCCCGTATTGTTGGCCTCATATTTTGGGACATCCGTCAGGCTCTGGAGAGTGTACCCGCTCCTGCTACCTGCCGTCCTGAAGGCATCTACGTTCCCACTGGAGTAAGAGTTTGGCTGTTGACCTGGGCACACACATCCCTCGCCGCTAGACACCCAGGTATCACCCGCACCATTCTATCCATCTCAGATAAGCACTGGCGGCCCTCCTTGGCACAGGAAATCCCCAGCTATGTCAAGTCCTGTTCAATATGTGCCCAAACCAAATCCTGCCGACATGCTCCAGCAGGAAAACTCCTTCCCCTTCCTGTGCCTCAGTGGCTTTGTCCATTGATTTCGTCACTGATCTCCCTCCGTCTGATGGTTTCACCACTATTTTGGATGTTGTGGACAGATTCTCTAAATCCCACCGTTTTATCCCTCTCTCTGGTCTCCCTAACGCTCTCCATGTCTCTGAGGCACTGTTCCAGCAGATTTGGCCTTCCGTAGGACATTATCTCTGACCGTGGCCCCCAATTTACGCCGCTGGTATGGAGAGCTTTCATGGAGAAGCTGGAGGCCATGGCCAGCCTCACCGTACTGGCCTCAGTCCAACGGTGGAGAGGACCAACCAGGAGCTGGGAGGTTCCTTAGAAGTCACTGCTAGGACCAGCAGGGGGAGTAAGCCTGGTTATTTCCCTGGGTGGATTATGCCCAGATCTCACTTTGTCATTCCTCCAATGGGCTGACTCCCTTCCAGTGCGTCCTGGGATTTCAGCTGGCCCTGGCCCCGTGGACGCCAAGCCAGACCAAAGCCCCTGCGGTGGATGAGTGGTTCCAGCGCTCAGAGGAAGTTTGGAACACTGCCCACATGAGGCTCCAGCATGCTGTCCACCACCAAAGGAAGCAGGAAGACCATCATCCTGGTGATCATGTATGGCTCTCCACCAGGATCCTCCTGCTCCGCCTGCCCGCCCCCCCGGGGCTGTTCTTTTGGCCAGCATTGTCGGGGGTACTATCACACCAACTCCAGCGCTCAGGTTTTCTGACAACCATCATAACGCACACCTGCTCCCCATCATTACACACACCTGGTATACAGTGGGCACTTCGAATGCAGTTTTGTTTGGCATGACAATGAATTCAAAAGTTATGGAGGAGATGGTTGTGACAGAGTAGGAATTGCAAAGATTTCACATTATCTGTGGTTGTGAGGCTGGTTGGACGTACTGCACAATTCTCTAAAACGACGTTCGAGGCGGCTTATGGTACAGAAATTAGTGTTCAGTTCTCTGGCAACAGATCTGGTGGACGTTCCTGCAGTCAGCATGCCACTTGCACGCTCACTCAAAACTTGAGACATCTGTTGCATTGTCTTGTGTGACAAAACTGCACATTTTAGAGTGTCCTTTTATTAGCACCAGCACAAGGTGCACCTGTGTAATGATCATGCCTTTTAATCAGCTTCTTGATACGCCACACCTGTCAGGTGGATGGATTATCTTGGCAAAGGAGAAATGCTCACTAACAGGGATGTAAAAAAAATTGTGCACAACATTTGAGAGAAATAAGCTTTTTGTGCATATGGAACATTTCTAGGATCTTTTACTTCAGGTCATGAAACATGGGAACACTTGGGAACACACAACACTTTACATGTTGCATTTACATATATATTTTTCAGTATATACAAGTACATTTTCAGACTACATTTTTTGAATATTCTTTGCCTTATCCTTTTAGATTAAGAACAAGCGTTTAAACAAACAATGATTACATACTCCACCACTGGTAACGGCCTTTATCAGGGCAAAAGTCTGCTAGCAAGATTTGCCCAATCTCATTGGATTTAGCCAGCTAGCTAACTAGCGATTAGCATTAGGGGCTAACACAATTATTTGTAGTTTTCTATGACCAACTAACTAGTGTTTTGCAGAGAGCAAGTTACACAAATGAATAGTATAATCAGTAGCGATTTTAGAGTGTAAATCTTGGTGGGGCCAAAAAATAATAATGTGGGGTGCATGCCAGCAAAGCCACTACACAACATAACAATAAACAATACATTAATTGCATTATAATGGTGACAAACGGTGCCCAAAAACTGCTAGGGCCTACATAGAGCTGTCCCAACAGCAGAGTCCCAACACCTTACCACTGCTATCAACGGAGCCTCGTCTGGCTTCGAAACAGTTAATTCGGCCTCATTTACTGCCTTTTAAAAACATGCTTAAATAAATGTGGTCTCTACTGACAATTGAGATGAACAAACTATGTCATAAGGGAACGACAAGCGGATAAGAGGCAATCCGTAATTTTGATTAAGACATTAATGAGCAAGCTAGGACGTACGTAGTCATAACTATTTGTTCAGCACTTTTGAAATGTACAGCAACAGAATTCAGAACATGGGCCGTTCTTATAGTATTCTCCCTGTACACCAAGTCAGAACCATAAGATAAATAAAGGGGGCACATAAGCAGACAACGAAAGCTCTTACAATATTTGATGATTACATTTCTCAAAAACCGGTTATAGGCTACATGTGCACCACCAAGTCAGAACATTAGGTGAAATTAAGAGGTGAATATAGACCAAATTATTAGGGTGAGGCACATGGGCAACTAACAGCTTACTAAACAACATATACTTAAGTATTACTTTCTAAGCTGCAGTCTACATATCTCCCTGGCATATTAAATCATTTATGCAGCAGCATACAAGACATTTTTGGACTCACCTTGTTGTGCTGTGCTCACTTGAACAGGAAGGTGGCGCAGCAGTCCTTCGTGGGCAAATTTAGTCATCAAAGTCATCAAATGTAGTCATTTAATCAAAGGGAGCTCGACAAAAAATGTTTTTTGAATCATGATGACGTTAGTGATCTTCAGGTCGTAGCTCTAGAAAGAGGCCCGAGTTCCAGATTTACAATTCCGAGTTGGATGAAAGTTCAAAATGTATTTTCCCAGTCATAGCTCATTTTTCCCGAGTTCCCAGTTGTCTTGAACTCACTAAAGTCTGATTTTGCAGTTTCGAGTTAATAGTTGTTTTAGGCACAAATCATGCTTCATTGACATTCACCAATGTTGAATGCTTATCATTTTAAACTAGGAAAAGAGACCCTTAATCTTAGACTTTGGACCAGACCTCGACTCCACTGAATAGCAGGCTAATGATTGCTTTGCAATGCTAGCAGTTAGCCACTGATTCCTTCCAAACCACTCATTGCTAAATTTGCGATTTCCAACTTGTTGTGTAATGTTTATGTCCATTGGCCGATAAGCACCGATACGTTTTATCTATAATTTCTCTACATTATTTATCTTCATACGACAAGGATTAAAAAGGATTTGCCAGTAGATTGTCGACTTAATTCATGATGATGACTGCTAGCTAAGATTCTGAAAGTCAGTCCAATCAAAGCTACTGTAGATATAAAGTGATTTGATGTAATTGTATCTGTTGCCAATGACCTTGAGCCTTCTTGGATAGGCACTTCTAATGTAACTCTATGGCAGCACCCAAGGGGCTTGAATGTTCGAGCTCTACCCTTAGACTTGGTGGTGACGTAGTGTCCCCATGAATGACAGAACACTGAGCCAATCATGGCGCAACGCACCATATTTTTGTAACACTTGCATTTTAGAGCTGCCCTACTCAAGAAAACTAAATAGAGACCATGTATATGTGGCTTTATTAACTCAATGATATAAATGTTTTAAATTGTTTGCAAACTGATATGTGACATGTATTCATGGAAAAATTATATGCAAAACAGGCAAGCCCCCAGTCAAATTAGTTGACTGTTTTGTCAATGCATGCATAACTAATCTCGAGCATGAGGAACTGCTTGCCTTAGTGACCGTGGGTGGGGCTTGGTGTGTGTGGGATTGGGAAGAGGCAAAAAGAGGAGAGACGAGAGAAAACTCCATCAAATCGAGCAATAAATCAAAAGTTTGTTTTTTTAGTTTAAAAAGTGAAAAAGTGCCATTCCAAAATAGCACAGCTATTGCTATTTCGATATAAAACGTGATTAATCTTGCAGCCCTAGGCCTCACCCAGCTAGAACATTTGGTTCATTTGAAGTTGTGTGAAAACTACGCTTTTGGTTTCCCATTGGTCCTGGGAACGAAGCCATACATTTCCTGACCGGTAAAACAGAAAGTTATTTATACATTCTGAGAACGAAAGTGAAAATGTTGCCTGTTTTGGTAACGTACATCTTTTGGTTGCAGGGAGGTCCTGAGAACAAGTTACTATGATTCATTGAAAGTTTTCCTGGGAGGTTTTATTAACGTTCTGAGAAAAATGTTCAATAAGACTGTCAGCTTAGGTTAATTGTTTTACACTCCAAGCACAGATAGGACACATGGAAATGTATTTGAATTAATCATGCAAACACATTTAACATTTTTGGATGGCATCTGTGTAATTTGAACCTACAATGTTTGGTTGTTTATCCATGGAATTAGACCACCGCGCCACCAGGATGGAGCTAGCATGCCATTTTTTTTAACCCATACAATGCTGTTCATTTTAGTCTATTCAAACAGACCCCATTTCAAAGGACCAAGCACTCATTAAGAACAGGTGTGGCCAATTAGTGGGTGCGGCAAACACACCTGAACATACTTAACAAGATAGCGGTTAGAAAGACTTTTGTTGACACTGAAAACGGAATGTATATGTTGTTAAATACCATTCTGGAACATTCTTTGAACGTTACTAATGTTTTCTTCTGTTTTTCATGGAATGTTTTCTAAATGTTCTGAGAACACAACTTTACATAGAGGTTTCCTTGGCTCTGAGGAAACATGCATAAAACATGCTGAAGTACTGAAAATCCCACAGAAGAACATTGTTTCTTAGCGTTCTCTGAACTATTTGAGAACATTCCCAATGTCAAACCAGTTGGAAATCGTTTCTAGAACATCACCAAAATGTAAGTTAAATGTAACCATGTTTGAACTTTTAGGAAACATTCTGTTAAGGTAACAAAATACCAAGAAAATATATTTTTTGGGTCAAGTTGCATGAATGGTCCAAAGCCAAGCAACTTTCCAGCATCATTCCCAGAACGTTATAGGAAGGTTGTATGGAAGATAATCATAGGACAACCACACTCTCACCAAGCTCTGTGAAACATATGGTTAATTTACCTGAGAAGTCTAGTAACCCATTTGAAATCACTGACTGCACTTCAGAGATTATGAATGTGACCCCGGCTGGGCAAAATGCCATATGGCCAGGAATTAAAACCAATTGCTCAAATTCTGCTTTCCTCACAATATAGGCTTCGCTGGTTGGAAGGTAAGACTCTGATACATAAAATATGTGTGCTTATTGTCTCTTGTAACAACATGCTGTGAAGAAATCATTAAAGGTTTCCAGCACAACATGTATCTTTTAGTGTATAGTAGACAGGGATGTAGTGGAGGGTAAACGTAAATGCCGTTTACTCAGACATATGTATTTGTGAAATAGCATTTACTCACCATTTGATTTAGTTAATTATCGTTAACCCACTCATTATTGCATTCCCAGTGTTGATAAATGCTCAGAACACTAATATTCATATATATTTTTAAAAATGTATTTTTACCTCTTTTTTCCCCCTTTTTTTCGTGATATCCAATTGTTAGTTACAGTCTTGACACATCGCCGCAACAGTTAAACTGGCGACCATGTCAGCGTGCATGCAGTCTGCACACCACAGGAGTCACTAAAGCACAATGGGACAAGGTCCTCCCAGCCGGCCAAGCCCTCCCTTAACCCAGACGACACTGGGCCAATTGCACCTCAAGCACTGTGATGCAGTGCCTTAGACCACTGCGCCACTCGGGAGGCAGAATGCTAATATTCTTGATCTAAGTTCCAATTGCACCTGCCTCTCTGCAAACTAGTGAAATAATGATTCAGGTATGCTCATTATGTTCGCCTGCTCTTCCCAGATTCGCCTTCTTAGCAGTGCATTCATTCACCACTCTGTTCAATGGCAAACGCACAGACCGAGACATGAAATTACCTACCAACGCTGGCATGTGACAAGTAGAGAGAGAGAGACACCGCTGACAGTGGCCTTGCGCGATGCCGGACGTAAGGCATTTTTTAAAACAACCCTCAACTCCTGCCATCCCTTGACATCCACCCCCCAAAAAAACAGAGTCTCTGAGAATGAGCGTACAAAAAAAAGTTGCTTAAATTTCAGTCAGATGGCTACCTACTGTAACTCAAGTGCTCTGGCTACAGTTAGCTAGATAGCAAAATATAACTAGCTGGCTATATGCATGAAGTTAGAAGCTGACGTTAAACGGAGACTGACCTCAGAAGGAGAAGTTGACTGAAATTAAGCTAGCTATAACTTAACAAAATATAGGCTACTATAAGTTCACATAACAAACTAACTTTGTTTTACACAGAGTAGTTTGACAGACAGTGGTGAGGCAGGATACAATGCAAACAGAAAGAGTAAGCACGCAGAGAGAAAGGTTAAAAGTACAGTAGTTCCCAAACTTGTTATCCAGCTCCATGTGGGGCCCCCTCATATCCATTTATAACTTGTTTCTCTTCAAATGGATATATAATACAACATTTTAGAAATAACTAAGGGCCATTCTCCATTTTGTACTTTATGCATGAACAGTACAGAACAGAAAACTGAATTAAAGTGCAGCTCACATGAGTTACTAAGAACACAAATGTTATTTAAAAGATAACACATTTCAATATAAACATATCCACATCCTATGTTTCTGGACGTTTCTAGTGTCCAGTCCAAATGAACTATTTTGTGACAGATGAGCTGATGTGCATTTTGTGTCATGTTAAAAGACATGCTTCAGAACTTTGCCAACTACAAAGCATTTCTTAAACCTCCCACTTTGGGCTGGATGTGTCCATGTGTAGGTCATAAATGCTTAATCTATAAACAGAATTACTGTCTTGGCTAAATTAGCCATGAAATCCCTAGTTTGAAAGTGACTGTTTTTCTAGAAGCACCATTTCCCCTACATTTCCCCCATGTGGGTCATTCCCCTAACAATTTGAGTTCAACCAATGAGCTTCAGCCCCTCACCATATGAGTGACAGCTAGAAAGAGGCACATCAAGCACACACAGAGAAAGTGAGAGAGAGCAATGACGAGGTGCACATATCTTCACATATGTGACGTAGTACGCCATTTTCAGGGACCACTTTTGTCTTGAGTGTTACTTTCAGAACTACTGGCTAAAAAGTATACAAAAGTACCGGAGAATCTCTTTAACTACAGAAATATACATTAGGCCTTTCCTATAGACCTGCGTAAAAAGGAAACCAAACAATACAGTTCTAAAAATGTAATATGTTTTGGTTTATATCGGTGGTTATTCGGCTTATCTCGATCCGTCTCTGGAATTGATACCCACTTTTTTACCACTACATCACTGACAGTAGATATGTGTATTTAAGCAATATAAGACCTTATTTCCTGAATATAATTCTATAATTGTGATACTGTTTAAACTGCCTGAATGTTTAATGATAAGCATACTGAATTGAAATTGAGACCTCATAATACAGGCGCCATGTGGTTTTCAACAACAGGACACTACCCATCTCCCATTCTGCAAAATCAATAGGCTTCTAGGGACTAAGTCATGCACTTGGTATGTCAATTTAGCCTCTGCTATCCTAGCCTGGTCTCAAAGACTAGATGTAACATAGTAAACGTCGATCTGCCACACTCATATGTTACGTTTGGTCTGGTTACATGAAACAGAAGGTTACTTAAGACAAAAACTAAAGGCGAGTGGTTGGTCGGGGGGATGGCTAGACGTCCAACGCAAAAACATTTTTGAATCTCATCATGGACCACTTTAGCATTTTAGCTAATTAGCAACTACTTACTAGTTTTTATCCAGTTATCACGTTATGTTCTGAGAGACATATGTTTCTTAGAGCTTGGTGAGAGCGTGGTTGTCCAATGGTTATTTTGCATTTGTATACAGGCCCCTTTATTTTCTCAACAAAAATAACGTGTTTCAGCCTAATTCTAAAACGATTGAAATAAAATTGCTCCTCATCAATCTACACACAACACCCTATAATGACAAACCAAAAACAGGTTTTTATATATTTTTTGCAATATATATATTTTAAAAAACTGACATCACATTTACGTAAGAATACAGACCCTTTACTCAGTACTTTGTTGAAGCACCTGTGGCAGCGATAACAGCCTTGTGTTTTCTTGGGTATGATGCTACAAGTTTGGAACACCTATATTTGGGGAGTTTTCCCATTCTTCTCTGCAGATCCTCTCAAGCACTGTCAGGTTGGATTGGGAGCTTCGCTGCACAGCTACTTCAGGTCTCTCCAGAGATGTTCGACCAGGTTCAAGTCCAGGCTCTGGCTGGTCCACTCAAGGACATTTAGAGACTTGTCCCGAAGCCACTCCTGCGTTGTCTTGGCTGTGTGCTTAGGGTCATTGTCCTGTTGGAAGGTGAACCTTCGTCCCAGTCTGAAGTCCTGAGCGCTCTAGAGCAGGTTTTCATCAAGGATCTCTCTGTACTTTGCTTTGTTCATCTTTCCCTCGAACCTGACTAGTCTCCAAGTTCCTGCTACTGAAAAACATCCCCACAGCATGATGTTGCAACCACCATGCTACACCGTAGGGATGGTGCCAGGTTTCCTCCAGAAGTGATGCTTAGCATTCAGGCTCAATAGTTCAATCTTGGTTTCTTCAGACCAGATAAACTTTTTCTCATGGTCTGAGAGTCCTTTGGGTGCCTTTTGGCAAACTACATGCTATCATGTGCCTTTTACTGAGGAGTGGCTTCTGTCTGGCCACTCTACCATAAAGGCCTGATTGGTGGAGTGCTGCAGAGATGGTTGTCCTTCTGGAAGGTTCTCACATCTCCACAGAGGAACTCTGGAGCTCTGTCAGAATGACCATCAGGTTCTCGGTCACCTCCCTGACCAATGCTCCTCTCCCCTGATTGCTCAGTTTGGCTGGGCGGCCAGCTCTAGGAAGAGTCTTGGATGTTCAAACTTTTTCCAATGATGGTGGCCACTGTGTTTTTGGGGACCTTCAATGCTGCAGAAATGTTTTGGTACCCTTCCCCAGATCTCTGCCTCGACAAAATGCTGTCTCGGTGCTCTATGGACAATTCCTTCGACCTCATGGCTTGGTTTTTGCTCTGACATGCACTGTCAACTGTGGGACCTTATATAGACAGGTGTGTGCCTTTCCAAATCATGTCCAATCAATTTAATTTACCAAAAGTGGACTCCAATCAAGTTGTAGAAACATCTCAAGGATGATCAATGGAAACTGGATGCACCTGAGCTCAATTTCGATTCTCATAGCAAAAGGTCTGAATGCTTATGTAAATAAGGTATTTCTGTTTTTTTATACATTTGCTAACATTTCTAAAAACCTGTTTTCCCTTTGTCATTATGGGGTATTGTGCATAGATTGATGAGGGGGGAAAAAAACAATTTAATCAATTTTAGAATAACGCTGTAATGTAACAATGTGGGGGGGGGGGGGGGGGGGATTCCGAATGCACTGTACAACCTTCCCACAAGTTCTAGGAATGGTGCAGGATACCCAGCTAGCACATAACATTCTGAGAATGTGTTTCTTAGGTGTGAATTTCAGTACTTCAGCATAATGTTTTCTACAGGTTTCCTCATGGTCCTATTTAAAGTCATGTTTTTAGAACATTAACAAAACTTTCACTTCTGTTTTCAGAAAGTAAAAACAAAAAAGTGTTCAGCTTTACCGGTCAGAAAACGTATGGCTTCCTTCCCAGTACCAATGGGAAACCAACAACGTACACTACCATTCAAAAGTTTGGGGTCACTTAGAAATATCCTTGTTTTTGAAAGAAAAGCATTTTTTTGTCCATTAAAATAACATCAAATTGATCAGAAATACAGTGTCGACATTGTTAATGTTTGTAAATGGCTATTGTAGCTGGAAACGGCTTAATTGTAATGGAATATCTACATAGGCGTACAGAGGCCCATTATCAGCAACCATCACTCCTGTGTTCCAATGGCACGTTGTGTTAGAAAAACCCTTTGCAATGATGTTAGCACAGCTGAAAACTGTTCTGATTAAAGAAGAAATAAAACTGGCCTTCTTTAGACTAGTTGAGTATCTGGAGCATAAGCATTTGTGGGTTCGATTACAGGCTCAAAATGGCCAGAAACAAATAACTTTCTTCTGAAACGTGTCAGTCTATTCTTGTTCTGAGAAATTAAGGCTTTTCCATGTGAGAAACTGAAGATCTTGTACAACACTGTGTACTACTCCCTTTTCAGAACAGCGCAAACTGGCCCTAATCAAAATTTTTAAAAGGAGTGGGAGGCCCCGGTGCACAACTGAGCAAGAGGACAAGTACATTAGAGTGTCTAGTTTGAGAAACAGATGACCACACAAGTCCTCAACTGGCAGCTTCATTAAATAGTACCTTACAAAACACCAGTCTCAACTTCAACAGTGAAGAGGCGACTCCGGGATACTGGCATTTTAGGCAGAGTTGCAAAGAAACTGCCATATCTCAGACTGGCCAATAAAAATAAAAGATTAAGATGGGCAAAAGAACACAGACATTGGACAGAGGAAGATTGGAAAAAAGTGTTATGGACAGACAAATCTAAGTTTGAGGTTTTCGGATAACATAGAACATTCGTGAGACGCAGAAAAAATGAAAAGATGCTGGAGGAGTGCCTGATACCATCTGTCAAGCATGGTGAAGGCAATGTGATGGTCTGGGGGTGCTTGGTGGTGGTAAAGTGGGAGATTTGTACAGGGTAAAAGGGATCTTGAAGAAGGAAGGCTATCACTGCATTTTGCAACGCCATGCCATACCCTGTGGACGGCGCTTAATTGGAACCAATTTCCTCCTACAACAGGACAATGATCCAAAACACCACTCCAAACTATACAATAACTATTTAGGGAAGAAGCAGTCAGTTGGTATTCTGTCTAATGGAGTGGCCAGCACAGTCACCGGATCTCAACCCTATTGAGCTGTTGTGGGGGCAGCTTGACCGTATGGTACGTAAGAAGTGCACATCAAGCCAATCCAATTTGTGGGAGGTGCTTCAGGAAGCATGGGGTGAAATCTCTTCAGATTACCCTCAACAAATTGACAACTAGGATGCCAAAGGTCTGCAAGGCTGTAATTGCTGCAAATGGAGGATTCTTTGATGAAAGCAAGTTTGAAGGACACAATTATTATTTAAATAAAAAAATCATTATTTATAACCTTGTCAACGTCTTGCCTATATTTCCAATTCATTTTGTGTATATTTTCATGGAAAACAAGGACATTTCTAAGTGACCCCACATTTTTGAATGGTAGAGTACATTCCCACAACTTCCAAGGAACCAAATGTGCTAGCTGTTTAGCTACTTTACAACATAGCATGTTAGTTAACCCTTCCTCTAACCATAACCTTAAACCTTTTAAGCTAACCTTAACCCCTAGCCACCTAGCTAACGTTAGCCACCTAGTCAATATCTATTGTTAGCCACAACAAATTGGAATTTGTAACATCATGTCATACCTATTTCAAATTCGTAACGTATTGTACAAATAGCATTTCGTTACCATATCATATGAATTGTAATTCGTAACATGCGAAATGGATGATGGACATCCACGCATTTTTTTAGAATACGAAACGTAATATATTACACTAAATGGAGAGAGATACATTAACATTCACTGTGTTACGTCTACCCCTGAGTCCAGGTAGACAATCCTAACATCAATTTCATGGATTGCAATGAGACAAAATAGAAGAGTGAAGGGTGCATTGAATGAATAGTTAGGGCATTGGGGGAATAATTTATGCATTTTGTATTGACTGAAATATCGCCGTACACGTTTACACCATCACTGCAAGTAAAACACTACTACCCTAACCTACTTTCAAGTCATTTGTGAATTCGCCCAATAATAAAGCTGATAGGATCCGCTTTCATCCAACAATTCAGTCCTTTGTTCTATGCGAACGAAAATCATATTGTCTACATATTGACTCAGTGGCCTAAATAGGCTAAGCACAATTGAAAACTATTGACACAAATAAAGCCATTAAATTCAGCGCTACGCCGCCTCCGCAGCAACTCATAATATCAGCTACATCAATATCGTGAGCATCTTGCGATACACAGCGCTACCACGCGTCCTATATGGATAACCTGCATGGACCCTTTGATGTGCATTTGCAAGGTTGCATTTGAACGCTGCATGTTATCAAGTCCTTTGTCTCTGCTTTATATTAAACGCAAATAGGCTACTTTGTTGACTGGATAATGTGGTTAATGGCAGCTTGAAAGAGAAGACTCCAGAGGCTAAAACGGCTAGAGCTCTTTATTGTGCTTTCCGAATAACATTGCATCATTGTATGATATTATTGGTCAGAACCTTTTTCCTATCTGGATTGAACTCTTACCTGTGCGTTTGGAGAGCTGCCTAGGTGGAATTGGTAGCAAAGGCTTGCAGTCAAATTGCGCAGCAGTCGCGATGATGCTTCATAGTGGAAACGCGCTGCGATACAGCCAGCTTCGTGATGCTTCAACCACGTGATGCAGTGAAGCAACCTCACTCAAGCATCCAGATGTTGCCTGGCTACACAGACTCCTTGCTCCAGCTAAACGCTACGCCACGCCCACGGGTTTTAGTTATTTCTTTGCAATGAGTCTCTGAGTCTGATCTTCACTAGTTCCCACAGCCACAAATGTATAATTATTATTAACCTTTAACCCTAATTTAAGCGACAACCAATGCGTCTGGATCTGAGTACCTCCCTTGACCCTTCCCCTAATGCAAAAATATTCGGGGTCCTTTGACTGGTCCAAAAACTGATGTGTTGAGCCAGAACACCAGTTTGAAAATTCGTCATTGGCTTTGATACTCAGATTGGTTAGAGACGATCCAATCGCTGACGACCTAGTTTTGTACAATGCCCATCACCACATATGACTTCAATGATGGCAGTCTCAGGATGAAGTATATAGTGAACGAATTTAGTGTGTCGTCGTGCTAACCCAGATGAGCATCCACCACAGAATAGCCTACTGTTGTAGCCTTGTAGAGATTGACTGTAGCCCACAATGCTGCACATTTATATTAGATTTACTGTACATGCCTTCTTTCGATTAGACAAATGTTCAATAGCACATTGGTGATACTTTCTCAAGAAGTTAAGTGTTTAGTCATCAGTTTAAGGTCTGTTATGTAACAACTGGGATGTAGGAAACATATAGGAGTTTTCTTTATTGCATCTTAATCATGGAGCAGACATGCTTAGCCAGAGCAATACGGTTGAAGTTGATGTGGGCACTTTTTCAAGGGCACATCAACAGATTTTCCACTTAGTTAGCCCTGGGACTCGAACCAGCAACCATTTGGTTACTGGCCGAACACACTTACCCTTCAGGACAGCAGGTAACCTAGAGGTTATCTGCTTTGATTTGAGAACCTAATATCTTACATCCAGGCAAGATGTGAATCAGAGGAGGTTGGTGGGAGGAGCTACAGGAGGACAGGCTCATTGTGATGGCTGTAATGGAGTTATTGGAACGGAGTCAAACATGTGGTTTCCATATGCTTGATGTGTTTGACTCCATGTACTCCATTTCAGCCATTACAGTGAGCCTATCTTCTTATAGTTCCTCCCAACAGCCTCCTCTGATGTAAATGGTTAATCTCAGTTGACTCAGAACTCAAATGTTGCGTAATTTAGTTTTGGTTGGTGAAGTCTCCACCCTCGCAAAAGGATACTCTGTCAAAGCCCCCGATCTTAGTGATGTAAACCCAAACACCGGACCTACTGCTGCTCGTTATCCTACCCTCTAAGATAAATGGGTTCCAAAAGGGTTCTTCGGCTGTCTCCATAGGAGAACATTTTTGGTTCCAGGTAGAACTCTTTTGGGCTCCATGTAGAACCCTCTGTGTAAACGGTTCTACATGGAACTCAAAAGGGTTTAACCTGGAACCAAAACAGCCGAAGAACCCTTTTAAGTTCTAGATAGCACCTTTTTTATAAGAGTGTACGTATTCCATCCTGTCACGAGAGATTATTCTATTTATGTGCAGAATCTGTCCATGAGAGATTAGTTAATGGTTAAAATGTAGGGTTTTGGGTGCGATTCAAACCCTTTGTTCTGTGCCCTCGAGGCAGAGCAGCCCACAGGACAAGATTTAATAAGAAAAACTCTCCACTGAACAATATGTTTTCACACATTTGAGCTGTTTTCACAAATGTATTGTAGATTTCACAACTCATTATCACCCCGCAGGCCTCCCCGAGAAGTGACATGTGAATAGACCCTGGTTTGAACTCTGTGAGAAGAGTAGAATAGGCTTCTTCAAGAAGTGTAATGTTGATAGACCCTGGTTTAAACTCTTTATGTAGGACCAAAGCTGGTTACACCAAAATATCGAAAATTAGATTTTACGCTTATAATCCGTTTTCACAAATAACTCGTTGAAGTTACTCTGTCAATTTGATTGGGTTCAAATTCCAATGTATGGCATATAACGTTTCTAAATATCATTTTAAGATACATCACTTTCTTCAGATGCCCACACTCAAGCATCCATGATCAATTCTGCACTCTGTGATACTTTCCAAGGAAATAAATACAGGCCACATGAGGCATATACAAAATAATTACATTTTGTCTACACAATTTACTAACAAGAAATTCACTACATGACCAGAAGTATGTGGACACCTGCTCGTCAAACATCACATTCCAAAATCACCTCGCTTTGTGCATGGGGGCACTGTCATGCTGAAACAGGAAAGGGCCTTCTCAAAACTGTTGCAACAAAGTTGGAAGCACAGAATCATCTAGAAAGTCATTGCTTGCTGTAGCATTAAGATTTCCCTCCACTGGAACTAAGGAGCGTAGCCCAAACCATGAAAAACAGCCCCAGACCATTATTATTACCAAACTTTAGAGTTGGCACTATGCATTGGGGCAGGTAGCGTTCTCCTGGCATACGCCAAACCTAGATTCAAACGTCGGACTGCCAGATGGTGAAGAGTGATTCATCACTCCAAAGAACGCGTTTCCACTGCTAATGCTTGTCTATGGAGATTGCATGGCGGCCTTATTTTATACACCTGTCAGCAACAAGTGTGGCTGAAAGACGGATCCACTAATTTGAAGGGGTGTCCACATACCTTATGTGGACCTTGAATTTTTTTTTAATGTATACAGTATATCACAAAAGTGAGTACACCCCTCACATTTTTGTAAATATGAGTATATCTTTTCATGTGACAACACTGAAGAAATGACACTTTGCTACAATGTAAAGTAGTGAGTGTACAGCTTGTATAATAGTGTAAATTTGCTGTCCCCTCAAAATAACTCAACACACAGCCATTCATGTCTGAACCGCTGGCAACAAAAGTGAGTACACCCCTAAGTGAAAATGTCAAAATTTGGCCCAAAGTGTCAATATTTTGTGTGGCCACCATCATTTTCCAGCACTGCCTTAACCCTCTTGGGCATGGAGTTCACCAGAGATTCACAGGTTGCCACTGGAGTCCTCTTCCACTCCTCCATGACGATATCACGGAGCTGGTGGATGTTAGAGACCTTGCACTCCTCCACCTTCCGTTTGAGGATGCCCCACAGATGCTCAATAGGGTTTAGGTCTGGAGACATGCTTGGCCAGTCCATCACCTTTACCCTCAGCTTCTTTATTAAGGCAGTGGTCATCTTGGAGGTGTGTTTGGGGTCGTTATCATGTTGGAATACTGCCCTGCGGCCTAGTCTCCGAAGGGAGGGGGATCATGCTCTGCTTCAGGTTGTCACAGTACATGTTGGAATTCATGGTTCCCTCAATGAACTGTAGCTCCCCAGTGCCGGCAGCACTCATGCAGCCCCCGACCATGAAACTCCCACCACCATGTTTGACTGTAGGCAAGACACACTTCTCTGGTTGCCGCCACACACGCTTGACACCATCTGAACCAAATAAGTTTATCTTGGTCTCATCAGACCACAGGACATGGTTCCAGTAATCCATGTCCTTAGTCTGCTTGTCTTCAGCAAACTGTTTCCGGGCTTTCTTGTGCATCATCTTTAGAAGAGGCTTTCTTCTGGGACGACAGCCATGCAGACCAATTTGATGCAGTGTACGGCGTATGGTCTGAGCACTGACAGGCTGACCCCCCACCCCTTCAACCTCTGCAGCAATGCTCGCAGCACTCATACGTCTATTTCCCAAAGACAACCCCTGGATATGACGCTGAGCACGTGCACTCAACTTCTTTTGTCGACCATGGCGAGGCCTGTTCTGAGTGGAACCTGTCCAGTTAAACCGTTGTATGGTCTTGGCCACCGTGCTGCAGCTCAGTTTCAGGGTCTTGGCAATCTTCTTATAGCCCAGGCCATCTTTATGTAGAGCAACAATTCTTTTTTTCAGATCCTCAGAGAGTTCTTTGCCATGAGGTGCCATGTTGAACTTCCAGTGACCAGTCAGTATGCGGGAGTGTGAGAGCGACGACACCAAATTTAACACACCTGCTCCCCATTCACACCTGAGACCTTGTAACACTAACGAGTCACATGACATTGGGGAGGGAAAATGGCTAATTGGGCCCAATTTGGACATTTTCACTTAGGGTGTACTCACTTTGAGTTGAGTTATTTTGAGGGAACAGCAAATTTACACTGTTAACCAAGCTGTACACTCACTACTTTACATTGTAGCAAAGTGTCATTTCTTCAGTGTTGTCACATGAAAATATATACTCAAATATTTACAAAAATGTGAGGGGTGTACTCACTTTGTGATATACTGTATATATTTTACCTTTATTTAACTAGGCAAGACAATTAAGAACAAATTCAAATTTTCAATGACCGCCTAGGAACAGTGGGTTAACTGCCTTGTTCAGGGGCAGAACAACAGATTTTTACCTTGTCAGCTCAGGGATATAGGCATACTACCATCATGTCGCATAAATCACAGGGCACCAACAAGTGCTAGAGCAACATAACTATCACTGGAGAGATTGTACAAAGAGATGGAATTTAAAGGGTATATAGGGCAGGGCAAGCTGTCTTTCAGAGTTAGCAATACACACTTTGCTCACTAGGTGGGGTACTGATACTAGATATAAAAAGTAGTTCAATCATTTCAGAATTCAGAGGCAATTCCTCATCATTTCCAACATTCTATAACATGGTTAACTAGTCACTGAAAGTAACACTTAACAACATTATTTCAATACTGAACTAATGTGAAATGAACAACCACAACTAGGCAAAAGCAAACAAGACGGGGTTGTTTGAAAAGTGTCATGCCAACATTAGATGATGAAGGGAGTGCATTTCCCTCATTATCAATGAGCTGTTGATTGATGTTCTTCCATTTGCCGACGGCAAATTGTGATCCGGCATCCTGGAATGTCAACGCCTGGATGACGGCATGATGACGGCCTACTTATAAACAGGAGGGAAAAAAACATAATTGTGATGGGTGGAAATCTGGAAGACAGATTATCTGAAGTTGCTGTGTGCCACTGCTACAAACAGAGCCCAGATGGAGGAGCAGGCTAGGAGAATAGTCTACCAGGGTTGTGTTTAGTAGGGCACACCATAAAATACACCATCACAAAACGCTTATGAACAGAAAACTAAAAGTTATTTTACTATTGGATGAGTTCAGATTTAAAACTGTTTTCTCCCTTCTGGACACAACCCAGGGCAAGTGTGTAAATGAATTCTTTTTTTTACAAGCGAGATGTTCATGTTGAACTTTATTCTCGTTTCCCTGTCGAAAAGAAAACAGAAGGGAGGTCTCCTATTACGAACTTTATTGCTGAGTGCCCTTCCCCTACGAATGTGGTTTTAAACATGAATCCACAAAACTTCTGAATAAACGTTGACACTTCATCCCCGTCTTGCCACGACGCCAACTAAGTGAAGCTATGACGTGAGCTGTGTTTGAGTTAAAAGTTCCTAGCAGTGTCAGACAATGCAGGGGTGGGGATTGGGGACTAGCCCTGGAAGAATCCTATTGATATTCATCAAGTGCCTTACATGGAAGATACAGTAAGAATATCAAGTTGAGATTAGCCTTAATAGTTCGAACATTAAACACATAATGCATGCTGTCGATAGGCTATGCATTAAAAAAAATGGATGGCTTGGCTATTATTTGAAAATGTTCCTCAGCCTGAAATGCCTCAATGCACACCTTAACCAATGTCAAACGTATACACAACTGAATCAAGTCTGAGTTTCATTTTTCAGGAGTGTAAACAATGTATTCCTCAGTAGTCCCGAGGGCTGTAACTATCCATTGTCTCCCAGTCTTCCAGATAGGGACCTAGGCACTGTGGTTGTGCCCTAGGGGCAAGGCTGTTTCTCCAGTGATTACAGACCTAGATCCCACAGGAGATAACTGCTTAAAGACCACCAGAAGAGTAGAGAAGAGAAGTGTTAAGTGCAGGTAGTCTGTTTCACATCACACATTACAGTAGACTCCCCCAAGGCTTTGTTGCATTTTTATGTCAGCGAGGTGCAGTTTGAAAATGTCCTTTTTCCTGTTGTGATGTAAAATCGAGTGGGGTATGTAAACAAATGATACTTTAGACTTGCTTGGACCAAGACGCATTTTTAACACGACTAATAAAGAATCAGAATCTGACTTGTGACTACATAAATCAAGTCCAAGAAAAAGGAAGGGATGGTCTTGTGAAGTCTCAAACGTGATCCCAGAGTGTCTTTGTGTCCTTATGAAATGCATCTATTGTGCAATGAATACAACATCATAAAATTAGCTGAAGCAGTATCTTCTCATACTGAATACTGAGGCTTCAGTGTTATAATGTCTCTGCTGCTTCCTTGGATAATTGTGAAAAGACAATATACAGTTCAGTATGTCCCTGTTTTTGTGTGCCGGTCATGCTTGGATGTTTAGGTTATGTAGTTTCAAGATGTAGATATTCGTTTTCAGATTTCATACAGGTAAAAAAAAGGCAGCAAATATGCAAATAATGAAAACATTCCTATTGGGATCCAAGTTCACGACAACTAAATATTTGAAAGGAACATTTCTGGGGCAGAAGATGAACAAACTGAAAGCAAAATTAAAACAGGCAAAACCAAGGTATCCGTCCAAGAAAACTCTGTATGAAAATTGCTCAATCATATAATATTTCCAACAGTGCCTTGCGCAGTGATTGAGACTTGTTAACAAAATAATCAAAAGAAACAAGTACTGAAAAAGTTCCGTAACAATAGGGACAGACCCGAAAAGACAGAGGACAGGCTGCACAAAGCAGAGAGCTCAACAGCAGAAGAACAACAAACACGACAATCTGACTTTACAAACAGTATCGGTATAGCCTCCACTTCCACAAAGGCCCCAAGGAGACAACCTGGAGTCAGGGGTAGATGAAACATAGTAAATGTAAATCTGTCTCACTCCATTTAGTATGATATGTTACGTTTCGTATGGTATGTATTCATTTGTGGATGCCCATCATCTATTTTGTATCATATGCTACGAATTGCAATGTGTACAATATGTTACGTATTTGCAATACAAATATGTTACGAATTCCATATACTAACATTAGTAAGGGGGCTAGGTGGCTAGTTTTAGCTAGGCTAGGGGTCAGGGTTAGGGGTTAAGGTTAGGATTAGAGGAGGGGTTGACTAACATTAGGTCAAATTGCTAATTAGCTACAATTATAAAGTTGTCTGTGATGTGACTCGAAAAATCATCCTTTGGGTTGCTAGACGTTCGTGTTATACACCTACCCATCCTCTCCGACCAACCTCCCTTTTTTCGTTTTTGGCTTTAAGGAGCTTTCTGTCTTATGTAACCATACCAAACATAACATGTCATTCTAATTTGAATGTCACAGATTTACATTTAATATGTTACGCCTTTGAGGCCAGGTTAAAGGAGTCGATAGTTTCAGGAGTCCTAGTTACACTCTGGAACAACAGAATGTTCCCTATTCTGTTCTGTTCTTGCTTGAGCTTCCTAGAATTTTGAAGACTGGCTCTGGTAATTGAATCCTGACAGAAATGAAAGAAAACTACATTTTAAGAATTTGAACCTTGGGATGACGTTTCAGTGGTTTTGTTCAACATGGGGGCATATTGGGACAAAAAGGTGTCGGCAACTTTACAAGTGTATTGTTGTGCCTTCAGAAAGTATTCACACCCTTGACTTTTTTCAACTTTTGCTGTGTTACAAAGTGAGATTAAAATTATTTAAATTGTAATTTTTTGTCAACAATCTACACAAAATTCTAACATTTGTAAAAAGTTAATGAAAACTAATACACTAACATAACTTGAATAGATAAATATTCAACCCCCTGAGTCAATGCAGAATCACCCTTGGAAGCGGTTCCAGCGGGTAAGTCTCTAAGAGCTTTGCACATCTGGATTGTACAATATTTGCACATGACTCTTTTTAAATTCTTCAATATCTGTCAAGTCGGTTGTTGATCATTGCTAGACAGCCATCATTGCTAGACAGCCATAGATTTTCAAGTTGATTTAAGTCAAAACTGTAACTAGGCCACTCAGGAACATTCAATGTCATCTTGGTAAGCAACTCCAGTGTATATTTGGCCTTGTGTTTTGGGTTGTTGTCCTTCTGAAAGGTGAATTTGTCTCCCAGTGTCTGTGGGAAAGCAGATTAAATCAGGTTTTCCTCTAGGATTTTGCCTGTGCTTAGCTCTATTCCATTGATTTGTATCATAAAAAAGTCCCTAGTCCTTGCCGATGACAAGCATACCCATAACATGATGCAGCCGACACTTTGCTTGAAAATGTGAATAATGGTACTCAGTGATGTGTTGTGTTGGATTTGACCCAAACATCATGCTTTGTATTTTGGACAAACAGTTAATTGCTTTGCCACATTTTTAAGCAGTTTTACTTTATTGTCTTATTGCAAACAGGATGGATGTTTTGGAATATTTATATTCTGTTCAGGCTTCCTTCATTTCACTCTGTCAATTAGATTAGTATTGTTGAGTAACTACAATGGTGTTGATCCATCCTCAGTTTTCTCCTATCACAGCCATAAACTAAGTAACTGTTTTGGCCTCATGTTGAACTTCCTGAGTGGTTTCCTTCCTCTCCGGCAACTGAGTTAGGAAGGATGTATGTTTGTAGTGACTGTGTGTGTTGACACACAGTCCAAAGTATAATTAATAACTTCACCATGCTCAAAGAGATATTCAATGTCTGCTTTTTCCCCCATCTACCAATAGGTGTTCTTTGTGAGGCATTGGAAAACCTCCCTGGTCTTTGTGGTTAAATATGTGTTCAAAGCTCGACTGAGGGACCACACAGATAATTGTATGTGTGGGGTACAGAGATGGGATAGTCATTCAAAAATCCTGGTAAACACTATTATTGCACAGAGACAGTGTCCCCACTCTGGTCAGTCTCACTAGAGGAAAGGAAGGAGAGAGCAAGGACCGTGAGAGGCGGACCCTCTGCTGCTATCCGCTGAGAGTGATGCCGTGTTCAAAACAACTGGGAAATCAAACATCTATGACTTCTGACTTCAGTGCAATCAAGACAACTGGGAACTCGGAGAGCCGACTGGGAAAAATTGTTTGGAACAGTCATCCAACTCGGAGTTCCAAGTCAGAAACTCTGACATGTTTCTAGACCTCCAACTTTCTGCCCTGGACATCACTGACGTCATGATTTGACCTAGTTTTCTTTGCATTAAATCATTGCAGTAAATAAAAAAGCAAATTATTTCAATTTATGCTCAGCTGTGCCCCGCAAGTGCTACACCAAAACTGATCTATTTTGTAATCAAAGTTCGAGTTTTGAAATATAATATGGTCTGAGAAGAACAATAATGGCAGGCCAGGCATACAGCTAATATGCTGTGATAATGTATTAGGCCTGCTGCACAAAGCTCATTCTTACAAAACTGTTTTTCTTAAGTTGATGTAAAAAAAAAAATCTTAGTTGATCTTGGGTTGCTTTTTGACTGCAAAAATGATCTTGACTCAAAAATGTTGGTGACCACTGGTCTAGTAGGAACATCGTGGGGACATAACAAAATATATAGTATTTTCCCAAAACACAGAAATTGTCCAGATGTGTAGATTATTATACAATGTTTCATTTATGGGGCAAAAATCATTCATCTTATGTTACAAGAACATTCCCAGAACTCATGTTATGTTCTTTACAAGTTCCTAACACATTTCTGTAGGTTGTGGTAACATTGTGGGGACATGACAAGAGATATGTTCCCAAAACACAAAATCTATCCAGTTGTGCTGATGATTATGTTTCTACTAGGTTGAAAAAACATTAGCCTGATGTTGCAAGAATGTTTGCAGAAAACGTTTTATGTTCTTTAAAAGTTCCAAAAACATATATTTAGGTTGTGGGAGCATTGTGGGGATATGACAAGAGATACTTTGTATATATAGTGTATATGGACACACCTTCAAATTTGTGGATTTGGCTATTTCAGCCACACCTTTTGCTGACAGGTGTATAAAATCGAGCACACAGCCATGCAATCTGCATAGACAAACATTGGCAGTAGAAAGGCCTTACTGAAGGGCTCAGTGACTTTCAACGTGACACCGTCATAGGATGCCACCTTTCTAACAAGTTAGTTTATCAAATGTCTGCCCTGATAGAGCTGCCCTGGTCAACTGTAAGTACTGTATTGTGAAATGGAAATGTCTAGGGGCAACAAAGGCCCAGCCACAAAGTGGTAGGCCACACAAGCTTACAGAATGGGACAGGTGGGTGTCTGTCCTCGGTTGCAACGCTCACTACCGAGTTCCAAACTGCCTCTGGAGGCGACGTCAGCACAATAACTGTTCGTTAGGAGCTACATGAAATGGGTTTCCATGGCCAAGCAGCCACACACAAGCCTAAGATCACCATGCACAATGTCACGCATCGGCTGGAGGGGTGTAAAGCTCGTCGCCATTAGACTCTGGAGCTGTTCTCTGGAGTGAGAACTCACCATCAGGCAGTCCAACGGATGAATCTGCATTTGGCGGATGCCAGGAGAATCCTACCTGCCCAATGCGTAGTGCCAACTGTAAGGTTTGGTGGAGGAGGAATAATGGCCTGGGGCTGTTTTCATGGTTCGAGCTAGGCCCCTTAGTTCCAGTTAAGGGAAAACATAACGCTACAGCATGCAATGACATTCTAGATGATTCTGTGCTTCCAACTTTGTGGAAACAGTTTGGGAAGACCCTTTCCTGTTTAAGCATAATGTCCCCGTGCACAAAGCGAAGTCAATACAGAATGGTTTGTCGAGATAGGTGACGAAGAACTTGACTGGCCTGCACAGAGCCCTGACCTCAACCCCATCAAACACCTTTTGGGGTGAATTGGAACGCCAACTGCGAACCTGGCCTGATCGCCCAACATCAATGTCCGACCTCACTAATGCTCCTGAGGCTGAATGGAAGCAAGTCCCTGCAGCAATGTTCCAACATCTAGTGGAAAGCCTTCCCAGAAAAGTGGAGGCTGTTGTAGCAGCAAAGGGGGGACCAACTCCATATTAATGCCCATGATGTTGGAATGAGATGTTCAATGTTTGTTTAAATAATATGGTGGTTGTTGTTTCTCTGTAATACTACTAGCCACCAAGAAATTGTATGAAGTTTGCTTTAGCTAGACCAGATAGGTTCCCAATCTTCCAACCTCATAATTATCTACCAAGAAGTCATTTCAGGCTATCAATCAAGTTAGAGTAGCTAGGTAACTGCAAAAATAAAGGTAACACCAACAAAAATTGTCTAAATAGGGTGATGGGCCACCACGAACAAGAACTCGTTTAATACAGCTTGGCGCAGATTCTACAAGTGGCTGGAACACTATTGGAGGCATGCAACACCATTCTTCCATGAGAAATTCCATAATTTGGTGTTTTGTTCAGGGTGGTGGAAAACGCTGTTTCAGGTGCCGCTCCAGAATCTACCAATTGGGTTTAATTGTGTTGAGATCTGGTGACTGAGAGCTCCATTGCATTTGGTTTATATACTTTTCTTGCTTATCAAACCATTCAGTGATCACTTGTGCCCTGTGGATGGGGGCATTGTCATCCTATGTGTGCAAAGCCATGGTAGCCAAAATAATGGCCTGCCCTAAGCATGATGGGATGTTAATTGCTTAATTAACTCAGAAACCATGTGTGGGAGCACCTGCTTTCAATATACTTCATATCTCTAACTTACTCAAGTGTTTCCATTATTTTGGCAGTTACCTGTGTCTTAGCTAGCATGCCTACCGGCAAGATTGGTAAAAACAAGCAATAACTAGTCACATTAAAGGGTTAGCTTAAAAGGGTTAAGGTTAGGGTTAGGAGAAGGTTTAGCTAACATGCTAAGTAGTTGCAAAGTACCTAAAAAGCAGGAAGTAGTTGAAAAGTTGCTTATTAGCTAAAATTGTCAGTGATGAGATTCACACTCGCAACCTTTGGGTTGCAAGACATTTGCTTTATACAGCTCCCATCCACCCAACTTAAATTGTTGCCTTATGTAACCATCTGTCTTGTGTAACCCTTCAAAGCTTTACATATCATGCTAATTTGAGTGTCCTGGATTTACATTTACTATGTTATGTCTAGTCTACTTTGAGGGAAAATATCAAAGTACACACTGTCAGGGAATGGTTTAAAGTTGGTACATTGTTTTGCAGTTAAAATATATATTTTAGCTTATCGTCTAGACTTGGGAATGCTTTTGGTGGTACTGTTCGAAGTTAAGGCCACATCAGAGGATTTATAATCAGCCCAAGGCTTTCTCTGGACCACAGAATGTCAAACAAATGTTAGACAGATGACTGTCAAAGGTTCAACTCTTTGTAATTACCTGAATTTAAAATGTGCTGTCCTTTTCAACGGCTATTGTTATTGTGTTCACATCATGTATCTTTGCTGATGCAGTTCAATATTCAGTAGGTCCAAAGGACATTTCATTTCATTGTGAAGACAGTAAAGATATAACATTTACAACAGTTAATAAGCATTGACAAAAACCCTTTGGTGTCTGAAGGCTAAAGTGAATCAGTAAATCAGCCCTGACAGGGGGAATTCCTACCTCCCCCACCCCCAAATCTTCTCTAAAATGAAAGTAAACTCTGTCTCAAAATTTCATTACCACCCAGTGGTGTAAACCTTCACTTTTCAGCCCAGTATGAGGCCAGGGCCTCTGCTCCCTCCGTGGCTCCAGGAAACTAGATAATTAGCCCAGCCTCTCAGTCTCTCTGGCCTCCTAGCCTAAGGTGGAGAACAGATCTCAGTGCTGAGGTCATTGTCCCTCCCATCCTCCAGCATTTCCACTTTCCCACACCCCACCATGTCCCCTGTGAAAGTCTACTCCAGAGAAGTAGAGAAGTGGGGGAGGAGGAAAAAAGGAGGGGGGGGGCTTTTCCACAACTTACTTGTTATTATTCCTAAAAGCTTTGTCGGTTATTATGGATTGTTATTGTGAGTGACATATCTGTGGATTGACAAAACAAAAGTAGGTTAGAAGTACAGCCCTTATTGAAAAATGATCTCATGTGAAGTTAATGTGATAACATGCATCAACGTGTAAAAGCAAAGTGATAACATAGAACAACACGTGAAAACATTTGAGCACATCTGAAAACACGATCTCATGTGAAATAAATGTGACAACATGGGATGGAAAATTGTGACACCATGAAACTGCACCTGACAACATTCAAAAGTTTTTCACATTTAAAACTGCAAATGAGATTTTCACATGAATGTTTTTCACATGTGAAAGTGCAAATTTGATGTGAAAAACTTTTACACGTGAAAATGCAGTTCCACATGTGAGGGTTAGGTTTTCACAATTCACATGTGAGGTGAAAACATGTTATTATTTACACGTGAAAAATGTGGTGTTACAACTCTAAATTGAATACGGTGCCTTCAGAAAGTATTCACAGCCCTTGACTATTTCCACAGTTTGTTGTGTTACACCCTGAATTTAAAATGGATTACATTTTTTTTTGTCACTGGCATACACACAATACCCCATAATGTCAAAGTGGAATTTTGTTTTTAGAAATGTTTACACATTAATTAAAAACTAAATGTTTTGAGTAAATAAGTATTCAAAACCTTTGTTATGGCAAGCCTAAATAAATTCAGATAATAAGTTACATGGGCTCAGTCTGTGTGCAATAATAGTGTTTAACATGATTACTAATACAATTAAATGTAAGGTCCCTCAGTCGAGCAGTGAATTTCAAACACAGAAACAACCACAAAGACCAAGGATGTTTCCAATGCCTCATAAAGAAGGGCACCTATTGGTAGATGGGGGGAAAAGCAAACATTGAATATCCCTTTGAGCATGGGGAAGTTCTTAATTACACTTTGGATGGTGTATAAATACACCCAGTCGCTACAAAGATACAGGCGTCCTTCCTAGCTCAGTTGCCGTAGAGGAAGGAAACCACCATGAGGCCAATGGTGACTTTAAGACAGTTACAGAGTTTAATGGCTGTGATAAGAGAACTGAGGATGGATCAACAACAATACTAACCTAATTATCAGAGTGAAATGAAGGAAGCTTGAACATAATAAAAAATATTCCAAAACATGCATTCTGTTTGCAATAAGGTGTTAAAGTAAAACTGCAAAAAAACTTGTCTTGAATACAAAGTATTATGTTTGGAGCGAATCCAACACAACACATCACTTATTACCACTCTTAATTTTTTTCAAGCATGTTGGTGGCTGCATCTTGTTATAGTTTTTTTAGGATAAAAATAAATGGAATAGATCTAAGCACATGCAAAATCCTACAGGAAAACCTAGTCCAGTCCGCTTTCAAGAAGACACTGGTAGACACATTTACCTTTCAGCAAGACAATAACCTAAAACACAAGGCCAAATATACACTGGAGTTGCTTACCAAGACAACATTGAATGTTCCTGAGTGGCCTAGTTACACTTAAATCGACTTGAAAATCTATAGCAAGACTTGAAAATGGCAGTCAACAACTAACTTGATAGAGCTTGAAGAATGTTTTATTTTTTATGTGCAAATATTGTACAATCCAGGAGTGAAAAGCTATTAGAGACTTACCCAGAAAGACTCACAGCTGTAATTGCTGCCAAAGGTAATTCTATCATGTATTTACTCAGAGGTGTGAATACTTATGTAATTCTTAAGGCTAGGGGGCAGTATTCGGAAGTTCGGATGACTGACGTGCCCAAAGTAAACTGCCTGTTACTCAGGCCCAGAAGCTAGGATATGCATATAATTGGTAGCATTGGATAGGAAACACTCTGAAGTGTCTGAAACTGTTAGAATAATGTCTGTGAGTATAACAGAACTGATATGGCAGGCCAAAACCTGTGGAAATTCCATCCAGATTTTTTTTTTTGAGGTCACATTCCATTCAAATGCTTGTGTATGGGATATTCAAAGGAATTCCTCTCATATTGCAGTTCCTATGGCTTCCACTAGATGTCAACATTCTTTAGAAATGGTTTCAGGCTTGTTTTTGAGAAATTAGTTAGTAGTTGTAGTTTTTCAAGGTGGCTCTCATTTTGACTGTAGTCTTGTGGCGCGCGTGGATGAGGGCGCGCACTTCGTTATTTATCTCCGATATTGAACATACTACATTCCGTCTTAAATTGTATTGTTTATTTTCATATTAGGGTACCTGAGAATTGATTTGAAATGTTGTTTGACATGTTTGGACGAAGTTTATTGGTATTTTTTGGGATTCCTTTGTCTGCACGTTGAACGAGTAGAACTGGTAGATTACTGAATCAAACGCGCCAACTAAACTGACTTTTTGGGGATATAAAGGACTTTATTGAACAAAGCAACCATTTTTTTTGTGTAGCTGGGACCGTTGGGGTTGCAAACAGAGGAAGATCTTCAAAGGTAAGTTATTTATTTTATCGCTATTTCTGATTTTTGTGACGCCTCTGCTGGTTTGGAAAATGTTTTTAATGCTGGTGTCCTCAGATAATCACATGGTATGCTTTCGCCGTAAAGCCTTTTTGAAATCTGACAACGTGGTTGGATTAACAAGAAGTTAAGCTTTTAAATGATGTAGAACACTAGTGTATTCATGAATGTTTAAAATTACAAATGTTGTATTTTGAATTTCGAGCTCTGCAATTTCACCGATGTTGTCGAGGTGGGGCGCTAGCGGCATGCCTAGCCCAAAGAGGATTTATGTAAATGTGATATTTCAGTATTTCATTTTCAATAAATGTGAAAAACTATCTAAAAACATGTTTTCACTTTGTCATTGTGGGGAATGGGGAATTGTGTGTAGATGGTTGACAAAAAACATACATTTAATCCATTTTGAATTCAGGTTGTAACACAACAAAATGTGGAATAAGTCAAGTTTTGTAAGGGTAGTAATGACATGGTATGGGTGTTTTAAGGTAAGTGGTTACGCTGTTCATCTAAAATAGCGTAAACATCTTAATTCAATGTGTTTACATTTGACATGATCACTGGCTTTTCAATATGACTCCACCTGGGATTTGAATTCACAACCTCTGGATTTGGGGTAGGCTGATCTTTATCAGTTAATCAGTTCTCTGATCATTGATTTAATTTACTTCTTTCAGGAATTTGAGGAATTTTCTGTGTAGTTGTCTAACGTTGATTGGGCATATTATTCTGTTTTAGTGTTACTCCTGAATCACTATAATAAATATTATAGTTTTTCTTGAGTGTATTTTTAACAAAGCTGAGATTTACTTTGAAGTCCAAACTGTAGGAATAAAGGGGAAATGTGTTATTGACACAGCCATGGTGGCGTAGCAGGAAGACTGGAATGCCTTAAACCAACAGGTTGTGAGGGTAATAACTACTGTAAAAATAGACATACATCATGTACAGTATGTCAAAGTGTGTCAAATACAGTATGTACATTGGAAACACCGAAGATGTGTGATGTTCCGGGGACATCCTAACAACACATTTCTGTTTGCAGGGCATCACCTGTGAAATCTTATTAAATATATCCACGTAAAACTTCATGTGAAATACCATCATGTGAGGTGTTCCAAAACCACATTGTTTCATATGATTTCACATGTGAAATCAAATTTTACATGCGCAAAACATGTGAAAATGTCACATGTGAAATCGTGTTTTTTCTATAAGGGAGATGCCATTTCTTAATTTAATCATCCTGTTGTTGCAGGAATTTTCTAGGAAATGCAAACTTGTATTGTATTCAAAGTAAAAAAAAAGGCTTCTCAAATCTGTAATTTCCTTGACTTGATTTGCCCTAAAGATACAGTACCAGTCAAAAGTTTGGACACATCTACTCAGGGTTGTTCTTTATTTTGACTATTTTCTACATTGTATAATAATAATGAAGACATCAAAACTATGAAATAACACATATGGAATCACGTATTAACCAAAACAGTGTTAAACAAATCCAAATATATTGTATATTTGAGATTCTTCAAAGTAACCACCCTTTGCCTTGATGACAGCTTTGCACACTCTTGGCGTTCTCTCAACCAGGTTCATGAGGTAGTCACCTGGAATGCATTTCAATTAACAGGTGTGCCTTGTTAAAAGTTAATTTGTGGAATTTCTTTCCTCCTTAATGCGTTTGAGCCAATCAGTTTTGTTGTGATAAAGTAGGGGTGGTATACAGAAGTCCATATTACGGCAAGAACAGCTCAAATAAGCAAAGAGAAACAACAGTCCATCATTACTTTAAGAAACTGAAAGTTTATTCAAGTGCAGTCGCAAAAACCATCAAGTGATATGATGAAACTGGCTCTCATGATGACCGCCTCAGGAAATGAAGACCCAGAGGTACCTCTGCTGCAGAGGATAAATCCATTAGAGTTACCAGCCCAAGAAATTGCAGGCCAAATAAAAACTTCAGAGTTCAAGTAACATACACATCTCAACATTAACTGTTCAATGGAGACTGCGTGAATCATGCCTTCATGGTCGAATTGCTGCAAAAAAAACACCACAAAAGGACCCAAATAGTAAGACTTGATTGTGCGAAGAAACACAAACATTGGACATTAGACCGGTGGAAATCTGTCCTGAGATCTGATGATTCCAACCGCTGTCTCTCTGTGAGACACAGAGTAGGTGAACGGATCATTTCCGCATGTGTGATTCCCACCGTGAAGCATGGGATAGGAGGTGTGATGGTGTGGGGGTGTTTTGCTGGTGACACTGTCTGTGATTTATGTAGAATTCAAGGTGCGCTTAACCAGCATGGCTACCACAGCATTCTGCAGCGATACGCCATCCCATCTGGTTTGCGCTTAGTGGGACTATCATTTGTTTTTCAACAGGGCAATGACCCAACACACCTACAGTCTGTGTAAGGGCTATTTGACCAAGAAGTAGAGTGATGGAGTGCTGCATCAGATGACCTGGCCTCCACAATCCCCCGACCTCAACCCAATTGAGATGGTTAGGTATGAGTTGGACCGCAGAGTGAAGGAAAAGCAGCCAACAAGTTCTCAGCATATGTTGGAACTCAAGATTGTTGGAAAAACATTCCAAGTGAAGCTGGTTGAGAGAATGCCAAGAGTGTGCAAAGCTGTCATCAAGGCAAAGGATTTTAATAATCTAAAATATATTTGGATTCGTTTAACACTTTTTTGGTTACTAATGATTCCATATGTGTTATTTCATAGTTTTGATGTCTTCACTATTATTCTACAATGTAGAAAATAGTACAAATAAATATACTGTAACTATACCAACCCCTACAAAAAAAATCCATTAATTATAATTCACATGATAATTCACATTTCCTCTTGCTGCAAGATTATTTTCCTGCTATGAGAAACTGGGTCAAATGAATATAAGGCATCTGTACTGATTACTGATAGAAAACATGATTTTCAGAAGAAGCATTAAGCCGTTTCTGGTGGATGGCAAAAAGCAAGCGGTGCCAAGCACAGCTAGTATTGAAGGAAACAAGAAACACATGGATCTGCTCAATCTTGAATTAAGTGGACTCAAGGGGAAGGGATTCAAAAGGAGCTACATAAAACCAAAGATCAAATGGATGTCTCTAGGTAGGTGAGCGCTGTGATTTATAGATTTGGATTTGATTCCGTGAAGTGGCACATCAACAGCACCTCGGAACAAAAATAAGACCAATGACAAGACGCACACAAATCTCTCCAGGCAGGCAGGCAGGCAAGCAGGCGTGCAGGCAGTTAGCAACACAGCAAACACTTTACCTGTAGCAATCACAGCCCCGGCCACATTATATAAATAGTGTTGTATCGAGCTGTCATTACTCACCTATCAGCTATTTGTAACATAACCTTCTGAGGCTCTGCTTTCCCTCTCCGTCCATCTATCCTTCTATCAATCAGCTCTACTGCAGCAGCAATCAAGGTGATGTCACAAGGAGTTATGGCTTTTCCAACCACCCTAGGAAAGAATACTTTACCTAGACAGGATTTTATGAAAAAGTAGCCCAGCTCACAATGCTCCAGTATTTCACCACATATTCACTGATTTATTTAGTACTTTATTTTATGGGTAAATGTTACATATGCATATGTAAGGTAGCCTGGGTTACTGGTAACTTTACCATGTTCATTACTTTTTCCGAAGGAAATAATAGAGCTTGGTTCCTCGTGACTCACAGACATGATTAACCACACCGGCACATTCCATTATGGATTGTAGGATAGGGTACCCCCCTCTCACTGGACACATGGGGCTGACTAATGTATCTGTGGAAGCATCTGGAATCAACTTTTTTTCTCTCGCTTCAATGGAAAAAAGGAGCTCACTCACATGGCCCTGCTAATAAAAGCTTGACATCAGCTGCATGCACATTAGTTTTATACTTAGTGATTATCCTGGCTTTTTGGAGGAGTGTAAACTATACAGTAAAGGCTATACAATAAAGATGTAGGCTATACAATTAGATTTAGCCTAAGGTTCTGGTTTAGAGGGCAGAGAATCCTCTGCCAGTGAATGTTCCCAAGAACCCTAGAGTTTGAATTTGACCTCATTGATATGGCTTTATTACCACAGTTCCATGAAGCCTTAAGATTTTCTGCATCTGTTTGTAGAATTCTTCCTCAACTTGTGGCCACATGGGTTTGGAGGAACACGATGTTTGCCACTATGCCAAAAAAGTAAGAGCAGGATAGTCTGAGTATGTGCTGGGATCAAAGCAAACCACTCAAACCTCTGCCATTACTGAGGCAATAGAGATTGTATTCATTTTTTTTATGCCTTTTTGTGTGCCTTTTTGAGCCAGCTTGCTACAGCAGGAAAATAATCCTGTAGACACAGGAAATATGGATTATAATTAATGGACATTTTTGTAGGAGTTGATACAAGTCTGAAATTTCTAAGTGAAAAATGCAAAAATTTTAAACCTCAAAGACACTACAAGTTTTACATTTCTTGCATTGCAGGAAAGTTCTCCTGCAACAGGGTGATCAAATTAAGATCCTACATCTGTATGAAGTCAAATACCATAACAACGCTTTATGTCCCATCATGACCATCTATCATTGTCAGAATCCTTTCTGCATGGTTAGTCTTTTCTCCTCTAGGGTTTAGTGTCAGATTAAGTTAAAGGATATGAACTTGAGTATTTCTTCAACTTTTCAAGTCAAGTCAGTCCCCTGTTAAATATCAGTAAACAGAAAACAGATAGGTTGCTTGCCAATTTCCTAACAGTCTCTGACAATTCTATTGGAAGCCTTGAGGACATTCAAAGTGTGTTAAGCCTTTATTAAATCCCTCGTTAGAACTCAAAAACATGTTCATTCCTGCTTTTCATGAATAGCTTGTAGCAAGTTTTTTTAAGGAAAGTAACAGTCTCCTGCTTACAGCACTAACAAGTGATACTGTTTCAGAATAGTTCATATTGTAGGCCTACATACTGTATGTGTACTGATTCACTGCTGTGTCATGGTTGTTGCTGTTTTCTTCTTAATTGCCTAGTATTTAGAAAAGTGAAGGTAACATGTTATCAAGGCGAGACCCAAATGCAGACACAGGACGCAGAAGGTTGGAGTCTTACAATGTTTATTAATCCAAAGGGGTAGGCAAGAGAATGGTCGTGGACAGGCAAAAAGGTCAAACCCAGATCAGAGTCCAGGAGGTACAGACATGCTTGTGGTCAAGGCAGTCAGAATGGTCAGGGTACAAAGTCCAGAAACAGGCAATGGTCAAAACCGGGAGGACTAGAAAAATTAGAATGCAACAAGCAGGAGAATGGGAAAACCGCTGGTTGACTTGGAAACATACAAGACGAACTGGCACAGAGAGACAGGAAACACAGGGATAACTACACTGGGGAAAATAAACGACACCTGGAGAGGGTGGAGACAATCACAAGGGCAGGTGAAACAGATCAAGGCATGATAAATGTAGTTTTTCTTTATCAAGTTTGTGGATATACTTGTGTTTCAACTGAGCAAAAAGTACCAAATCGTCATACTTGAGTTAAAGTAAAGATACCTTAATTGAAAATTACTCAAGTAAAAGTGAAAGTCACCCAGTAAAATTCTACTTGAGTAAAAGTCTTAAAGTATTTGGTTTTAAATATACTTAAGTATCAAAAGTAAATATAATTGCTAAAATATACTTAAGTATCAAAAGTAAAAGTCTAAATAATTTAAAATTCCTTATATTAAGCAAACTATTTACAGATAGCCAGGGGAATGCTCCCACACTCAGACGTTATTTACAAACAAAGCATGTGTTTAGTGAGTCCACCAGATCAGACGCAGTAGGGATGACCAGGGATGTTCTCTTGATAAATGTGTGAATTAGACCATTTTCCTGTCCTGCTAAGCATTCAACATGTATCAAGTACAGGGAAAATGTATGGAGTAAAAAGTACATCATTTTCTTTAGGAATGTAGTGAAGTAAACATAAAAGTTGTCCAAATTATAAATTGTAAAGTACAGATACCCCAAAAAACTACTTAAGTAGTACTTTCAAGTATTTTTACTGAAATACTTTACACCACTGGTAATATCCCACATCCCTTGTGGTGAACACGCCAGACATCTCAACAAAGATTTGGTTGAGTTCGCTGAGACTGGAGCGGTAGTCAACATTTCCCAGTCTGTTGCTCTGCAAATATGAACCATGCACTGTCTCGTCTGTCTCACAAAACATGATGATACTCCACATGTCTTACTCCTCTGAGACAATCATGTTCCTCAATAAAATATTGGCTGGAGTGACAAAGACCAACTATCATAATTCTGTCAAAAATAAAAGATTATGCATAGTTTTTTTTACTACAATAAAGGTTTCTTCCATTTTTTTCTCAAAGATATTTCCAAGATCTATTTTCTTGCATGTCATGCTCCTTGACTTATACGACTGTGTGGTAAGGCCAGCATAGCATTTGTTATACATTTAACAAGACTGGGCTAGTGCTTGAGCTGGAAGGCAATGACAAAACTTTTCCTGCTTATTACACTGTACGTCCTACATAATGCAGAATATGTACACCCCTATGTACAGGCCTAGCTTAAGCTGTAGCTTAGTGCTGACCCCGATCTCTGAGTCAAAGAACCCTGAAGAGTCATGTTATTTTGCCCAGCAACATGGTTTCCCTCCTTGAGACTCCTGACTAGACTGCATTATGGTTTCGCTCCTCGAGCCGACACTGTCTGGAAATTAAACAAAGGTCTCAGTCCAGCATCGAAAGAGCTGGACGGCCCTCCATCCCCCCTCTAATAGCTGGGCAGTGAGTCATACTCAGTGGTTCCAACTTTCCTCAAGTTTTCCACAAGGTGCAAATAATTTCCCTACAACCATGTAAAACAAATTGTACATGTGGTTCTGAGGTTTAGCGATGTGAGCATTTGAACCAGTCTCTTTTATGTTCCTCAAACTGAGACATTTTGCGCAGCACTCATTTTCAGCCTTAATGTATTAGTTTTACATTGTACTACCTTTAGTCCAGTTTCCATAAAACTTTCAGTTCATGATTGATGAAGGTATTCTTTGATCTTTTCATGATATTTTGGAGGAACCATGTCATCTCTTATAATTGAAGACTTTGTGCATGTTATTTTTGTTGTTTAGAATCATTTGTATGTGTAGGAATCTCACATGTATAGTTCAACATAGGCATAGGATTAAGTTAATTAAAATAAACTAAGATGAACAAAAATTCACTAAGATTTCCTCATCTGTCACTGCAGACAGCCTTAGAGTCCAGTCTGTTTGAGAAGTCCTATTTGGATGAGCTTCAAGGGCTCCAACAGCTCCATGAAAATCTGTTTTGGGTTGTTGATCACCATTAAAGAATCATTGTGGTCAGTGTGAGCGAATAGGAGGAGAGCACGAGAAATGGACAGGTCAGACCTCAGGTCAGAAGAGTCTCACGTACTGTAGGCTACTTACTTTGTATACAGCAATTCCATGAACTTAATTGCAGTTTAAGATGAATATTCAAGGGGGACTCTTTTGGCTGTTTAGAAATACACTTACCACTAACCTATTAAAAGGTAAAGAAAATATATATAAAATATATATATTTTTTAAATTAATAATTAACATAATATTGACAGTTAACTTACTCTTTGAAAATAAATCATTATCCGTAGCAACATATGGCAGAATCCCAATTTTCTTTATTTTTTAAGCCCACAAACAAGTGGTGGGTAGTTTAAGAACAGTTTAATGGTTCATGAATTGCTGAAAATGCGCAGGAAGTTGCGCCTCGGTTCAGGAGGAAAGCTTAGGAGGAAGTATTAATTTCTCATTGGGGAATTGTAAGTCAACGCTGGGTTCACTGAAGCAGGAGGTGTTCATATGTGGGTGCTGAAGGCCCCCATGTACGTTGGGGCTTGGGGGGGCTTCCCCTGACAGAAACATGCCTGGCAGGGGACAAAAGCAACATAATGGATGAGTTTCAAATTACATGATCAAAGCAGCCAATGAGGCAGAAAAACATTTTCATCTTCATCAATTACTATGGGAAATGCAGGTCACGGTTTCATGTTTACAATAATATTGGTTAATTATGAACTTGTGCATGTTCTTTTTTTAGAATCATTCATGTGTAGGAATCTTGCATGTATAGTTTGCTACTTTCGTGAGAACTTTGTGTGAAACATGACATGAATTAAAACCGGCCACATTCATTTACTTTGCGCCTTAGGGCCTCCATAGTTTAAGGATATTGGAAAAAGTAAGAACATACAGGTACAAAAAAATGCATGGGAGACTCCCCCCAAAATGTTGTGGTGTATGTTTACTTAGATACAAACCAAGGAGTATAAACAGGAGCACCTTGAAAATGTATTACTCTCTTCCTACAAAACACCTTCTTCCGGGTATCTTCTGTTTTTGTTCACTCATTTATTGGCCACACAGGTCCTCCGGGTTAAGGAGGTAGATGTCTTTCGCAGATGAACAAGGCCCTTGAAACTTCATGTTGAAAGAGGGAAAGAGATTATGGTCTTGTTGGCAGGGCAGCTGGGCCATGTGTAGAACTGTTTCTGTGAACCTGGTGTTGTTGTGGAGGGGGTTGCTACAGGCAGGAGATAGCATGAGGGACGTTTCCTCCATCGGAAGGCTGCTCACAGCTTACAATACCATGGAGAATGACCAATCCTACAATCCTTGCTGCAAGGAGAGACTGTTTTTTCCCTGAAACAAATGTTTTTTTTTTTTTTACATGTTAGCATTTGTCACAGAAAGCGAATGTTTCATTTAAAAGTTTAAGAAACGGGGGGATAGAAATGGAATATGAGCAACTGCTCTAATCCTGACGCCATTACACATTTTACAAAGGATAGGGTATGCACTCTGCAAAGGCCATTTGGCAATAATGTAGTAAAAAGTTGGTTACGGGTATATACAGTTTCTTCGGAAAGTATTCAGACCCCTTGACTTTTCCCACATTTTGTTACGTTACAGCCTTATTCTAAAAATGATTAAATAGTTGTTTTCCCTCATCAATCTACACACAACATCCCATAATGACAAAGCAAGAGACATTGTTTAAATATTCTATTTAGATATGTTTTCAGACCCTTTACTCAGTACTTTGTTGAAGCACCTTTGGAAGCGACTACAGCCTCGAGTCTTCTTGGGTATGACACTACAAGCATGGCACACCTGTATTTGGGGAGTTTCCCACATTCTTCTCTGCAGATCCTCTCAAACTATGTTAAGGTCGTATGGGGAGAGTTGCTGCACAGCTACTTTCAGATGCACAGCTACTTTCAGCTACTTTCAGATGTTCGATGGGGTTCAAGTCTGGGCTCTGGCCACTCAAGGACATTCAGAGACTTGTCCTGAAGCCACTCTTGCGTTGTCTTGGCTGTGTGCTAAGGGTTGTTGTCCTGTTGGACGGTGAATCTTCGCCCCCAGTCTGAGGTCCTGAGTGCTCTGGAGCAGGTTTTTACCAAGGATCTCTCTGTACTTTCCTCTGTTCATTTTGGCCTTGATCTTGACTAGTCTTCCAGTCCCTGTCGCTGATAAACATCTCCCACAGCATGATGCTGCCAACACCATGCTTCACCGTAGGGATGGTGCCAGGTTTCCTCCAGACATGACGCTTGGCATTCAGGAGAAGGGTTCAATCTTGGTTTCATCAGACCAGAGAATCTTGTCATGGTCTGACAGCCTTTTGACAAAATCCAAGCTGGCTGTCATGTGCCTATTACTGAGGAGTGGCTTCTGTCTGGCCATTCTACGATAAAGGCCTGATTGGTGGAGTGCTGCAGAGATGGTTGTCCTTCTGGAAGGTTCTCCCATCTCCACAGAGGAACTTTAGAGCTCTGTCAGAATCACAATCAGATTATAGGTCACCTTCCTGACCAAGGCCCTTCTCCCCCGATTGCTCAGTTTGGCCGGGCGGTGTTGGTGGTTGAGTGTTGGTGGTTCCAAACTTATTCCATTTAAGAATGATGGAGGCAACTGTGTTCTTGGGGACCTTCAATGCTGCAGAACGTTTTTGGTACCCTTCTCCAGATCTGTGCCTCGACACAATCCTTTCTCAGGTTTCTACAGACAATTCCTTCGACCTCATGGCTTGGTTTTTGCTCTGACATGAACTGTAAACTGTGGGACCTTATATAGACAGTTGTGTGCCTTTCCAAATCATGTCCAATCAATTGAATTTACCACAAGTGGACTCCAGTCACGTTGTAGAAATGTCACAATTATGATCAATGGAAACATGATGCCCCTGAGCTCAATTTATAGCAAAGTGTCTGAATACTATTGTAAATAAGGTATTTCTGTGCTTTTGTCTTTTTTTGTCTTTAAATGTGCGTACATTTATAAAAAACCTGTTTTCACATTCTCATTATAGGGTATTGTGTGGAGATTGCTGAGGAAAATGTTTTATTTAATCCATTTTAGAATAAGGCTGAAATGTAGCAAAAAATTTTTAAAGTCAAGGGGTCTGAAAACCTTCCGAAGACACTATTTCCTGTACATATGTCTTCCATCTGCTGTATAAATCCTCTGCCCAACATAATGCATGTAAAGGAGAAAACAGGAGTCAAAAGAACCTTTGAAAATCTTTTTTTTGCTAAAAAAGTATTTGGAAACAATGCTGGTTTCTTGGTAGTAGACTGCCACAAAAGTGGGGTAATAATTCACTTCATGATGGTGTGTTAGCTCTGGTTGGAGAAATTGTTTATAGCAATATTTGGCAGGCGTTCCCTTGGAGACCTAGCTAATTATTTCCATTCTCCATTCAGGTCGCCTAGCTGAGTCTAAAGTTGTTTGATCCACATTTGATCCACATGAGTCAACCATTTGTTGGAAGGAAGTATGGAATTTATGTTCCTAGGATTGAAGATACGTCCTACAGTAGGAACATACATTCTCACATACCTTTCCTGCAGTCAAATGACCAAATCTCCATTCATGGCCTCAAAGGTGGAGTGTTATTAATATTATTAATAATTTTAGAATTAATAAACATTCTTTCAAAAAGCCCACCTGAAATCCTGTGTTTTTTTGTCAAATGGGTTTTGATATATTTCAGTCTATTGAGATGTATATAAAGTGTAACATTGGGATTCAAACTAAAAATGTTATACATTTCAACTCTATATCTGACATGGTAAAGGTGTTTCTTTCTTTTAAGACCATAACCATTTTTGTGAAGAATATACTTTTTTTCTAAGTGGATTTGTTTAATAAGACTACCAAGGAACACTGTTTTGGGAGGAAACATCTTTCTCCAGAAATCTTTAGGTTGGTAAACAGGTGCTCAATCTTCCACCATCTTGGAGCTTCCTTACAGTAAGGGGAGGTGCTAGATTGTAGAACAACCAATGGCATTAAGTGGTTTCTCCCGCTATTACCATTGGTATTCTACTTTTAGGGGCGGTAATTATCGGAGGATTCAGATCAAGGATGGATGCAAGTCGAGCCCTATCATAGTTTTCATAAAATGCTTCCCTAATCTATCTGTGAAGGCTGGATGGGTGAAGCTAGTATGGCAAAAGCTCTTCCTTAGACAACAATTTGTTGGCCTAAAGTATTGTAAGTGTTATCTATTGTTTTCAGCACACACTATTATTTCCACATAACCCGTTTTTTCAAGTTGGTAATGGAAAGTGATTTTATGTCGCCTAACACTGTTCTCTCATAAGGAAAGGACAGGAATTTTTTAGAAAATATTAAAGGAGAATGCAAAGATGGATTATAGCTATTGACTAGGACTGCTATATGGGTTTAAATATCCCAAGATGTAATTGTAAACAAACACTGTATAGCCTCAAAACATGGTTAAAACTATACCTTTTAACTCATGGATAGTCAGTCAGTCCTTGCATTCATAGCCACATTCGTCACTCCACCCTTACCTCCATGCACAAATTAGCTCGACTAACCTGTACCCCCTTGTTATTGTTCATTTATTGTGTTACTTTTTATTATTTTTTACTTTAGTTTATTTGGTAAACATTTTCTTAACTCTTTCCTGAACTGCACTGTTGGGTAAGGGCTTTTAAGTAAGCATTTCACGGTAAGGTCTGCACTTGTTGTATTCGGCGCATGTGACAAATAAAGTTTGATTTGACATCTTGAAATTTGAGATTACATTTGATTACATTTCTCCAGCCCGTCCCTAAGCTGTCTATCTAAAAAAAAATGTGGCGGGGTGCCAGCTTTGTTGTTGTTTGAACAGCAGATTGCCCCATTAAAATGTAAAGGTACCACTCTCACAATCCCAGGACATAAGCATGCTCTCCTACATACAAGATTGAGCCTCTCCTTTGTAGCGAGCAGCATGGTTGGTATTTGTCCATAATACAGTCTCTTTCACATGTCTTTTCATCACATGTATAGTACAGTAGAGTGCTTTGCACAACCTGTCATGCTCAATGGAAATACCAGGCCTTGCATTTTTTCCTGGACATTGTTCCAACAGGTTTTCCTTCTACTGTATATTGACGTAGACTGTTCGCTCCTGTGGGATGACTCTAGGGACTATTTACATACAGGGCCTTCAAAAAGTCTTCACACACCTTGACTTGTTCCATATTTTGTTGTGTTACAGCCCGCATTTAAAATGTATCTAATTGAGATATTTTGTAACTGGCCTACAAACAATACCCCATAATGTACATTTCTTTATTAATTAATATAAAATGGAGTCAATAAGTATTCAAACCCTTTGGCAAGCTTAAAAAAGTTCAGAAGTAAGCATTTGCTTAACAAGTCACATAATAAGTTGCATGGACTCACTCTGTGTGCAATAATAGTGTTTTAACATGACTTTTTAATGACTACCTCTTCTCTGTACCCCACAGATACAACTATCTGTAAGGTCCCTACAAGCCGAGCAGTGAATTTCATACACAGATTCAACCACAAAGACCAGGGAGGTTTTCCAATGCCTCGCAAAGAAGGGCACCAATTGGTACATGGGTAAAAATGCAGACATTGAATATCCCTTTTAGCATGATGAAGTTATTAATTCCACTTTGGGTGGTGTTTCCATACACCCAGTCACTACAAAAATTCATGTGCCCTTCCTAACTCCAGGGAGGAAGGAAACTGCTCAGGGATTTCACCGTGAGGCCAATGGTGACTTTAAAACATTTACAGAGTTTAATGGTTGTGACAGGTGAAAATTGAGGATGAATAGACATCATTGTAGTTACTCCACAATACTAACCTAATTGACAGAGTGAAAAGAAGGAAGCCTGTAAAGAATAAAAATATAACTAGGCACCAAAGTAAAAATGTAGGAAAGCCATTACATTTTGTCCTGAATACAAAGTGTTATGTTTTGGGCAAATCCAATACAACACATTACGTAGTACCACTCTCCATATTTTCAAGCATACCAGTGGCTGCATCATGTTATGGGTATGCTTGTAATCGTTAAGGACTGGGGAGTTTTTCAGAATAAAAAAATTATTGGGGTGGAGTTAAGCACCGGCAAAATCCTAGAGGCAAACCTAGTTAAGTCTGCCTTCCACCAGACACTGGGAGATGAATTCACCTTTCAGCAGGACAATAACGTAAAACACAAGGCCAAATCCACACTGAAGTTCCTTACCAAGAAGACAATGAGTGTTCCCGAGTGGCCGAGTTACTGTTTTGACTTAAGCCTATGGCAAGACCTGAAAATCAACAACCAATTCGACAGACCTTGAAGAATTTTGAAAATAAAAATGGGCAATGTTGCACACTCCAGGTGTGGAAAGCTCTTAGACTTACCCAGAAATACTCACAGCTGTAATCCCTGCCAAACTTGCATCTACAAAAGTATTGACTCAGGGGTGTGAGTACCTATGTAAATACTTTTTTTCATTTGTAATACTTGTTTTTTTATGTACTTGTTTTCATTTTATCATTATGGGGTATTGTGTGTAGATGGGTGATAAAACAATTATATGTAATCCATTTGGAATTCAGGTAGCACAACGTGGAAAAAGTCAAGGAGTATGAATATACAATATGAAGGCAATGTAAAGCTTCCAACTAGCTTTATAATCAATATAAAGACTTCTAGCAGAGATGCTAATATTGACAGACAAGAGAGAGAGACAGCACACAGCACACTAGATGTCAGTTCAATGACTAGTTTTGATTTACATTTAGTTGAGTTTTCAACTAACGTGAATTCAAAAAGAAATGTCACCATGTCATTGTTTTTGGTGAAATAATGACAAAATGCCCTAACGTTGATGACTTTCTGCAAATCCAATCAGTTTGATTCAACATCATCACATTGATTTGTTGTGTTGAAATGACGTGGAAACAATGTTGATTCCACCAGTTATTCCCCAGTGCGAGACAGGTAGGCAGGCAGACATTCAGGCACATACACTTACACAGACATTCACTTAACATCTTTGAACTTTTTCAACAAAAGGGGCCAAATAATTATTTTAGGCGTTTGGCTTACTTTCAGCAATCCATTGCCAGACAGCCAGGAACATAGACAAGGAGGGAAGACAGGCCATGACTCAGACTAATGTCTGCTCCCTGTGCAGCTACAACATAGCCTCCCTCTGGCTATCTTCTCTGATGTTAGGCCTATAACAGCTGCCTTTCTCCTCTACTTCCGCCACAGTCCCAGTGGTTCACCACACATCCAGTCCTGATGGCAAGTAAATCACCTGATGCTTTCTGCACCTTGAGAACACAGTCCAATGCTCTTTCCTCTCATTAACTACCCACGATGTAAAACACAGCCAGGAGACTGAAGTGTGACTGTGACAGAGGAACTGTTACACATACAGTTGAAGTAGGAAGTTTACATACACTTAGGTTGGAGTCATTAAAACTTGTTTTTCAACCACTCCACAAATTTCTTGTTAACAAACTATACTGAAATACTTTACACCACTGGTAATATCCCACATCCCTTGTGGTGAACACGCCAGACATCTCAACAAAGATTTGGTTGAGTTCGCTGAGACTGGAGCGGTAGTCAACATTTCCCAGTCTGTTGCTCTGCAAATATGAACCATGCACTGTCTCGTCTGTCTCACAAAACATGATGATACTCCACATGTCTTACTCCTCTGAGACAATCATGTTCCTCAATAAAATATTGGCTGGAGTGACAAAGACCAACTATCATAATTCTGTCAAAAATAAAAGATTATGCATAGTTTTTTTTACTACAATAAAGGTTTCTTCCATTTTTTTCTCAAAGATATTTCCAAGATCTATTTTCTTGCATGTCATGCTCCTTGACTTATACGACTGTGTGGTAAGGCCAGCATAGCATTTGTTATACATTTAACAAGACTGGGCTAGTGCTTGAGCTGGAAGGCAATGACAAAACTTTTCCTGCTTATTACACTGTACGTCCTACATAATGCAGAATATGTACACCCCTATGTACAGGCCTAGCTTAAGCTGTAGCTTAGTGCTGACCCCGATCTCTGAGTCAAAGAACCCTGAAGAGTCATGTTATTTTGCCCAGCAACATGGTTTCCCTCCTTGAGACTCCTGACTAGACTGCATTATGGTTTCGCTCCTCGAGCCGACACTGTCTGGAAATTAAACAAAGGTCTCAGTCCAGCATCGAAAGAGCTGGACGGCCCTCCATCCCCCCTCTAATAGCTGGGCAGTGAGTCATACTCAGTGGTTCCAACTTTCCTCAAGTTTTCCACAAGGTGCAAATAATTTCCCTACAACCATGTAAAACAAATTGTACATGTGGTTCTGAGGTTTAGCGATGTGAGCATTTGAACCAGTCTCTTTTATGTTCCTCAAACTGAGACATTTTGCGCAGCACTCATTTTCAGCCTTAATGTATTAGTTTTACATTGTACTACCTTTAGTCCAGTTTCCATAAAACTTTCAGTTCATGATTGATGAAGGTATTCTTTGATCTTTTCATGATATTTTGGAGGAACCATGTCATCTCTTATAATTGAAGACTTTGTGCATGTTATTTTTGTTGTTTAGAATCATTTGTATGTGTAGGAATCTCACATGTATAGTTCAACATAGGCATAGGATTAAGTTAATTAAAATAAACTAAGATGAACAAAAATTCACTAAGATTTCCTCATCTGTCACTGCAGACAGCCTTAGAGTCCAGTCTGTTTGAGAAGTCCTATTTGGATGAGCTTCAAGGGCTCCAACAGCTCCATGAAAATCTGTTTTGGGTTGTTGATCACCATTAAAGAATCATTGTGGTCAGTGTGAGCGAATAGGAGGAGAGCACGAGAAATGGACAGGTCAGACCTCAGGTCAGAAGAGTCTCACGTACTGTAGGCTACTTACTTTGTATACAGCAATTCCATGAACTTAATTGCAGTTTAAGATGAATATTCAAGGGGGACTCTTTTGGCTGTTTAGAAATACACTTACCACTAACCTATTAAAAGGTAAAGAAAATATATATAAAATATATATATTTTTTAAATTAATAATTAACATAATATTGACAGTTAACTTACTCTTTGAAAATAAATCATTATCCGTAGCAACATATGGCAGAATCCCAATTTTCTTTATTTTTTAAGCCCACAAACAAGTGGTGGGTAGTTTAAGAACAGTTTAATGGTTCATGAATTGCTGAAAATGCGCAGGAAGTTGCGCCTCGGTTCAGGAGGAAAGCTTAGGAGGAAGTATTAATTTCTCATTGGGGAATTGTAAGTCAACGCTGGGTTCACTGAAGCAGGAGGTGTTCATATGTGGGTGCTGAAGGCCCCCATGTACGTTGGGGCTTGGGGGGGCTTCCCCTGACAGAAACATGCCTGGCAGGGGACAAAAGCAACATAATGGATGAGTTTCAAATTACATGATCAAAGCAGCCAATGAGGCAGAAAAACATTTTCATCTTCATCAATTACTATGGGAAATGCAGGTCACGGTTTCATGTTTACAATAATATTGGTTAATTATGAACTTGTGCATGTTCTTTTTTTAGAATCATTCATGTGTAGGAATCTTGCATGTATAGTTTGCTACTTTCGTGAGAACTTTGTGTGAAACATGACATGAATTAAAACCGGCCACATTCATTTACTTTGCGCCTTAGGGCCTCCATAGTTTAAGGATATTGGAAAAAGTAAGAACATACAGGTACAAAAAAATGCATGGGAGACTCCCCCCAAAATGTTGTGGTGTATGTTTACTTAGATACAAACCAAGGAGTATAAACAGGAGCACCTTGAAAATGTATTACTCTCTTCCTACAAAACACCTTCTTCCGGGTATCTTCTGTTTTTGTTCACTCATTTATTGGCCACACAGGTCCTCCGGGTTAAGGAGGTAGATGTCTTTCGCAGATGAACAAGGCCCTTGAAACTTCATGTTGAAAGAGGGAAAGAGATTATGGTCTTGTTGGCAGGGCAGCTGGGCCATGTGTAGAACTGTTTCTGTGAACCTGGTGTTGTTGTGGAGGGGGTTGCTACAGGCAGGAGATAGCATGAGGGACGTTTCCTCCATCGGAAGGCTGCTCACAGCTTACAATACCATGGAGAATGACCAATCCTACAATCCTTGCTGCAAGGAGAGACTGTTTTTTCCCTGAAACAAATGTTTTTTTTTTTTTTTACATGTTAGCATTTGTCACAGAAAGCGAATGTTTCATTTAAAAGTTTAAGAAACGGGGGGATAGAAATGGAATATGAGCAACTGCTCTAATCCTGACGCCATTACACATTTTACAAAGGATAGGGTATGCACTCTGCAAAGGCCATTTGGCAATAATGTAGTAAAAAGTTGGTTACGGGTATATACAGTTTCTTCGGAAAGTATTCAGACCCCTTGACTTTTCCCACATTTTGTTACGTTACAGCCTTATTCTAAAAATGATTAAATAGTTGTTTTCCCTCATCAATCTACACACAACATCCCATAATGACAAAGCAAGAGACATTGTTTAAATATTCTATTTAGATATGTTTTCAGACCCTTTACTCAGTACTTTGTTGAAGCACCTTTGGAAGCGACTACAGCCTCGAGTCTTCTTGGGTATGACACTACAAGCATGGCACACCTGTATTTGGGGAGTTTCCCACATTCTTCTCTGCAGATCCTCTCAAACTATGTTAAGGTCGTATGGGGAGAGTTGCTGCACAGCTACTTTCAGATGCACAGCTACTTTCAGCTACTTTCAGATGTTCGATGGGGTTCAAGTCTGGGCTCTGGCCACTCAAGGACATTCAGAGACTTGTCCTGAAGCCACTCTTGCGTTGTCTTGGCTGTGTGCTAAGGGTTGTTGTCCTGTTGGACGGTGAATCTTCGCCCCCAGTCTGAGGTCCTGAGTGCTCTGGAGCAGGTTTTTACCAAGGATCTCTCTGTACTTTCCTCTGTTCATTTTGGCCTTGATCTTGACTAGTCTTCCAGTCCCTGTCGCTGATAAACATCTCCCACAGCATGATGCTGCCAACACCATGCTTCACCGTAGGGATGGTGCCAGGTTTCCTCCAGACATGACGCTTGGCATTCAGGAGAAGGGTTCAATCTTGGTTTCATCAGACCAGAGAATCTTGTCATGGTCTGACAGCCTTTTGACAAAATCCAAGCTGGCTGTCATGTGCCTATTACTGAGGAGTGGCTTCTGTCTGGCCATTCTACGATAAAGGCCTGATTGGTGGAGTGCTGCAGAGATGGTTGTCCTTCTGGAAGGTTCTCCCATCTCCACAGAGGAACTTTAGAGCTCTGTCAGAATCACAATCAGATTATAGGTCACCTTCCTGACCAAGGCCCTTCTCCCCCGATTGCTCAGTTTGGCCGGGCGGTGTTGGTGGTTGAGTGTTGGTGGTTCCAAACTTATTCCATTTAAGAATGATGGAGGCAACTGTGTTCTTGGGGACCTTCAATGCTGCAGAACGTTTTTGGTACCCTTCTCCAGATCTGTGCCTCGACACAATCCTTTCTCAGGTTTCTACAGACAATTCCTTCGACCTCATGGCTTGGTTTTTGCTCTGACATGAACTGTAAACTGTGGGACCTTATATAGACAGTTGTGTGCCTTTCCAAATCATGTCCAATCAATTGAATTTACCACAAGTGGACTCCAGTCACGTTGTAGAAATGTCACAATTATGATCAATGGAAACATGATGCCCCTGAGCTCAATTTATAGCAAAGTGTCTGAATACTATTGTAAATAAGGTATTTCTGTGCTTTTGTCTTTTTTTGTCTTTAAATGTGCGTACATTTATAAAAAACCTGTTTTCACATTCTCATTATAGGGTATTGTGTGGAGATTGCTGAGGAAAATGTTTTATTTAATCCATTTTAGAATAAGGCTGAAATGTAGCAAAAAATTTTTAAAGTCAAGGGGTCTGAAAACCTTCCGAAGACACTATTTCCTGTACATATGTCTTCCATCTGCTGTATAAATCCTCTGCCCAACATAATGCATGTAAAGGAGAAAACAGGAGTCAAAAGAACCTTTGAAAATCTTTTTTTTGCTAAAAAAGTATTTGGAAACAATGCTGGTTTCTTGGTAGTAGACTGCCACAAAAGTGGGGTAATAATTCACTTCATGATGGTGTGTTAGCTCTGGTTGGAGAAATTGTTTATAGCAATATTTGGCAGGCGTTCCCTTGGAGACCTAGCTAATTATTTCCATTCTCCATTCAGGTCGCCTAGCTGAGTCTAAAGTTGTTTGATCCACATTTGATCCACATGAGTCAACCATTTGTTGGAAGGAAGTATGGAATTTATGTTCCTAGGATTGAAGATACGTCCTACAGTAGGAACATACATTCTCACATACCTTTCCTGCAGTCAAATGACCAAATCTCCATTCATGGCCTCAAAGGTGGAGTGTTATTAATATTATTAATAATTTTAGAATTAATAAACATTCTTTCAAAAAGCCCACCTGAAATCCTGTGTTTTTTTGTCAAATGGGTTTTGATATATTTCAGTCTATTGAGATGTATATAAAGTGTAACATTGGGATTCAAACTAAAAATGTTATACATTTCAACTCTATATCTGACATGGTAAAGGTGTTTCTTTCTTTTAAGACCATAACCATTTTTGTGAAGAATATACTTTTTTTCTAAGTGGATTTGTTTAATAAGACTACCAAGGAACACTGTTTTGGGAGGAAACATCTTTCTCCAGAAATCTTTAGGTTGGTAAACAGGTGCTCAATCTTCCACCATCTTGGAGCTTCCTTACAGTAAGGGGAGGTGCTAGATTGTAGAACAACCAATGGCATTAAGTGGTTTCTCCCGCTATTACCATTGGTATTCTACTTTTAGGGGCGGTAATTATCGGAGGATTCAGATCAAGGATGGATGCAAGTCGAGCCCTATCATAGTTTTCATAAAATGCTTCCCTAATCTATCTGTGAAGGCTGGATGGGTGAAGCTAGTATGGCAAAAGCTCTTCCTTAGACAACAATTTGTTGGCCTAAAGTATTGTAAGTGTTATCTATTGTTTTCAGCACACACTATTATTTCCACATAACCCGTTTTTTCAAGTTGGTAATGGAAAGTGATTTTATGTCGCCTAACACTGTTCTCTCATAAGGAAAGGACAGGAATTTTTTAGAAAATATTAAAGGAGAATGCAAAGATGGATTATAGCTATTGACTAGGACTGCTATATGGGTTTAAATATCCCAAGATGTAATTGTAAACAAACACTGTATAGCCTCAAAACATGGTTAAAACTATACCTTTTAACTCATGGATAGTCAGTCAGTCCTTGCATTCATAGCCACATTCGTCACTCCACCCTTACCTCCATGCACAAATTAGCTCGACTAACCTGTACCCCCTTGTTATTGTTCATTTATTGTGTTACTTTTTATTATTTTTTACTTTAGTTTATTTGGTAAACATTTTCTTAACTCTTTCCTGAACTGCACTGTTGGGTAAGGGCTTTTAAGTAAGCATTTCACGGTAAGGTCTGCACTTGTTGTATTCGGCGCATGTGACAAATAAAGTTTGATTTGACATCTTGAAATTTGAGATTACATTTGATTACATTTCTCCAGCCCGTCCCTAAGCTGTCTATCTAAAAAAAAATGTGGCGGGGTGCCAGCTTTGTTGTTGTTTGAACAGCAGATTGCCCCATTAAAATGTAAAGGTACCACTCTCACAATCCCAGGACATAAGCATGCTCTCCTACATACAAGATTGAGCCTCTCCTTTGTAGCGAGCAGCATGGTTGGTATTTGTCCATAATACAGTCTCTTTCACATGTCTTTTCATCACATGTATAGTACAGTAGAGTGCTTTGCACAACCTGTCATGCTCAATGGAAATACCAGGCCTTGCATTTTTTCCTGGACATTGTTCCAACAGGTTTTCCTTCTACTGTATATTGACGTAGACTGTTCGCTCCTGTGGGATGACTCTAGGGACTATTTACATACAGGGCCTTCAAAAAGTCTTCACACACCTTGACTTGTTCCATATTTTGTTGTGTTACAGCCCGCATTTAAAATGTATCTAATTGAGATATTTTGTAACTGGCCTACAAACAATACCCCATAATGTACATTTCTTTATTAATTAATATAAAATGGAGTCAATAAGTATTCAAACCCTTTGGCAAGCTTAAAAAAGTTCAGAAGTAAGCATTTGCTTAACAAGTCACATAATAAGTTGCATGGACTCACTCTGTGTGCAATAATAGTGTTTTAACATGACTTTTTAATGACTACCTCTTCTCTGTACCCCACAGATACAACTATCTGTAAGGTCCCTACAAGCCGAGCAGTGAATTTCATACACAGATTCAACCACAAAGACCAGGGAGGTTTTCCAATGCCTCGCAAAGAAGGGCACCAATTGGTACATGGGTAAAAATGCAGACATTGAATATCCCTTTTAGCATGATGAAGTTATTAATTCCACTTTGGGTGGTGTTTCCATACACCCAGTCACTACAAAAATTCATGTGCCCTTCCTAACTCCAGGGAGGAAGGAAACTGCTCAGGGATTTCACCGTGAGGCCAATGGTGACTTTAAAACATTTACAGAGTTTAATGGTTGTGACAGGTGAAAATTGAGGATGAATAGACATCATTGTAGTTACTCCACAATACTAACCTAATTGACAGAGTGAAAAGAAGGAAGCCTGTAAAGAATAAAAATATAACTAGGCACCAAAGTAAAAATGTAGGAAAGCCATTACATTTTGTCCTGAATACAAAGTGTTATGTTTTGGGCAAATCCAATACAACACATTACGTAGTACCACTCTCCATATTTTCAAGCATACCAGTGGCTGCATCATGTTATGGGTATGCTTGTAATCGTTAAGGACTGGGGAGTTTTTCAGAATAAAAAAATTATTGGGGTGGAGTTAAGCACCGGCAAAATCCTAGAGGCAAACCTAGTTAAGTCTGCCTTCCACCAGACACTGGGAGATGAATTCACCTTTCAGCAGGACAATAACGTAAAACACAAGGCCAAATCCACACTGAAGTTCCTTACCAAGAAGACAATGAGTGTTCCCGAGTGGCCGAGTTACTGTTTTGACTTAAGCCTATGGCAAGACCTGAAAATCAACAACCAATTCGACAGACCTTGAAGAATTTTGAAAATAAAAATGGGCAATGTTGCACACTCCAGGTGTGGAAAGCTCTTAGACTTACCCAGAAATACTCACAGCTGTAATCCCTGCCAAACTTGCATCTACAAAAGTATTGACTCAGGGGTGTGAGTACCTATGTAAATACTTTTTTTCATTTGTAATACTTGTTTTTTTATGTACTTGTTTTCATTTTATCATTATGGGGTATTGTGTGTAGATGGGTGATAAAACAATTATATGTAATCCATTTGGAATTCAGGTAGCACAACGTGGAAAAAGTCAAGGAGTATGAATATACAATATGAAGGCAATGTAAAGCTTCCAACTAGCTTTATAATCAATATAAAGACTTCTAGCAGAGATGCTAATATTGACAGACAAGAGAGAGAGACAGCACACAGCACACTAGATGTCAGTTCAATGACTAGTTTTGATTTACATTTAGTTGAGTTTTCAACTAACGTGAATTCAAAAAGAAATGTCACCATGTCATTGTTTTTGGTGAAATAATGACAAAATGCCCTAACGTTGATGACTTTCTGCAAATCCAATCAGTTTGATTCAACATCATCACATTGATTTGTTGTGTTGAAATGACGTGGAAACAATGTTGATTCCACCAGTTATTCCCCAGTGCGAGACAGGTAGGCAGGCAGACATTCAGGCACATACACTTACACAGACATTCACTTAACATCTTTGAACTTTTTCAACAAAAGGGGCCAAATAATTATTTTAGGCGTTTGGCTTACTTTCAGCAATCCATTGCCAGACAGCCAGGAACATAGACAAGGAGGGAAGACAGGCCATGACTCAGACTAATGTCTGCTCCCTGTGCAGCTACAACATAGCCTCCCTCTGGCTATCTTCTCTGATGTTAGGCCTATAACAGCTGCCTTTCTCCTCTACTTCCGCCACAGTCCCAGTGGTTCACCACACATCCAGTCCTGATGGCAAGTAAATCACCTGATGCTTTCTGCACCTTGAGAACACAGTCCAATGCTCTTTCCTCTCATTAACTACCCACGATGTAAAACACAGCCAGGAGACTGAAGTGTGACTGTGACAGAGGAACTGTTACACATACAGTTGAAGTAGGAAGTTTACATACACTTAGGTTGGAGTCATTAAAACTTGTTTTTCAACCACTCCACAAATTTCTTGTTAACAAACTATAGTTTTGGCAAGTCGGTTGGGACATCTACTTTGCGCAGGACACAAGTAATTTGTCCAACAATTGTTTACAGACAGATTATTTCACTTATAATTCACTGCATCACAATTGTAGTGGGTCAGAAGTTCACATACAAGTTGACTGTGCCTTTAAACAGCTTGGACAATTCCAGAAAATGATCTCATGGCTTTAGAAGCTTCTGATAGGCTAATTAACATCATTTGAGTCAATCGGAGGTGTGCCTGTGGATGTATTTCAAGGCCTACCTTCAAACTCAGTGCCTCTTTGCTTGACATCATGGGAAAATCAAAAGAAATCAGCCAAGACCTCAGAAAAAAATGGTAGACTTCCACAAGTCTGGTTCATCCTTGGGAGCAATTTCCAAATGCCTGAAGGTACTATGTTCATCTGTACAAAAAATAGTATGCAAGTATAAACACCATGGGACCACGCAGCTGTCATACCGCTCAGGAAGGAGACGCGTTCTGTCTCCTAGAGATTAACGTACTTTGGTGCGAAATGTGCAAATCAATCCCAGAACAACAGCAAAGGACCTTGTGAAGACGCTGGAGGAAACAGGCACAAAAGTATCTATATCCACAGTAAAACAAGTCCTATATCGACATAACCTGAAAGGCTGCTCAGCAAGGAAGAAGCCAATGCTCCAAACCGCCATAAAAAGCCAGACTATGGTTTGCATCTACACATGGGGACAAAGATCATACCTACTGTGTGGCCATAATGACCATCATTATATTTGGAGGAAAAAGGGGAGGCTTGCAAGCTGAAGACACCATCCCAACCCTAAAGCACTGGGGTGGAAGCATCATGTTGTGGGGGTGCTTTGCTGCAGGAGGGACTGGTGCACTTCACAAAATAGATGGCATCATGAGGAGGTAAAATTATGTGGATATATTGAAGCAACATCTCAAGACATCAGTCAGGAAGTTAAAGCTTGGTCGCAAATGGGTCTTCCAAATGCACAACGACCCCAAGCATACTTCCAAAGTTGTGGCAAAATGGCTTAAGGACAACAAAGTCAAGGATTGGAGTTGCCACCACAAAGCCCTGACCTCAATCCTAAAACATTTGTGGGCAGAACTGAAAAAGAGTGAGCGAGGAAGGAGGCTTACAAAACTGACTCAGTTACAGCAGCTCTGTCAGGAGGAATGGGCCAAAATTCATCCAACTTATTGTGGGAATTTTGTGAAAGGCTACCCAAAACGTTTGATCCAAGTTAAACAATTTACAGGCAATGCTACTGTAACAGTATAGCTTCCGTCCCTCTCCTCGCCCCTACCCGGGCCCGAACCAGGGACCCTCTTCACACATCAACAACTGACACCCACGAAGCATCGTTACCCATTGCTCCACAAAAGCTGCGGCCCTTGCAGAGCAAGGTGAACCACTACTTCAAGGTCTCAGAGCAAGTGATGTCACCGATTGAAATGCTATTAGCGCGCACCACCGCTAACTAGCTAGCCATTTCACATCCGTTACACTAGCAAATATTAATTGAGTGTATGTAAACTTCTGACCCACTTGGAATGTGATGAAAGAAATGTGATGAAAGAAATTGTATTGAGAACACATACATAGGTAAGACATAACTGTTTGAACTTCAGAACAAAGTATGTCTTGCTGACAGCATATTCCAGCACCTCACTCCTCTCTCGACTCAAGACACTTAAGGGGCTAGTGCTGAAAATCTTATTCACATCTGTTCGGCTCTTGAAAACCATAGTAGACATTTTACAGTAAGTATAGTTTGTCACAGAAAATGAATCAAGAAAACCTTTACATTTTCAACTTTAAATTAACAAACTCCATGGGGACAATATTTTACCCTGAATTGATGGTCATTGGGTCCCATGAAAACTTCTTCTGAGTTAAACAAATAATGAGTTTAATAAAAAAATGCCTATGAATGATCATAGCTCATCTCAATATAATGCTAATTCCTGGAAAGGTTTCTCCTGGTTTGTCTTGAATCTGACAGAAGAGGCTCTACCAAATACAAGTGTAATATGCTCCTCTGATTCCAGGCCTGGTCCAGAAATATTTCCTCCCTCCTAATCTCAGCACTCAGAACCAAATAAGCTCAGGCTGTCTCAAGAGACTACTCCCTCCAGTCCCTCCCTCTTTGAGGTTTGCAGATCTGAGGGAATCAAATAGGTGAAAGCAATATGGCAGAGGCTTTCCAGAGCAATGACATGATTCTCTTGCTCCATAAGGTTGTGTGACAAATTGACAAGGCTTCCCCTTCCCCTATCTCTTCTGTAATATGCTGAGCCTTCAGAGTTCCATCTTGGATACAGCTGCTCTGCCACCTCCTCTATGTTGATATTATAACCTAACACTGCAGGCGAAGAAAGACTCTTGAGTGGATTTCCTGCTTTAGCTTTTCAGGGGAAAATGCTGTATCCCTGAAAACCGGATGTTAGCCTTTTCTGGCGAGTCTGCATCGGCTGCTGTTATTATAAAAGGAGAATCAAACTGTTACTCCTTTTATTTCTGAGGGCCCCTCAATCAAAAGTCAAAGGGACCTGCCTAAGAGGATTTAAACAACGTTATTACATGTTTTCTGTTCAGATTTCCTATCACCTTTCGACAATGATAATGTTCCATGAACTCTATTCTTGTTCTTCTAATAAAACGTTTCCTTTCAGACCCTGCTAAGTTTGGTGCCTTGAAGACAATAAAACAGCACTTTAACAGTCCTGCTTAGCAACCACTCCAGGGAGGGTGTGGGGAGGGAAGAGCAAAACAGTTTTAAACAAACAAAGCTTTTCTTATCTGTTTCTGCTCATCTTTGCTCTAATTCTGATCTTGTTGTTTAAGTAACAAGAACGTATCATTCATCATTCAAAAGATGGGAACAAGGGTGTAGTTTTCAGAGCCACAAATGCCTGTGATTGGATGGTTATGAGAGAGGACTGACAAAAGGGGGAGGAAAATTAGGGTTGCCAGCATTCTTCTCACTTAAAGCTGTAACTACCCAAAAAAGTCTGGGTTGGGTCTGCCTTGCTCGCTGCTTATTGGAAGTGTTCTCTGGCTACATGGTACAGTGATAACCTGGGCATTTCTCATCCCTTTTTTCCCGCTTTGTGCACAAGTAGAGCCCATGTCTTTGTTGTAGACATGATGAGCTTTGTGCATTCAAGGATTTGCCTTTTTCTGGTTGTCTCTGTGGCTCAGGTTTTGTTTGTGAAATGCCAGGACGGAAACAGTGGTAAGTACATCCTTGCTAATTTATTTGAACAATTAATTGCTGATTGGTGTAGCATTAAGAGTGTGGCTGTTGGTTCCAAGATGAGTTGAACTTTAAACATGATCTTGTTGGATTAGGACTTGATCTTTTTTTTCTGTTGTTGAATTTGAACATTTATCTGTGAAGAGCCTCATTTGGTTCAAATTGTTGGATGTTAAGGTAGTTCTGGAGTGTGTTCTGCTAAATACAGATAACAATTAAACAATTAAACATAAAGCATAAATAATAATAATACACTTTTCATTATTCAGTGTTTTTGTTGTTGTTACCAAATAGAATTTATTTTATTTTATTGAATTGGATCTGTTTTTGCCAAAGTAAATAGCAAGGACATGACAAATAGAATTTTCACCTTTATCTTTTTTTTTGGGGGGGGGGGGGGGGTCTTTTTTATGTTCTCATGGATAGCAGCTGAAGACACAGTGAAGGTATGGAACATGTAAGATACATGTCTGTAAAGGATGATTGGCACAGACCTTAGCTGGCAGGACCTAAAAAATGAATTCCAGTTTTGGATGAGAGTAACTATAGTGTGGATTATCTTAAAGCGGGAAATCAGCTCTCAATCATATACTGTACTGTCCTGTATGGACATACAGTATGTCAGTGATTGCCAGTGATGTTACATGTTAATCTAAGGTGCCAGAAGAAAGCCCTGAGAGAGAAAAGAAGTGCCAGAGGACTAACTTTATTCCTCATCTCTTGTTCATTAAGTGTTACCAGCAACCAGATTTTTTTTTCTGCATTCTACATCTGCCTAGACTATTTCAACACCATGTGTCTTTGATGGAACATAGCTTGCATTCTAATGCAGAGTCATTGGAGCTCTCTATAGGTAGCCTACAGACTAGCAACCCAGCACTTAAAAACCCAGAGCTGAGTGTTACTGTTGTAGTGACTTTATGTTTTTTCAATGCCATGATGTCATGGAATATTGTTCAGTGTATGATGTCATGAGGGGAAAACCATAAAGCAGACTACTGAAAAGGATCTTTGTGGCCCTTGAGTGGCCCCTGTTTTCAGTTCAGTGAGCTGTCAAAACAATATGTTTGATTTGTAGCTTAAGCTCAATTGGAGTTTGTTTTCCAAGTACCCATAGATACTGTATTTGTTAGATTTTTTAAAAAGTAATTCACCCAAAACATGACATCGGTGTAACCTAGATAGGGAGCCCTCTTGTGGTGGAATGAACAGGAAGTTTAAAATGCCTGTTTTACGTCAGTGCATGTATGAAGTGTAATGATGTTCAACATGTCGGCACATTTTGTGTTGAGCTAATTACCGTTATTACAATGATGTTGCTATAGAGCCATCTCTTCCATAGTATGTATTACTTTAGCTATTATAGGAATATATGGCCAACTGTGAAGATGGGAAAATAAATCCAATACTCTTGAAATATGCCATATTTAAGTAGGGCCCCTGACCTAATGCCTCATCAAAATGGACGACTGGTGATGACTCCTCAGAGGAAAATTATCTTCCTCACATTTTATTCCATTTCAGAGCACTAGTCCCAGAGGGTCTATAGTTTTCCCCTCTGCTCTCGGTGGATGCAAGGGTTTCCATATTTGTCCATATGAAACAAGGCACTGAGAACCTGAACTCATGTTCCCACAGAACATTGACAAATTATGTCAGCCCAGGGAGAAGACCATCAAAAAATGTATTCCTGTCAAAGCAGCAGAATGTTGACTCAAATTCTTGCAACTAAGTCAAAAAGGAGTCAAAAAAGAAGTCAATTGCTTTTGAGGGATGGCTTCATTAAATTGCTATGTTAAGTATAGAGAGTTGGTTAGTGTTGAATGGATTACAATCTAAGCCACTTTACATCATTATGAGCAGGAAGGCATAGCCATCCAATTTTCCAAGGTGTTTATGAGTCCTTAGAACGTCAGCAACAAATCCCTGTATTTAGAACTTTGTCATTTCAAGAACCCATCAAACTCTGTTTGACACTCTGAATCAGAACCAGACTACAGATGCAGTATCTTAATTTGGTCATACTCACAGACCAGGCAAGGATGGCATTAATCAGAGAGGCAACAAAGAGACCCTGAATGAGCTACAATGCTCCACAGCGGAGATTGGAGTATCTGTCCATAGGACCACTTTAAGCCATACACTCCACAGAGCTTGGCTTTACAGCAGAGTGGCCAGAAAAAAAGCTGTTGCTTAAAGAAAAAAGTAGGGGAAGACTCCCCAAACATATGGAAGAAGGTACTCTGGTCAGATGAGACTAAAATTTAGCTTTTTGGCCATCAAGGAAAACGCTATGTCTGGTGCAAACACAACACCTCTCATCACCCCGAGAACACCCTATCCCCGCAGTGAATCATGGTGGTGGCAGCATCATGCTGTGGGGATGTTTTTCATCGGCAGGGACTGGGAAACTGGTCAGAAATGAAGGAAGGATGGATGGTGCTAAATACAGGGAAATTCTTGAGGGAAACCTGTTTCAGTCTTCCACAGATTTGAGACTGGGACGGAGGTTCACCTTCCAGCAGGACAATGCCCCTAAGCATACTGTTAAAGCAACACTTGAGTGGTTTAAGGGGAACATTTAAATGTCTTGGAATGGCCTAGTTAAAGCCTAGACCTCAATCCAACTGAGAATATGTGGTATGACTTAAAGATTACGGTACACCAGCGGAACCCATCCAACTTGAAGGAGCTGGAGCAGTTTTGCCTTGACGAATGGGCAAAAATCACAGTGGCTAGATGTGTCAGTCTTATAGAGACTTACCCCAAGAGACTTGCAGCTGTAATTGCTGCAAAAGGTGGCTCTATAAAGTATTGACTTTGGGGTGGTGAATAGTTATTCACGCTCAAGTTGTCCGTTTTTTAAATGTATTTCTTGTTTGTTTCACAATAAAAAATATTGTGCATCTTCAAAGTGGTAGGCATGTTGTGTAAATCAAATAATACAAATGCCCCCAAAAATCTATTTTAATTCCAGGTTGTAAGGCAACAAAATAGGAAACATGCCAAGGGGATGAATACTTTCGCAAGCCACTGTAATTATAATCCACATAACACTTCACATTTTTCTGGTTCTGCAGGATTATTTTCCTGCTGTGTGAAACTGACTTTCAATTGAGATCTGTGTATTGCAATGATATAAAGATTTTATGAAAAATAAAGTCTCTAATGTGGTGAGAGCAATGAGCTGCTGAATATATGTTGAGGTGTTACTGAGGAAACTCTAGACACACCCAATGATTCATTGTGCTTTTCTTTCACATTTTAAAGGCTCTTTGTCAAAAGTGTAAATGTATTGTATAATATTCCAAGATTTGTTTTCAGTTTAGTAAGCATATAAGCATATATGATCTATAATATGCAGTGTGACTGGGTTTAATTTAGATTTTATATGGAGAAAATGCCAGCTTGAAGTTCGGTGTGGTTGAATGTTGATGATAGTGAGTAATTGGAATATAACAGTAATATGTATCTGTTCTGGAAAAAAAGACTGTAACCATGAAGATGAAGATTGTGGAGGGGATTAAAGTGTTTTTTAAAATAAACTGGCTAGATGTCTGAGAGGAGGGAGAGACTTGGAAAGAATTTGGGAGAGTTCAAGATGAACCTTTGAAGGCTGGAAACATGTTTGAAATCCAAATGTTGAGTTTGACAGTTTTAGATGAATGTCATACTGTATGCGTATGCGCTTGTTGGAAGTTTGCTTGCTGAAGGGTCTCAAACTCTTGATAGTCTTGTGACAAACGAGTGGTGAAAACTTGGCACACACATGCAAACACCATCGTTCCTCTGACAGGTAGATCTTTACTGGCACAATACGAGATGTCCTGTAAGTCTTTTTCTGAGTATATACTGTGCAAGGATCACTGTCCCAAGTAACCAAAAGCAGCAGTTCGTGCCCAGCAGTAGAGCTGTGAGAAGCCATTCAAGAATATGTTAGTGTGTGAACACTCCCCCTCCCAAAGGGCAGACTGATTCCCCCGCAAAACATTTTCAAAGATGGCTACTTAACACTGTAAGTCAAAGGGACTTCACTTTTCACATTAAACCATTTTAACCCTTGTGGAACCTTCTTTTCATTTACTTATAACTGTCTTTATACTAGATTTTTCATTTTTTTGTGAACCTTTTGGTATTTATTTAGGACAAATGCCAAAGAGGCTGATAACTTTCTCTCTCTCTCTCTCTGCGGGTAATTTGCAATAGGCAAACAAAGCTGGTATTCTGAATCAAGAAACCTATAGAGTATGAGGTAACTTTGACTCGCAAATCGGTTCCAGGTGTTATTGCCACATCAGTTACAATGCATCAAATGGACGGTTTTCTCAGCAAACACTAAATGTCCAAACTTGAATTCAACCAGGTCCACCAGACACGACACTGATTAGAACCATGTGCTGCATTTTTGCCATATGACTTGATTACATGCATCTTTTATTCCCCGTGTTGGACTAAAATAAATCCAGATTGTACTTTGTGGGTTACATCTCAACCAGAGTGCCAGATATCCTTGTTTTATCAACTGACTGCCATGATAGCCCATGGCATTGAACCTGGATGACTCAGCGGCACCACAGACTGACGGAGCAGATAGATTTTTAATGCAGCTCGTGCCCAAGAGGCCACTACTTATAAACCAAATGATGGCAGTCAGCAAAAGGTGGAGTGGAGGGGGGATGATTTCCAGATGTTAAAATAGTTGCTTTGGCAGTATTTGGAAAGTATTAAAACAAGCATTGGCTGAAAGGAAGGAGGCTGGGGAGGAAGTTATAGAGCTGATGTAAGATGTGGTGTGTCAGGGTATGGCTTGGGGCCTAGGTGATGTGGAAATTGTGGATATGTAGGTTCATTGCTTAAGGGCGGGAGCCCCCTCTCCTCTTTCCAGCTCCCAAGCCTCCACTGTTTTAAAGTGAGAAAACATCAATTTTGCACATGTTGCGTCAGCTCTGAATGCCACTTCGTTCTCAATCGTCTCTGTTATCCATTCAACAACCTGTCCAGACAAGATGGTCTGTTAGCACCTGCTTCGTTCAAGAACACAAACTGTCTGGCAAATGGTGTGCGTCTGTCGTTTTGAGTTGCCTTTGCAGGTTTTGAATGTTTATACAGCTGGTTGTATTTTGTCAGAGGAGATCAGGAGGGGTGTCTGCCCTCTGGAGTTGATCCACTGGAGGTTGGCAGTCTTAAATATACTGTTCTCTTCCACTAAGCGTGTTCTCTATTTGTCCCCTGGTGACCATTTCAAAGCCTGCGTAATTGGTTTAAATCGTCCAATTTCATGATATGTCATGTCACATTATGGGAGGTTCTGCCATGCAGGTTCAATGCTTGAGACCCAGGTAATGAGTCAGCACTACATACCTGGGTTAAAACAGTATTTGTTTAGCTGTGCTTGGTTGAGCTTGCCTGGCATAATGAAACCAATAGAATAGTCCCAAAAGTGCCCATCTGGCACTCAGGCAGAAGTCAAATATTTTAGACACTATTTGAACCCAGTTCTGCAGCACAACTAAACATATACTTTCCTTAATTGATCATTGCAATTATTAAACCTTGTTACTATACATTATACTCGTTAGATACTGATTGTATGATGTCAGAAGTGGTTTCCTATAGGTTCTTGTCTGTACTGTGCCTTCTGTGGGCCACGTGCTGCCTGATGTTTGAGTACATGTGGCCTGCACAAACCTAAATTCTAGGCTTGATTCTGTGGTTAAGGTCTATGGTTGCTGCCTGCAAAGACTAGTAGGTGGCAATGGTCATGGTGGTCATGTTTAGGTTCCATGCTCTTGTTGTGTAGGAAACTTAATTGACAGCTGACTGGGGTTAGGAGGTAGGTTCCTTCCATGTGCACGGTCCTCCTCTCGTGTGTCAACATGGAACAGTTTTAAATCTGTGGAGGCTGCTGAGGGGAAGTCGGCTCATAATAATGGCTTGAACGGCGCGAATGGAATGGCATCAGACACATTGAAAACATGTTTGCTACCATTCCACTTATTCCACTCCAGGCATTACCACGAGCCCGTCTTCCCCAATTAAGTTACCACCAACCTCCTCTGTTTTAAACATATCACACATATGGAAACCACATTTGACTCCATTCGATGAATTCCATTCCAGCCATTACAATGAGCCCATCCTCCTATAGCTCCTCCCACCAGCCTCTGCAGAGCACTTACCCAGAAGAACATCTAGTGGCTCAGTCAGGTACATGACACAGTATATGACTAATGAATAAAGGAATGGAAGTCGAATGGAAGTCAGACAGACTGATCTGTGTTAGCTCCCTTTAAACTCAGCTTGTCCCCCATGTTTGCTCAATATTGGAGTATTTTAATGTTATTGGCCTTAACAACTCCATTCAACTATTTAAATCAGGTGCCAGTTGCTCGTCTGTTTTCTTGCCTATGTAGGGCATGATCCAATTTTTTCACAGGTAAAAGTTCACAGGTGAAAGTTTACTGGCTCAAGTGAAAAGGGTTCCAATGTTGTCAGTTAGCATGGCAAATATATGACCCTTCCATGAGTAGTTTAGATTCTTCAATTACCTGAATGATTTTCACAGAGGCACTATTATGTTGGCTAATTTGCTAATGTGGACATCAAATGTAAACTCTGTTTGCATGACTTTGAGACCCAAAGAGCTATATAGACAACATACTTAGGGTCGGGACGATACCAGTATCGCAATAAATTTCGTGGCAAGGAAGCAAAACATGAAGAGGATTTAACTAAATTTAGGAAAACAGCCCTAATGTTGGAAACAAACATCATTATTTTGTCATCCAGGGTCACATTTATTTATTTCCCAAGCTATAGTGCACACCATTTTACATATACCAGGTTTTTAAAGGACCAAAGAGTAAGGTCTGCTTCGTGTTTTCATTTTTGCGATGGCAAAACGAGAGTTCCTGGTCAAATACCAGAACAGATTTGCCAAATGGATGTTTCGGGTGATTTGGAACACATATGTTCAGAGAATTTCTTGGCATTGAGTCAAGCCAAGGATTCCAACTGTTCTGTGTCTATTGTACTACTTCTGACTGCTAAGGTTCTGGTAGGTTGTCTGTCTGTTGTTAGGTGCCATAATGGTCCAACAGCAAGTGCAGAATACTTTACTTCTCTTCCAGTTCCAAGTATGACCGTTTCTGTAATGTCTCTCGCAATTACACTCATATGGTAGGAAAAACAGATCCATTTCAGACTTAGCACAGAGTTAAGTACTGAGTGCTGTGACATGTAGATTATATCAGATGTGGTGAACAATGTGATTTTAGATCCATTTCTGGCTCTCATTACTATACAATGGATCTGTTAGTCAATTAACTGTTACTGAATGACACTACTTCATACACATAATCACGAATGTACAAATGTACGATCTTAATTTGATCACTTGTTGCTGAGATATAGGTCAAATTAAGATCCTACATCTGTAATGATGCACATATGCACATGCACAAACACACACACACTCATACAAGGCATGAGAGATCATTCTTTGGAGAGATGGTGTATCAGATATACATGTGTATCAGTTCTCTAAAGACTCAATAATAAGGGAATTTAGATTCTGCAAAACTACACAGCAATTTAAATTAAATAAACAGGATTCAACACCAGGAGTGATAAAGGCGTTACATGTAGAATGTCTCACCCATGTGGAAGCTAGGTGAATTGCAACAACACTAAAGCTAAATATAAACAACTCTCCTCCGTCCCCCCATCCCATTTCCCAGCAATACGGAGGAAAGGTTCATGCTATCCGACATCCCAAGATTCCATCTAGCATGAACCATGGTGGAGATTATTTTACTTTCAGTTTCGTCCACCAACTTCAAACAGCCTTAACAATTATATATTTGTTGTTGACAGTGGTGGGAAAAGTATCACATTTTCATACTTGAACAAAAGTAAATATACCTTAATAGAATATGACTAAAGTAAAAGTGAAAGTCACCCAGTAAAATACTACTTGAGTAAAAGTCTAAAAGTAGTTGGTTTTAAATATACTTAAGTATCAAATGTAAATGTAATTTCTAAAGTATACTTAAGTATCAAAAGTAACAGTATATATAATTTCAAATTCCTTATATTAAGCAAACCAGGCAGCACGATTTTCTTGTTTTTAAATTGACAGATAGTCAGGGGCACACTCCAACACTCAGACATAATTTACAAGTTAAGGATTTGTGTTGGTGAGTCAGCCAGAACAGATGCAGTAGGGGTGATCCGATGTGCGAATTTAACCAGTTTCCTGCCCTGCTAAGCATTCAAAATGTAAAGATTGGGTGTCAGAGAAAATGTATGGAGTAGAAAGTATATCATTTTCTTTGGGAATGTAGTGGAATAAAAGTAAAAGTTGTACAAAATATAAAAAGTTAAGTAAAGTATAGATACCACACAAGAAAACGACTTAAGTAGTACTTTAAAGTATTTTTACTTTAAGTACTTTAAACCACTGGTTATTGACAATTCGATATTAGTCCTGTATTGACACTATGCCTGTTTGATGGTCGTCTTTGCGGGATTTCTTATAATCTTCCGGGTTAGAGTCCGCTCCTTGAAAGCGGCAGCTCTAGCCTTTAGCTCAGTGGGAATGCCTGTAATCCATGGCTTCTGGTTGGGGTATGTACGTACGGTCACTGTAGGGACGACGTCATCGATGCACTTATTGATGAAGCCAATGACTGATGTGGTGTGCTCCTCATTGCTTCGGGAAGAATATTCCAGTCTGTGCTAGCAAAACAGTCCTGTAGCTTAGCACCTGCTTCATCTGACCACTTTTTTATTGACCGACTCACTGGTGCTTCCTGCTTAAATTTTTGCTTGTCAGGAGGAATCAGGGGGATAGAATTATGGTCAGAGCTTTGTACACATCTCTGTGTGTTGAGTAAAGTGGTGTATAGTTTTTTTTCTCTCTGGTTGCACATTTAACATGCTGATAGAAATTTGGTAAAACAGATTTAAGTTTTCCCTGCATTAAAGTCCCCGGCCACTAGGAGCGCTGCCTCTGGATGAACATTTTCCTGTATGCTTATGGCGGAAGATAGCACATTGAGTGTGGTCTTAGTGCCAGCATCGGTCTGTGATGGTAAGTAGACAGCTATGAAAAATACAGATGAAAACTCTCCACATTGGTTGCTCAACTAAAAGTTTTGAGAGTATGCTGCGGTACTTAGAGGTAATTTGTGGTTTAGTACGGTACCCTGCGTCACCACTTCAAGGTAGCGCAAGGGGGAGTTAGAGCACTGATTATGCTTTTGGGGCCTACTGTGTCTCTAACTGACAATGTATGGGTGACATAAACCTAAATATAAACTGATAATTGTGCACAACTTCAGTATTATGTAGCTCGCACCCGACCAGTCATGTTGTACACTGCCTGAGTGGTGCAACGGTCTATGAGACTGCATAGCAGTGTAAGCTGTGTTGCTCCAGATGCTAGTTCAATACCTGTGCTTTCCTCGACTGGGAGACCCATGAGATGACTGTAGGTTTTTGGTATCCCTCCCTCTAAATACAGAAATAAATAATTCTAAATAGTAATCTGGCTTTATGTATTTACAAATTAGTAACAATGTCTCACCCCATATTCAAGAATGGTCTTTTTCTCGCTCACTTTACGTTATTTGAAAACAAAATCACCTCCAAAATATATATATATATTTTTAAACAAACAATTATTTTAATTATTAATTTAGAATTATATAAAAGCCCCTTGGATATTCACACAGATATATTATTAACCCTATTATTAGCAGGACAATATATATTGGTCATATTGGTCATGGCTCCTGAGTGGAGCACAATGGGATTGCCTTGCAGTTCTCCAGCTGTATCCACTGAAAGTGCGCAAGGTTCAAGGCGTGAGGGCAGGGGGCACGGGATGGGCCGCAGAGCCGCGCACAGAAGACTGACCTACCCCATGGGGAAGGGAGGAGGAGGAAGGGAGAGAGGGGTGGACACCCACCCTGCCACACTGCGTAGCACAGAGCAACACTTTAAGAGGCATTGCACTAAGAATGGCCCTGACTAGGGAAACTGTTCTTATTGCCAATCTGCATGTCTAAACTAAAACTAAAACAATGTAACTAATGATGGCATCTTTATGCTTTCGTTAATAAAATAATGATAAAAATACACGGTTTATTTGGTTATGGATCCATAACGAAAAACTATGTGATTAAAGTTCACTGAATTACAGAAATATCTTCCAATCCTCCATTCCTCTATATGTAATTATTGGAGGAGAGGCATGTCATATTTTTCGATATACTTTAGGCCTACCGTAGGTGACATGAGTCTCACTAGTGTTGAGTAATGTGCTGTTAAAAGTGGTGTAGGTCTTATTTATTTAAAAAGCTAATTGAAGTTAGAAGCAATACCCTACACCTAGTTTAGCACCTTTTCACCCTGCTCTGAGACAAGCATGGGGACTGGTCTTGATAAATCAATGATCATTGTTATTTTCACTGAATCTCCATTTGGGAAGGCAAGTCAGTTAAGAACAAATTCTTATTTACAAGGGCAGCCTACTCCTTCCTCCCCGTTGGGGAATTGAACCCCAGTCTCCCTCATGACACAGGGATTATTTAGCTAAATTGCCAAGTACTGCAGTCTACTCCTGACAGTCAAGTTGTACAGTGCTATATCTTCCATTCCATCCTAATGGAAACCCAGAGGGTTTTTTGTATTTCTTGGAATCGATACACCATAATATTTATCAAATGAATTAAGCAACATTTCTTAAAATCAGTCCCATATACTCTGTTCTTACAAAAAAAGGTTTTAAATTCTCTAGTTCAGCAACAATTGAAAGATATCAAATTATCCTCAAAGAAGGTGGTCGAACTAGCACTAACTAGCATTAATGGTACCATTGGTTGGCACTTAAATAACGTGCCATAGAATTCTGCGGCCCCATGCAAGCTATGTAGGTAGATAGTGTGGTCTACAGCTTATCATGAGATACTCTACCTCAGGCAAGCAAAACCTTGAGACTTCCTTAGATATTGTGCACCAGCTGTTGTTTACATATATGCATAGTCCGCCACCCCTTGTCTTACCAGACGCCGCTGTTCTATCCTGCTGATGCAGCGTATAACCAGCCAGCTGTATGTTGATAATGTCTTCGTTCAGCCACGACTCCATGAAGTATAAGATATTACAGTTTTTAATGTCCCGTTGGTAGTTCAATCTTCCTCGTAGGTCATCGATTTTATTTTCCAATAATTGCACGTTAGCTAGTAGAACGGAGGGCAGAGGTGGATTATTCCATTGCCTACAAATTCTTAGAAGGCAGCCTGACCTCCGTACTTTTTTTCTCTGTCGTCTCTTTGCGCAAATGACGGGGATTTGGGCCTGTTCCCGGGAAAGCAGTATGTTGTTCATGTCGGGCTCGTCGGACTCGTTAAAGGAAGAAAAAAAAGCTGTTCGCTGTTCTGATGTCCAGAAGTTATTTTTAGTCATAAGAGATGGTAGCAGCAACATTATGTACAAAATAAGTTACAAACAACGGGAAAAAACGAACATAAAAACACAATCGGTTAGGAGCACGGCGCCGTCTTCCTTCATCTTTGTATCTGTGCCATCATAGCATCCGTCACAGAAATGGCAGCGCCATTGAGGTTATCTCCATTTTAAAGAATTCAATTTTCTTCTTCACGATTGGCTGATCCCTCCTGATGTCCCAGTTGGAGATGACTCCAACAGGGTCACCGGGAGGGATCAGCCAATGAAGTTGGAAGCCCCACTGAGTTAAATACATTAAAATGGTGGAAGCCTTTTGGCCACTAGAGGCCTCTATCATTCTCTTTTCGCTTGCCCCAGTATGCCATTGTTAGTTGTGCTCGAGGAGTAGATGACCACACCTTATAGTGATGCAAATATAAGTGAGGGAAGGTCCCGTTGTGAAACAGAAATTTGCATTTTAGATATGATTTTGTATTGTCCCAAAAAGTTATTGTGAAACACTTTCATTCCACTATTACTGAAGATATATTATGTTTTCTGAAATTACAATGCTAAAATTCTACATCTCCTTTAAAATCAACACTTTCTTAGTGTTTATATTGATCTAGGTGTTATGAAATTAAATGTTTTAGCTATGTTCATATTTGAAATCAACACTAAGCAGTGTTGTGCTCTTAACACTCATGTACTTTCTTACAGTGTTAATTCATATACCAATGACACTTTTCAGTGTTGTCAGTCGTAACTCTCAGGGTGTTGGGAAATGAACATGTATAGCAGTATTTTGGGGGGATGTTGTTTTAACACTGTATGTTGAAAACTGAACTTGCATATTTCACAGGGTGCCTTTCTGAGTGTATTGTAGAGTTTCCACTCATGGCTGTATTTATTAGTGACAGAGACATGGTTATGGAATTCTTATGGCTTTCTCCAAATGAGTACCTAGGCAAATGCTATCATTAAACTGTAACTTGATGATACCTACATCAGGTATTACCTTGATAAATTAAATTGTATGTAAAACAGTGGTGTTAGTAAACTACTGGTTTACAGGCCACATCAGGCCTGCAATTCCAACTGAAATCCACCCGGAGTTAGGATATCCAACAGTTGGAAGTTCTTTTCACCTGCAACCTGCATTCAGAAAGTTGATAAGAAGACCTAAACCACTTAAACTGGAACAACCATTTCAGTAACGGGCACAATATATTTAACTAACTGTTTGGATTAGTTTAGAAAATGTAGGATATTTATTTTTGTGTGTGGGGGGGGGGGGGGGGGGGGGGGTACGACTGTTTCGACAATGTACGACTGTTTTGTCAGACAGTCACAAAACGATGTCCATTCATCTCCCAACAAGCAGACTACACAGTAAGCCAGACCAATGTGAATGTCTGACCATGGAAATGTCTGCGAGTTTCACTGTGAGTCATGGGTACTAGGAAACTAAATTGGATGATTTCACCAGAGTTGCTATGATTTGAAAGAGCCGGGCTGTTAACTGATACGTGTGGTTTGTTTAATAACTTTGAAAACCTCACAGGCTGTGTTGCCTTTTCTTATGCAGAGATGTCATATTATAACTACTTTCTATGACATTTTATACATTAGATGTGACATTTAACCACATGACATAGACTTATTAACCTATACAACAGCCATTAAGAAAGATTGATGGCTGTTTTCAGCGATCAAACATCTGAAAGCAGTCATTTACTGGCAAAAAAAAAGACTCAGTGAGTGAAGTATTATTGAGTGCAGCTTTTTGGATGCTTGCTGTAAATGTGTGCTGTGCTCAAAGCGGTTCCACATGTGTTTTCTGTGGGGAACAATTGCTTGCAAAATTGCCTCATAATTGCCATCGTGAAAAGACAAACTATGTACATTTTCCGTTCAAGCTTTGCTTAATAGGACGTGGAGGAGCTCTAGTTAACACAGCATCTACACAACCGTACAGGGTTTCTGGCTCCAGTCATACAAATCTTTATTCACCCACCTAGACTCAGTGAGGCCACTAAAGTAGTTGATATCTGGTTTTAATGGTTTTATCTGACTGATGACATGGTCGTGCTGTCTTTTCCATCCCCAGTTATGTGTGCTGGCAGGTTATTAAGGTGTGTGTGTGTGTGTGTTTGGTTTTACTATCCTTGTGGGGACCAGAAGTCCTCACAAGGGTAGTAAAACAAGGAACATTCAGACATTTCGCTGGTTCCCACAAGGAAAAAGGCTATTTTAGGTTTAGGGGATAGGTGTAGGGTTACAATTAGGGTTAGGGCTACAATTAGGGTTAGCGTATTAGGGTAAGGGTTAAGACATATGGTTGAGTTTAGGGTTAGGAGATCAGGTTAGGGTTATGGTTGGGGTTAAGTTTAGGGTTAGGTTAAGGTTTAGGGTAAGGGGTTATGGAAAATAGCATTTTAAATGGGAATCAATTGTTAAGTCCCCACAAAGATAGTAAAACAGATATGTAGGTGCGTGTGTGCATGTGTGTGTGTGTGGTTTTACTATTCTTGTGTGGACCAGAAGTCCTCACAAGGATAGTAAAACAAGGTTCCCACAAGGAAAAAGGCTATTTTAGGCTTAGGGGTTAGGTTTAGGGTTACAATTTTGGTTAGAATTAGGGTTAGAGGTAGGAGTTAAGGTTAGGTTTAGGGTTGGGTTGGGTTTGGTTGTGGGGGGGCTGTGCTTGTGTGTGCATCCATGCTTGCATATGTGGTGGGATAGCTCTGTGTAGCATATGTTGTCCAGGGCAGATTCCTTCTCTCTCAGTCCAGTCTCCTCCCCACAGGCTGGGCTAGCTCCATCACAGGAAGCCCTGTCACAGCGGAATTTCCTCTGGAGGAGTTCCGTGCTCTCTGGGATGGGGCTATTCATATCCACAGTCGTTTATCCCCCTGTAAAACCTTGGAGAGATAAAGGAACCGTTTATTTTGGGTCTATTCAGATATGTGTTAAGAGGATGTATTACTTAGATTCTATAATCTAGAGTTCAAGCATTCTGTTTGATTTAAGCCAACCATTTGGAGCATGATATTATGGGCATACCAATCATGTTGTTTTGATTGCAACAATGTTAATGCTATTGTGAGTGGGTGAGTCAACCATTTTGGTGTATATACTGTACCTCAGCATCAATAGGATTTATTACTGGTTATCCATGTAATTAGGTCTATTTCTAAAAGGAGATATGCATGAACTCTCCCTTTAAAACTGAAGAACATACTTGTTTCCTAATGGGAAAAGGTCCACCCTACTCTGAAGCTCACACAGCTGCTGATGACATATTCAGAAAATATGCAATGGGAGGAGCTGCAGCAAACAAAGTGGAGACAACTTGCCAAGAATGAATTCAAAGTTTGGCAGTAATACATTATATTGAGAGAGTGGTTCACTTAAGTAAGTGGTGGAATATATTGATTGATTGAATACAAACTTTACAGTTAAGAATATTTATTTACTTTTCATAAGAGGAGAGGAAAAGAGACATTTCCTGGCCTCCATTGAGGCAGTTCTCTTTAAGTGAGTATGTTTGGAATGTAACTTTCACGTCACTTTTTTACCTTACTTTCACTATCAAGAGGTCAGTAGAACATATAGTTTAAAATGTTCCACCCACAGCTCTCACTCCTAGAACTCCTAGAACTTAAAGCGAGTGTGTTTGTGACTTGATGTCAACATTTAAATTATGACTTGATTTGCTCTCAAAACATGAAATTCTATTAAGTCCTTGTTTTGTGTTTTATGTATATCTTGAGGCTGACTCTAGTCAACATTTTGGGCTATCACTAGATTGTGGGTTGTTGTTCTTACAAACTGCCTTCTATCTCTTCTTCCTTCTTCCTCCCTGAGTTTTGGTCAGAATTCCTACACAACATATTCCCCAGTGTTAAATGAACACTGAAAGTGTGGACCCTTGTAGACACTGAACAGTGTTGAATTAACACACTGCTTACTGCAAACCTTCATTTGCATATTTCCTAAAGTGCTTACCCTTTCGAGTGAATTGTAGAGTGACTGAATTTGTTAGTGACAGACAAATGTTTTTTTCAGACATACATTTTCAGTCCTGAGTGAATATGTTATCATTAAAATGTTATTATAATTATGAAATGTAATGTACTGGACTGTTTGGATGACTCAACAGCTGGGTTGCAGACAATGGGTCATTTAGTTGGGTAGTTTGTTAATGCTGGGTTATTGAGATATGACCAAGCGGGTCAGCTCAAAAGACCGGAGGCTTGGCTTAGTAGGGGTGTCGGTAAATGTCATTCTGATTCATCTGTCAGTAGAATTGCTATCACATGTTATGGTCGAACACAGACAATTTTGTCGCTTTAATAAAGCTTTACAGTAGTGTAGGAGTTCCTTAAATGCCTATGCAGATTCCAATTTGAAATCCCTCATCGGATAGTAACCACTTTGGTGCAATATTTAAATAATAATGGTAATTCAGTATTTTTGTATTAGAGTATGTAATTTGCAATAATATTCAAGGAAAATTTTACATTGGTGTGTACGAACCTAACATGATCAACAGTAATTACATCTACTCTCACGGGTGGCCAAAAATAACTAAAACCACTCTCGTAATAAGCCACACCTCCTGAAAAATTAACCCACATTTGGGTAATCCAAACAACTCAAGATGTCGGGTTATTCACGCAATCTGTCAAATTATGATGTCTTGCAAAGTGTTGTATAATTCCTATTGAAATCCAGCCAGAGAGTGGATATCCAAACTGATCATTTTTAATCACCCGCAACCTGCATTCAGAAAGACTGCCAGCATTGAGAAGACTGAAATATGAGACTAGCTAAAGCATCTAAACTGGAACACCATTTCAGTAACGAATGCAATAAATCCAAGTAACATATTGGATTAGTTTAGAAAATGTATGTCATTTAGATTGGAGAAGCATAGATTAGTGAATCAGTCAATGTAAATCCCAAAACATAGATATTGAAACAAACAATTCTTAAAAATCAACCTGCAATAGAGCATGCTGTGAAATTTGTGGTGGTTTTGGTTGTTATCATCACCAACACTGGGGTTATTTTACACCAGTGAGTGTTAATTAAACACTTACAGAGGTAATTGTTATGTTTAGAGTGTAGGCCTTTAAAGATAAGGCCTTATGAAATACGCATTGCATTGTGTTCAATAATAACATTTGAATGATAACATATTCACTCAGGATCTCACTTGGTGAAGTCCATAGGACTGAAAATGGATGAATGCAACAGCCATGTCTCTGTCACTAACAAATACAATTATTAGTAGTACTGCTGCATTTCACTCGAAAGGCAAGACACTAGGAAATAAAGCTTTACACCAAGCAGTGTGTTAATTTAACACAATGTCAGTGTTAATTTAATGAATGAATCGTTTTGATTTAACACTGGAGAATTCGCTGTGAACAAAAAGCATTCCCATTCATTCCTAGACTGTGCATGACTAAAGTGCATGTAGTTCTTTGTTCCAGAGAAGGACAATTATGAATCCACACAGAAACTTAGACAGCTCTGTGAACAAATCAAGTCCTTTGAAAATGTTTTCTAAAAACTCTGATTTGTTGTCTGCTTTGTGGCATGCATAAAGAGGGTATATGCTGGAGCAGCATTACCACTGTAAAAATCTATGAGTGGTTTTATCCCAAGCATCAATTAGATGCTAATTACACAGTACTTACTATGTTCTTAGTTCAGGGAGGCCAATGATCTGAAAAACCCTATTGTAGAAGTAGGCCTAATCGAAGACAGGGGAGCAGTTTTCTTGAGGGATGAGTTGCAAGAGCTGCTGCTCTGTTATAAACACACTGGTGATTGTTCACTTTTCCTATTGTCCCTGATGTTTCTGGGTAGCATGTGAGCCATTTTGTTTGGTGTCAGTTGACATATTATATCCTAGGATGCGGGACATCAGTTCCCATGACTGACATGTTTTCTTAGCCATTCAGTGTTATTGTGTTGATGACATGGTGCTGGTAGTGCATATTCATTACATATATTTTGGTGTGTTTCTACTGTATATCAACTAAAGACATTGGGATGTTGCTAAATAATAATCCCTGGTAGCCATAATGACTTCCCAACTGACGTTTAAAATAGGACAGATGACAAACTATATGCTGTAGAAGGAGACCGTTATAGGTGGAGTTGTTAGGGAAGGATCAAGTGAAGAAAGGATTATCTTTCAATTATCAAATCATGTAGATTTATGCTTCTATCCCCCTCAGTTGTTCAAGTTCAGTGAGTTGTTTCAGTGAGTTGTTTCAGTGAGTTGTTTCAGTGAGTTGTTTCAGTGAGTTGTTTCAGTGAGTTGTTTCAGTGAGTTGTTTCTGTGAGTTGTTTCAGGGAGTTGTTTCAGGGAGTTGTTGCAGTGAGTTGTTGCAGTGAGTTGTTTCAGTGAGTTGTTTCAGTGAGTGTTTCTGTTAAGATCTCCATTTATATCAAACATTTACTCTCACAAAAAATATGTGCAACATCGCGGTAGACATCCCCTTACTGTTCCTCCTCTTCGCTGTAGAGCAGAGAGTTTATTCTCCCACATCTGGATATACACTTAGTTGATATAAAACACCAGGATCCTGTGACCTTGTGTATTTGTTAAAGTGCCGGCTGGTAAACTGGAATGTTGTACGTCACCATGCAAAGTTTCCTTTGCATTGTGGGTTGTCCTCATTTGGCACTAAATCGGAAGAAATTAACTGAAACTGGGAGGAGCTACCTCCAATAAGAAACATTCATTTAAATGTTCTGTTCCAAAACGTTTTTTTTTTTAAGAATGAAAAGAAAGTCTATTACATGCCCTAATATATATGAACCTGGTGTGATGTATGGACTGGCTGGGTTCTCATGCATGCAAAATGTAAGGAAGAAATTGAGCTTGAAATCACTATCGAAGTAATGAGGAAGTTCATTCCAGCTGTATCGTAGTCAATGAGGTGCTCGTTATTGGTTTTTAAGGTGTACATTGTGTCTGTTGATATGGTGCTTGCAGTCTTTGAGGCTCAATTGACACCAAATGAATGATTGTATCTGAGTTTGATTCAGAAGGTCTGTTACAGGATAGCCTGTATGTATTCACAAAGAGAGAAAACGTGCCCAGCTACACTTAAAGAGTGTCAACATGTTCTGCTTGGTTTGATCTAGTGTACGAGTGGACACCACCTGAGAGGACGTGGAAACCACATGTTTTACTGCTAACCCGAACACTGTAGAAATAACACATGGTAACAAATCAAACAGGTAGTCTACACCTGTGGAAACAAAATGACATGTTGTACCTGTATATGCTTAGTTTTCACACCAAAAATGTATGCAAATGATGATATGACAATGATATGACAAATTGTAAGAAATGCCATTTAAGACCACTTTGGAGTGGAATGGAAATTGATTACAGTAATAGACATGCAAAGTATAGCACAGCTGGTTCAGGTTATGGAGTGTTTAATAAGGGCTTTTACATAGAGATGAATTATATGCTTTGATCTGGAATCTCTTCATGCCTGTTTTTATGTGCCAGGTGTGTTATAATACCATAAATGATATGTTATATGCTCAACATCATTGGCTTTGTGGTCAGAGTGCTGTAATTCATCTGAAAGGGAAAAAAGCAAACACACAAACCATACACGGTTACAGAGCTAGCCAAATGCCATCGTGAGGTAAACCACATGGCCAGATAAGGTTGAAGTCAAGTTGATGACTTGAGCATTTGATTATTTTCAGCTAGTAGAAGTGTGTACATATGTAGCTATTACTATTCTCCCTTTTGAGCACTGCTGGTTTGCAGTTGGATGGTTTGCTGTACATTGGTCTAAACTCACTGTATTTTGCAGAAAGCTAGTAGTGCAAAAGAGAAAACCTAGCTTGTTACTGTAGCTTCCAGTCATGTTTGATATGAATATGTGAAGGATTAATTACCATACTGATCTTATCCCACAACCTTCCCCAGGCTCCATTACTTTCTGTTCTGGCTTGCTAGGGCTGTATTTTTAATCCAGTATAAGTATATGTTATAGCCGACTAACTACGTTTTCCACATATTATAGTTACTCGAGCCATCTTTGAACACCACAGTATTACTGTAAACGTTCTGCATCTAATTAAGAGGGACATCTCAGTGTGGCAAACCTGGGTTCAAATAGTATTTAAATTATTTGTAAGATTTGTAAGTCTTCGACCGTTTCCTTGAGCCTGCTTGGAGTGCCTGGAGGCAGGGTTTGCGCTTTTAGGACTATGCCATTTTTCCCAGGGAAAGCTCAATGAAGCAAAACACAAGTAGTTGTTAGATTTCAATACTATTTAAACCCAGGCCTGCAGTGTAGACGGTACTTGACCACAGACGAGCTCTGTGGAACAAAGACAATTGAAAACTAGGAGGCAGTAGAAGGGGGATAGGAGTCATTTAGAATGACTGCATCCTCCCAGGCCAACATGATTGGAACCACTCGAGGGTTTCATTTTTCTTTAAAGGAAGCCCCGGCCATCGGGGACAGCTCCAGAAGAAAAAGAAGCACAGACATGTAATCAGCTACTTATTCATTTATCTCCTCATCCCCATCCCTACCCAAGCCTAACCTTGTTTGTGGAACGGAAGGGAAGGTGAAGTGAGTGTTCAAACCAGAAGCAACAGTGTTCTGTTGTGCCAACAAGGTTTCCCTATAATCCCCAGCTCTCATACCTCACAACTTTGGAATATGAAATAATGTTGTCTTTTATTACAAACACATTACTTCATAAAATGTTTTTAACCTTCTGAAGGGAGGCAACTCCTCTGGACAACCCCTAACAAAGCTCAGAGGGCCTGGTATCATAGGGTTTATGTGCACTTTGAACTGACACTATGTAGTAACTCGTTGCTGACAAGACATTTCGGAGTCCAATTTCAACACTGAAAATGCAAAGGCAGTTGATGGTTACACTTTACACACGGTATATGTCATTTAAGTGATAATCCCAGAGAAGCCGATGTTTGGAGGATATATAGGCCCGAGACAAAGTCGAGGACCGACAAACCGTGCCAATATATCCTCCAAACACTGGCTTTGAGGGCATTATCACTTTTATACAATGGGTTACCAGCATATTCAAATAATGATTGACATATTTTCATCAAAACATGTATTTGTATGATTTTATTCATACTATTTCATCTTTCCACAAGATATAGACCCGACACAAATCTAGGGTTGCTACCCAAGCCAGCTGGTCTTTCATTTTATTGGTTCGGTTGCCAGAGACGCTACCCAGTTGTTCAGTATTTTTTATTCTGTATCCAGTCGTTTGTTCTAAATTTTCTATTGCCATACTGGCTAGCAATGTTCTTATCCCTTGCTTGCTAGCAAGCCAACTACGGCTAACTTACAGACACGTCAAACACTACCGCCAGAATAACAGAAATGTAACTGCATTTGCATTTGTTTAAGCTGTTTTCTCGTGACATTTATTTGAATACATCCATAACAATGCGCTAATGATGCGATATTTCACCTGGCATAGAAAAGTGCTCTCTCATCAGGACATTGTTGTTCGGAGCTAGCCAACATCACAGCTAACACAATCACTTCAAACTGAAGCTGGAAAGACTGCAAACTAGCTGCATCACATTTAGTTTGACTTGTTTTCTATTGCCGTTTCTTTGTATATATCCATAAAAATGATGCTCATTCATGATTTCGACTGGCTGAGAAAAGCCAGTCGAAGTCCCGACCCCTACACATTCATTACTATGGGACAGTTGGAGATTGAATTTCAATATTTAAACAATGTTGTAAATGTCAGGGAGATAGACAGCAAGGTTTATACAAATCTTTGCTACTGAAAACCAATTGCTAGTCTAAAAGGAATGGGAGAAAATGTCTAGATGCTTTTTACAGTGGTGATCAAGTTTATTAAATTGCCTGGCTGGGCTGATGAGACAGTGGATTGTACAGTGAGATGGAATAGAGTAAATAGGCAACGTTATCGCTTTAGCTGGTGGTAACTTGTGGAATAGACACCGGCTGAAATTTGATTTTAACCAATCAGCATCCAGGATTAGACCCACCCGTTGTATCAAAAGGCTTAATGAAGCCTTCCAAAGCTGCACACATAATACGCCGTCTGCCACGTGGCAATAATGCCAGGTGTAAGGACCTGTCATATCGCCCTTTATAGTATGGTATTTGCTTATAAATTATTTGTGAAACATCTACCTAGGTTTTAAAAATGGTTATGAGCCTTCAATAAGCTTCATAGATACAATTGTGACCCAGTTGTTTGTGACCAACCACTGTCCTGGATAGCTTTTTCAGTGAACCAATGACAGGAGGGTGTCAAAGGGGAGGAGGAACTGGGAGATTTATGTAGGCTCTGACACCAGAGGGTTCAAAGCAGGCACCACAGAGGCCGCAAAGCCACCCAGCATCTGTAACTCATCTGCATGACTTGGAAAAAGCAGGCAGTACTCTGACAGTATTCCTACAGGATCAACACTGTCAGCAGGAACACTCTGGTCTTCCCAAATGGCAGATCTGTTCAGGCCTACAAAGAAAACAAACAATAATAAAATGATTAAGTCATATCAAAAGGATTAGGCTTCTTTTGGATGCGTCTGACACCTGACAGAGCATTCGGGACACCTTGCTATTTGAACAAGAGTAAGCCTACTATCTGAAACAGTTTGGCTGGCATTGAGTCTTTTTTGGTTTTGGGAAAGAGAGAGTTGAGTTTAAATAACTCATTGTTTCCATCAGGTCATTTTGTAACCTCTACACTTCTGGCTGTAATAGTCTACTCCCCAAACACAATGTGTTATGAGTATTTCCACATTAGCCAAGGAAAATCCATGATGTACCCATTCATTTTAACCTTCTGACAGATTCACTGGAATTTGATCATAGATGTTTGACATTGTTCAAGTTTGGATGCTGCGGTTCACTTTTAAGGTTACTACAAGCTCCACTCCATTTGATCTACAGCTGAAGTCGAAAGTTTACATACACTTAGGATGGAGTCATTAAACATTGTTTTTCAACCATTACACACATTTCTTGTTAACAAACTATAGTTTTGGCAAGTCGGTTAGGACATCTACTTTGTGCATGACACAAGTCATTTTTCCAACAATTATTTACAGACAGATTATTTAACTTACAATTCACTGTTCACTGCTCACAATTCCATAGGTCAGAAGTTTACATACACTAAGTTGACTGTGCCTTTAAACAGGTTGGAAAATCCCAGGAAATTATGTCATGACTTTATAAGCTTCTGATAGGCTAATTGATTTCAGTCAATTGAGTGAGTTGGAGGTGTACCTGTGTATGTATTTCAAGGCCTACCTTCAAACTCAGTGCATCTTTGCTTGACATCATGGGAAAATCAAAAGAAATCAGCCAAGACCCCAGAAAAAAAATTGTAGACCTCCACAAGTCTGGTTCATCCTTGGGAGCAATTTCCAAATGCCTGAAGGTACCACGTTCATCTATACAAACAATAGTACACAAGTATAAGCACTATGGGACCACACAGCCGTCATACCGCTCAGGAAGGAGACACGTTCTGTCCCCTAGAGATGAAAGTACTTTGGTGCCAAAAGTGCAAATCAATCCCAGAAGAACCGAAAAGGACCTTGTGAACATGCTGGAGGAAACATGTACAAGTATCTATATCCACAGTAAAACAAGTCCTATATTGACATAACCTGAAAGGCCGCTTAGCAAGGAAGAGCCACTGCTCCAAAACCGCCATAAAAGAGCCAGACTACGGTTTGCAACTGCACATGGGGACAAAGATCATTCTTTTTGAAGAAATGTCCTCTGGTCTGATGTTACAAAAATATAACTGTTTGGCCATAATGACCATCGTTATGTTTGGAGGAAAAAGGGGGAGGCTTGCAAGCCGAAGAGCACAATCCCAACCCTGAAGCACAGGGGTGGCAGCATCATGTTGTGGGGGTGTTTTGCTGCAGGAGGGACTGGTGCACTTCACAAAATAGATTGCATCATGAGGCAGGAAAATGATGTGGATACATTGAAGCAACATCTCAAGACATCAGTTAAAGCTTGGTTGTAAATGGGTCTTCCAAATGGACAATGACCCCAAGCCTACTTCCAAAGTTGTGGCAAAATGGCTTAAGGACAACAAAGTCAAGGTATTGGAGTGGCCATCACAAAGCCCTGACCTCAATCCCATAGAACATTTGTGGGCAGAACTGAAAAAAACGTGTGTGAGCAAGGAGGCCTACAAACCTGATTCAGTTACACCAGCTCTGTCAGGAGGAGTGGGACAAAATTCACCCAACTTATTGTGGGAAGCTTGTGGAAGGCTACCCGAAACGTTTGACCGAAGTTCAACATTTTAAAATCAATGCTACCAAATACTAGTTGAGTGTATGTAAAATTCTGACCCACTGGGAATATGATGATCTGCTAACCATGTGTATGTGACAAATATAATTGTATTTTATTTGATGAAAGATATAACAGCTGAAATAAATCATTCTCTTTACTATTATTCTGACATTTCACATTCTTAAAATAAAGTGGTGATCCTAACTGACCTAAAACAGGGAATTTCTGCAAGGATTAAATGTCAGGAATTGTGAAAAACTGAGTTTAAATGTAGTTGGCTAAGGTGTATGTAAACTTCCGATTTCAACTGTAAGTGCATGTGCGTGGGTGGAGTGGGATTTTTGGAGCAGCGGACACCTTTTGGAAACATGATATCCTCACCAGTCCCACTTCCATTCACAAGGGAGTGATAGCAAAGTTTGTTGTTGTTGTCATTTCATTTCGTGAACGCACGGAAGAGTTGCCTTCCCTTGCTGGGACATACTTTTCACGTCACTTCGATACAAAGTGATTTTCTTAACAGGTTAGGAGAGAATTTTCCTTGACCCTAACCTTAACCTCAGTCTCCTAACCTGCTACATTAATTACCCTAGCTAGCTGCATAAGTTTTCCTATACTGCTAAGAAAAATTCACTTCAGTATCGAAGTGGCATGAATATAGTGTTTCCCTTCCATTGCCAGTAGTAGCTGGATAGCAGCCTGGCTAAAAATATAGCAAGCTATCTAGCCTTATTAGCTTCCCACATCTCCATGAGAAATAATCAGATGTATAATAAAATAATATGCCCTGGCAAATATTCTTATTCTTGCTGGTGTAACCTAAAACATTATCCCAGTTTGATATGCTGCTTGTGTATTACTTCCCATATCAGCTACAAATAGAACGTCATCATGTATTGGTCACGGAGAAAAAAAATACATGGCTAGCTAGTTGGCTACAGCAGGTTCAACCATTTCACAATAGCCTGGAATCATTTGTTTTTACTTCAAAATATACCTTTTTGGGTGGATTCTTGTTTGGTTTACAGTTTGAACAGTCGCTGAGATTACATTTGGTTCAATCAATCAATGCAAAATTGTGCATTTTATAATTTTTGCATCAATGCAAAATAGACAACTTTGATGAATAGCCTATAAAGCCTATTGATCAGATCAAGGAAACAAGCAACAACACTGTCCCCCACGGCTGTGGAAGGAATGATAGAGCGAGTCTCAATTTTCAGGTAGTACAAAAGTATGTTGAATTCTGGATAGTATTACAAGGAGCCCCTTTTGTGACAAAAAGACATTGCTACACTCCGAATCTTGCGTCTCCATAGAGCTTGTAGTAAGCTTTATCTGGCTTTTGTTCCCCCTGAGGTAGTTTAACAGTCTAGGGAGTCTTACTGAGAACACAACTAAACATTCTCTCATTCTCTCAGTAACCTAGAGAAATTCCATGTTCTCAAACAAGAGTGGTCAGTCTGAGTGAGAATACTAGTGGGAAATACACTAGTATTCAGACGAACTCCACAAAAGGGGGGCAGCATGTTTTTTCACTGTTAGCAGGTTTTTACTTGTCTGAGGAAAGTATGGAATCGGCAATGAATTAAGCTGAGGGGGGGGGTTGCATTTTCCAAGCCCTGCACAGACTAGACCGGGCATGCATGTATGTCCGCATATGCCATCACGCGCATGTTGATTTCGTCTGTTGCTAGCTAATTTGTCCTGGGATATAAACATTGGGTTGTTATTTGACCTAAAATGCACAAGGTCCTTTTTTCTGGACCTTTTAGAATTTTGACCCATGTGGAGTCACACAAAATGCGCTGTGTCATCGCAACAATTAATACATAGATAAAAGGGGAAACATAGTTAGTTTCTAGTAATCTTTCCTCCTTCATCTTTTTCTTCTTCTGTGGACTTTATATGGCAGTTGGAAACCAACTTTAAGGTGTATTACCATCACCAACTGGACTGGAGTGTGAACGTAAGTTCATCTTTCAATCACGCACGTGGGTATATGCTCCTAAAAACCAATGAGGTGATTGGAGAGGCGGGACTTGCAGTGCATCACGCGTCATACATAGAACCAAGTTCTATTTTAGAGCCTGGCTACGCAAACACTCATTGACGCGCACGGGCAGTTTGGATTGAATAGCATGTATGTGTACATTTATTCTACAACGCTCGCGCATGTAATGTGAGCGGTGTGGTCAACATGTCAGTTTAGATAGTGATAGCGCTGACATCATCCACGTATTCCTATGGAAAACCCTCGATGGCACATGAAGCTGGAAGTATTTGAATTTGAATCATGCCATATTGCTGAATGGGGCTGAATGGTGCCAAAAAATCGCTAAGGATCATGGTGAAATTGGCCTTAAATAGCAAAGGATCATGGTCGATGTAGTTGTTTTCTTCCTGCCTGCAATAGTCAACCCAATGCTGCTGGGTTCACTTGAAAAGAGCGTTTATGAGGGCACGAGTAGGCCGGGCTCCAGGATGAGGTGCCTGAGAGGGCATTTTAAATCCATGGGGGGTGCACAAAAAGTATTGCTTTAGCGCTCAAATAAAACAAGGTAGATTTGTCAAACTGCAGTTCAGATATTCAAAAATGGAAATGTACATCTCAACAACTATTGTTTTACATAAAAACACAAGAAAAATATCGGCCCCACTACAACATTCAAGTGTATCCTTTTTTGCACCTACCAGCACTCACCGATCAGCTCGACAGGATGAGCACAACTAGGCTATCAAAGACTCTTACATGCTCCATAGCTTAAATGTCATTGATTATAACTATTGGCTACATATCTGTCATATTTGTGACACTACACAATGAGTGTAACCTATAGTAAGCCAAGCCGCCATATCTCCAGTTGCGCAATACTTTCTGTGGGAGAGTTTCAGAAAAGCAAACTAAATCAAACTATGTGCATATTTTATATAGCCGATGTGAAATGTCCTACATGACAGTAGGCCATTTCAATCTGCCGCAAATAATAATTATACATCTGCAAGGTTACAGAAACACAGTAAAGACATGGGGACAGGAATCCAAACCAAGACCTTTTCAATCAAAGTCAGTTACGGCAACAACAACAAAAATGTCATTGTGGTTTGCAAAAACATCTTTGATGTATGAATTCATATGAAGATGAGTTTCTTCTTTGTTTGTTCCAGTGTTTTATTGATTAAATTGATCCAAATGTGCATTCTCACAGAGCAATAGCCTGGAAACGGGTTATCATTGACGAAAGTCCCGGCTTTAGTTATGGATGGTACTTGGAGGAAAGACAGCAGAGCTTTTATCAAGCAACTTACCCCATCCCGGGACTTTTTAGACTCATCAGATGTTTAGAACATGGACGACCTAGAAACTTTCTTGAGGCCCTACTGTTTAAGTAGCCTAGACCAGTGTAGAGTGAACGGCTGGTTCCACAGAGAGGTCCAGAGATAACGAATGGAGAGATAGTAGAGGACCGGCTTTACGGATCAACGCTGCCACGGAGGGGGAGTGATCCACCACCACCACCGCCATACGGCTTTCTGAGACATAAGGGTGGGTGTCGGTGGGGGGTGGTGTGGCGGCTGATGGGGGCGGTATGACTCATAACCACAGACATTCATTGGGGCAGGGGAGGAACCTTTAATTCTGCCACAGTCAATCACTTAAATTGACTTACAGTATATTTGATCACGCCATATTGTAGCTGGACAAGACTGTAGTTCCTTCTAATTTGAGATAGCCAGGTGGTCCTCATTGTGTCTTGTTAAGGCATAAGTGATTGATGGTATCAGTAACATCATCTCACTGGCTTTCTACGCGGTTATCATAGACTTATTTGCCTTTGTTTGATCCAGTTCCCAGAATAAGAGTCTTAGTTTCTCATTATCTGTTCCGTCTTCTTGCTGAGTAGTCAGCACAGCACTGTAAAGTCAGACTCTTTTACACACTATCTTCCTCCAATATAGAAAATAAGATCCTGGTGAATCAAATATTCCAGGATTATATTTTTGTGTATGGTTTTTGTCATAATCTTTTCATACTTTTGTAAAAATGTTGGTCAAGGTCTATGACATCCATTTTAGGGAGTCTGATTTCAGGGAAAACACTGCCTGTGGTCATTTTGTATATGTTGTGGAGTAAACTAACACATGGTTCATTTAGAAGATTAGCTTGGATCTGGAATGATCCATTATCCCCACAATGCCAAAGTGATGACATAGCCGACTGCTCAGTCTGTTTCCTACCAGTCAGACCTCACAGCACAGGTTTCACTGAAGAACATATATATATATATACATGGAAACATTTGACTGCAATAAAAGTAGTATCTTGTAAGAGCTGTTGGGCTGGTAGACATGTTCCAGGCAGTCTGGCACTGACCAGTCTGTGAGGTGTGTTCTTGTCAAGGGGTTACCTATAAAGCTCAGGGGTGCCACCTGGTGTTGACAATGGTAACAGGTAAAAAATCTGCAAAAGATCTGCATGTCACTTCTACTCCATGAGTTTACAGTACTTAGGTGTATTACCATTAAATTAGCTTGTTTTGTTTGTCAATGATCATGATTACCTAGAAATGCTAATGCAGCTCACAGTACAGTACAACCACTCTCCTTTCCCCTGCATCTCTTCATCAGGTGTAGCTGTAAATGAGAATGTGTTCTTCTCAGTCAACATACTTACCTGGTAGAACAGAAGTTCAATAAGTAAATAAGTAGATAGAAAGATAAATCATAATGAATAAGTATTTGGTTGTGACTGTGGATACATTGTGTTAAAACGTATGGGAACTTATCTTGATATAGCCAACTCTCTGCTGCCTTTGGAGTAGTTAAAAGAGGTAAACCCATGATGATTTGCTGTAAATTCACATAAGAATTCAAGAAAAAAATGTAATATTTTAATGTTAAACAGTACATTCAGAAAATACTTTTTCCACATTTTGTTACGGTGCAGCCTTATTCTAAAATTGATTAAATTATATATTTTCCTCATCAATCTACACACAATACCCCATAATGAAAAAGCAAAAACAGTTTAAAAAAAAAACATTTTTACAGAACAGAAATACCTTATTTACATAAGTATTCAGATCCTTTGATATGAGACCAATTTGAGCTCAGGTGTATCCTGTTTCCATTGATCATCCAATACAAAGTATTGAGATAAACTTTTGTTATTGACCAAATACTTATTTTCCAACATTATTTGCAAATAAATTCATTAAAATCTTACAATGTGATTTTCTGGATTTTTATTTCTAATTTTGTCTGTCATAGTTGAAGTGTACCTATGATGAAAATTACAGGCCTCTCCAATCTTTTTAAGTGGGAGAACTTGCACAATTGGTGGCTGACTAAATACTTTTTTACCCCACTGTATATACAGTTGAAGTTGGAAGTTTATATACACTTAGGTTGGAGTCATTAAAACTCGTTTTTCAGCCACTCCACAAAGTTCTTGTTAACAAACTATTGTTTTGGCAAGTCGGTTTTCCAACAATTGCTTACAGACAGATTATTTCACTCCAACCGACGGTCACCTTTTCCAGAACCCTCTTTTCCCTGCAGTTGAACTGAGATTTTATCCAGTACCAAATGGAAAAGATATGTTCCACATTTATGCTTAACGCACCGACACAGTTAACTGTTGTTGATTTATGATCATTTATTTTTTTTACCCCCTTTTTTCCACAATTTCACGATATCCAATTACAGTCGTGTCTCATCGTTTCAACTCCCCAATGGGCTCGGGAGGGGCAAATGTCAAGTCATGCGTCCTCCGAAACATGACCTGCCAAACTGCACTTCTTAACCCCCACCCATTTAACCCGGAAGTCAGCTGCACCAATGTGTCAGAGGAAACACCGTTCAACTGACAACTGAGTCAGCCTGCAAGCGCCCGGCCTGCCACAAGGAGTAGCTAGAGCACGATGAGCCAAGGAAAGCCCCCCCCGGCCAAACTCTCCCCTAACCGAAATGTGCTGGGCAATTTGTGCACCGCCTTATGGGACTCCTGGTCACAGTCGGTTGTGACACAGTCTGGGATCGAACCCGGGTCTGTAGTAATGCCTCAAGCACGGCGATGCAGTACCAGGAGGCCCTGTATTAACTCTTCTGTGTTTAAAGTGTCCAATTGGGTTTGTGTCATTTTGTTGTTGGTGATACTGCATGATAGCAAAGAAAGCAGAAGGTTTAGCGATGTCAGGGTCTAGGGAGGAAACCTGCAATCTTTTATAAAGCTACATAGAAAGCCAGTAGGAAGTGAACAATGAGAACATGTCTGAAGTATAACATTTAACCAGGGCTTTGCTTTAAATGACTAATTTCTTCATGTTACTTGCTCTTTTTCAACATTTAACATCTAGCCTATCTTAATATAGTAACCCAGAACTGGGTATCCTCTGTACCATCTCCCTATGGTTTGGAGCATTTAGCTATAACATATTGTAAAAATGAAAAATGACACCACATAATCTTTAAAGTGAATTTCAAGAGCAGTGGTCTAATTTTGAGCGTTCAATTTCTTCCTGTCTCTATTCTCATACATTTTTACACAGAAAAGCAGATCTCCCTAATATGCTCCTTCCCATCTAAGTTCCTTTGAGTTACTCACTAGGACTTTTTTATATAATAGTTTTTATTGATCTTTCTTTAAAAACAAATTCAAAACATACATATGCAAATGACAACACACAGACACACACAACCATCAACGACATCACACCTCTCCATACCCCCATACCCACCCTCCCATCTCCAGCGCCGGCATCACTCTCCGCCACATGGTCTCAAACTGCACCGTTTTGTTTCTCTCAGTCGCCCACCCACTTTCTACATTTAGATAATAAAGGATTTGACCTTTCCATTGTTTTAACGATGGTGGATTGTTGATTTCCAATTTTTAAGTATGCATTTTTTCAAGATGATTGATGGGAAAGGTATAGTGCATCCCATGCCTCATATGCCATATCTTGAAATATGCAGACAAGTGGATAAAAATTACATTTACATTGGAATACTTCTGACAGCCAACTATTCTAACTCTGCCCATAACTTTTGGATATTATAGCATTTCCAGAAGGCATGGATTATTTTTATTTCACCTTTATTTAACCAGGTAGTCCAGTTGAGAACAAGTTCTCATTTACATCTGCGCCCGAGCCAAGATAAAGCAAATCAGTGCGACAAAAAACAACACAGAGTTACACGTAGGATAAACAAAAGTACAGTCAATAACACAATAGAAAATCTATATACAGTGTGTGCAAATGGAGGTAAAGCAATAAATAGGTCATAGTAGCGAGGAAATTACAATTTAGCAAATTAACACTGAAGTGATAGATGTGCAGATGATGATGTGCAAGTAGAAATAGTGGTGTGCAAAAGAGCAAAAAAGTAAATAAAAACAATGTGGGGATGAGGTAGGTAGTTGGGTGGAATATTTACAGATGGGCTACGTACAGCTGCAGTGATCGGTAAGCTGCTCAGATAGCTGATGCTTAAAGTTAGTGAGGGAGATATAAGTCTCCAACTTCAGCAAGTTTTGCAATTCGTTCCAGTCATTGGCAGCAGAGAACTGGAAGGAAAGGCAGCCAAAGTGGCTTTTGGCTTTGGGTATGACCAGTGAAATATACCTGCTGGAGCGTGTGCTATGGGTGGGTGTTGTAATGGTGACCAGTGAGCTGAGATAAGGCGGAGCTTTATGTAGAAAAGATTTATAGATGACCTGGAGCCAGTGGGTCTGGCAACGAATATGTAGTGAGGGTCAACCGGCGAGAGCATACAGGTTGCAGTGGTGGGTGGTATATGGGGCTTTGGTGACAAAACGGATGGCACTGTGATAGACTGCATCCAGCTTGCTGAGTAGAGTGTTGGTGGCTATTTTGTAAATGACATCGCCGAAGTCGAGGATCGGTAGGATAGTCAGTATGTTTGGTAGCGTGAGTGAAGGAGGCTTTGTTGCGAAATAGGAAGCCGATTCTAGATTTCATTTTGGATTGGAGATGCTTAATAGGAGTCTGGAAGGAGAGTTTACAGTCTAGCCAGACACATAGGTATTTGTAGTTGTCCACATATTCTAAGTCAGAACCGTCCAGAGTAGTGACGCTAGTCGGGCGGGCAGGTGCGGGCAGCAATCGGTTGAAGAGCATGCATTTAGTTTTACTAGCATTTAAGAGCAGTTAGAGGCCACGAAAGGAGTGTTGTATGGCATTGAAGCTCGTTTGGAGGTTTGTTAACACAGGGTCCAACAAAGGGCCAGATGTATACAGAATGGTGTCGTCTGCGTAGAGGTGGATCAAGGAATCACCCGCAGCAAGAGCAACATCATTGATATGTACAGAGAAAAGAGTCGGCCCGATAATTGAATCCTGTGGCACCCCAATAAAGACTGCCAGAGGTCCGGACAACAGGCCCTCCGATTTGACACACTGAGCTCTATCTGAGAAGTAGTTGGTGAACCAGGCAAGGCAATCATTTGAGAAACCAAGGCTGTTGAGTCTGTCGATAAGAATATGGTGAATGACAGAGTCGAAAGCCTTGGCCAGGTTGATGAAGACGGCTGCACAGTACTGTCTTTTATCGATGGCGGTTATGATATCATTTAGTACCTTGAGCGTGGCTGAGGTGCACCTGTGACCAGCTCGGAAACCGGATTACACAGCGGAGAAGGTATGGTGGGATTCGAAATGGTCAGTGATCTGTTTGTTAACTTAGCTTTTGAAGACTTTAGAAAGGCAGGCAGGATGGATATAGGTCTGTAACAGTTTGGGTCTAGAGTGTCTCTCCCTTTGAAGAGGAGGATGACCGCGGCAGCTTTCCAATCTTTGGGAATCTCGGACGATACGAAAGAGAGGTTGAACAGAGTAGTAATAGGGGTTGCAACAATGGCTGTAGATCATTTTAGAAATAGAGGGTCCAGATTGTCTAACCCAGCTGATTTGTACGGGTCCAGGTTTTGCAGCTCTTTCAGAACATGAGTTATCTGGATTTGGGTGAAGGAGAAGCTGTGGAGTCTTGGGCAAGTAGCTATGGGGGGTGCGGAGGTGTTGGCCCGGGGTTGGGGTAGCCAGGAGGAAAGCATGGCCAGCCGTAGAGAAATACTTATTGAAATTCTTGATTATCAGGGATTTATCGGTGGTGACAGTGTTACCTAACCTCAGTGCAGTCGGCAGCTGGTAGGATGTGCTCTTATTCTCAATGGACTTTAGTGTCCCAGAACGTTTTGGAGTTAGAGCTACAGGGATCATTTTGCTATTTGATTTGGAATTTTAAGACCTCTTGACGTATCAAAAAAATATATACGAACATTATTGGATGAAAACATTTATTTGACCTTACTGTTATTAGCCCATATAAATGCATCAATTAACAGAGGAAGTACATGGAACAACAGATAGACCCAAAAGGAAGTTTGTTCTAATGTGTCTATCCTATATCTAAGAGATTTAAGAAAGATCGGGAAACCTTTGTTTGTTTTTTCCCATGTATGTAACCCCTTATTTTTATCACTAAACAGTCTCCATATTCACTACCGTTCAAAAGTTTTAGAACATCTACAGTACTCATTCAAAGGTTTTAGAACATCTACAGTACTCATTCAAAGGTTTTAGAACATCTACAGTACTCATTCAAAGGTTTTAGAACATCTACAGTACTCATTCAAAGGTTTTAGAACATCTACAGTACTCATTCAAAGGTTTTAGAACATCTACAGTACTCATTCAAAGGTTTTAGAACATCTACAGTACTCATTCAAAGGTTTTAGAACATCTACAGTACTCATTCAAAGGTTTTAGAACATCTACAGTACTCATTCAAAGGTTTTTCTTTATTTGTACTATTTTCTACATTGAAGAATGATAGTGAAGACATCAAAACGATGAAAAAACACATATGGAATCATGTAGTAACCAAAACCGTGTTAAACAAATCAGAATATATTTGAGATTTGAGATACTTAAAATAGCCACCCTTTGCCTTGATGACAGCTTTGCACACTCTTGGTATTCTCTCAACCAGCTTCACCTGGAATGCTTTTCCAACAGTCTTGAAGGAGTTCCCACATGTGCTGAGTACTTCTTGGCTGCTTTTCCTTCACTCTGCAGTCCGACTCATCCCAAACCATCTCAACTTGGTTGAGGTCGGGGGATTGTGGAGACCAGGTCATCTGATGCAACACTCCATCACTCTAATTATATGTAAAATAGCCCTTACACATCCTGGAGGTGTGTTGGGTCATTGTCCTGTTGAAAAACAAATGATAGTCCCACTAAACCCAAACAAGATGCGATGTCGTATCGCTGCAGAATGCTGTGGTATCCATGCTGGTTAATTGTGACTTGAAAGCACCCCACACCATAACACCTCCTATTTGAAGAATCTCAAATATAAAATCTATTTTGATTTGTTTAACACTTTTTTGGTTACTAAGTGATTCCATGTGTGTTATTTCATAGTTTTGATGTCTTCACTATTATTCTACAATGTAGAAAATAGTAAAAATAAAGAAAAACCCTGCAATGAGTAGGTGTTCTAAAACTTTTGACCGGTAGTGTATACTTCCTTAATTTTGTTTTGACTGGTACCAGGGGACCATCAGATGAGTCTTGTGAGGTCAGTGGGCATCCTACCTTTACCTAGAAGGGTCATTTTACTGTGTAGCTCCAACCGTTCGAACACTACAGACAGAAGTTGGCAGATTGGGCTGTACCGACTTCAGACAATTCCAAAGACGCTTGTGGGATTTGTAAAGCAAAAACGTGTTCATGAGAGCCTCATCTTTCCATAGAGGGGTCATAATAGTTTGTAGGCCAACAGACAAAAAATTGTGAGAAGACTTATTTTCGGGATGTCTCATGTTCTTACAAGCACTGCTCTGGCTCTGTCACCTTTCACCGCAGATGCAGAAGTGTTACATAGGGGGATGCAATGGATTGAGACTCATCCAATGTAAAAAAAAAAAAAAAACTGATATTTAGTTTAAACTGATGGATTTTTATGGGGAATGTTTTATATTATGCTAATTCCATTCCCTTGGTGCGTGAACATTGGCCTTATTTTAATTTTATTTTTTATGTTGTCAGCTTTATCCTTTGAAAATATACACTTAAAAAGATTATGGGGATGAGCATTCGTATCTTCAATATGTACCTATTGTTCCTCTTTAGTGCATTTAACTATATTTCACAAGTAAAAGCCTTGTGTGGTGAGTTGATACAATTCCATGTCTGGAAGCTTAAAATTATAGACTTTTATTTGCACATATAAAGTCTGTTATGACCGAGTATACTTTTTAAGGAATGTGTTTGGTGGGGTCATTGCTATTAAAAACTTTGGGAGCCATGCCTTTCTGAAGAGTTTTATTCTACATAGATTTATTGGAATTTTGTTCCATTTAATTAGATCTGCTTTCATATTTTTGAGAAATGGGATAAAGTCATCTTTATATATTTGTTGTTTGTTGTCACTTTAAGCATCCCAAGTATTTAATGTTTTTTTTGTGGTCCACTTAAAAGATTTCTGTAGAGCATGAGTTTTTATTTTTCCTATTGCCATTATTTCGTTTTTTTCCACGTTCATTTTATATCCTGGCATTTGAGACTTTTCAGAAAATATTTTTAGGAAGGGGGGCATTAAGTTTGACTTTCCATGGCTGAACTCTGACCTTTGTCTGACCTGTCCTGTCGGTCCCGCCTTCCACAGGAGATGACTTGGGCTGCACGGTCGATGGCCAGGTGTACACCAACCGAGACATTTGGAAACCAGAGCCATGTAGGATCTGCGTGTGCGACAGCGGCTCCGTCCTGTGTGACGAAATCCAGTGCGATGAGCTGTCCAACTGTGAGAAGGTGACCATCCCCGAGGGCGAGTGCTGTCCCATCTGCCAGAGCGAGGGCGGCTCAGACACCAGTAGCAACGGCAGACCCGGTGAGTTGTCGGAAAGCGTGACCTGAAATTTGTTGTGACCCCAAGTCATGAAAAACATTTCTTATGAGAGAACCCAGTGTGAACTGTTCATGAATGTGTAACTATTAATGTAACTACGTGTGAACTCAGTGCTTTGCTATGAAGAAAATAATAATTAACTCCCCTCATGACAATGAAGTCATCGTAGACCAGATGCTTTTGTGACTTGATTCTTTATGTCTATTATGTTCTGTCATTTTCAGATGGTGGCAGAGTCTACAGGGTAAGCTTAATATGTCATTGTGATACATCTTTATAATATCGTATTACTAATTGAATTTAAATGGTGGAGCAACTTCTGCCTTCTTGCTCTTCGTTTGTAGGGTCAGAAAGGAGAACCTGGAGAAGTGCCACAGGTGACTGGGATCAGAGGTCGTCCTGGGCCTATGGTAAGCTTATAGTTCACTTTGTTTTCAAAGTCTATTATAAACTGAGTTTATGATATGGAACTTTGTTGCGATTCAACAACATAAAGCTTTGTTGGTGCATATAGCTTTAACCAGCTGTTTCTCAGTTGTGGTGTTGATTTTGTATAACTCTTTGAGTCGACACTAGATGGCAGAAGAGAACAGTTACCTTTAACTTGACCTGAAAGAATTCCTGTGTAGTTCAACTGTACTTGACAGAGCATCCGGAATGACTTCACTCTGTTTCCATAGTAATGATATTATCATGAAGGATTTATGAAGGAACATTATTGTGCCTACGCTAATTGTGACTTTTTCATCCCTTCTTTTTGTCCTAAAAACAGGGGCCTCCCGGATCGCCAGGATTCAGAGGGGACCGAGGACAGAAAGGAAGACCTGTACGTGCCAAACATGACTCACAGAGCAAATACATTATGCGTTTAGCAAGGCTTTAGTTCTGTACTGCATAATTATCTCCATTGGCACATTGACAATTTTTTTTTGTTTTGAATCAAAAGGGATCTTTGCCAAATCTCAAATCCTTTATCATTCCTTGTCCTGGGACTAAAGCAATAGTGTGATCACCCTTTTATGTGACAGCCCCTCAGAAGTAGTATGATCCATGTGGACCCACCTGTGCAGTCAACACAGTGACTATCTTGTAAAAACGTTGATTGATTTGGGAAAGGCGTTTGAGGTAAAGTACAGTGCCTTGCGAAAGTATTCGGCCCCCTTGAACTTTGCGACCTATTGCCACATTTCAAGGTTCAAACATAAAGATATAAAACTGTATTGTTTTGTGAAGAATCAACAACAAGTGGGACACAATCATGAAGTGGAACGACATTTATTGGATATTTCAAACTTTTTTAACAAATCAAAAATGATTCAGCCCCTTTACTTTCAGTGCAGCAAACTCTCTCCAGAAGTTCAGTGAGGATCTCTGAATGATCCAATGTTGACCTAAATGACTAATGATGATAAATACAATCCACCTGTGTTTAATCAAGTCTCCGAGGTCCGTGATAGTCTCAGAGGTCCGTTAAAAGCGCAGAGAGCATCATGAAGAACAAGGAACACACCAGGCAGGTCCGAGATACTGTTGTGAAGAAGTTTAAAGCCGGATTTGGATACAAAAAGATTTCCCAAGCTTTAAACATCCCAAGGAGCATTATATCTTTATGTTTGAAGCCTGAAATGTGGCAAAAGGTTGCAAAGTTCAAGGGGGCCGAATACATTCGCAAGGCACTACATTCGGAAAGGATGCAGAACCCTTGACTTTTTCCACAGCCTTATTCTAAAATGCTTTAAAAAACTTTTTTTCCATATCAATCTACACAGAATACTCCATAATGACAAAGCGAAAACAGGTTTTTAGAAAATTTTGCAAATGTATAAAAAAACTGAAAAAAACCCAGAAATACCTTACTTACAGTCCCTTTGTTATGAGACTCGAAATTGAGCTCTAATGCATCCTGTTTCCATTGATCATCGTTGACACGCATTTACTTGACTGGAGTCCACCTGTGATCATTTCAATTGATTGGACATGATTTGGAAAGACACATATAAGGTCCCACAGTTGACAGTGCATGTCAGAGCAAAAACCAAGCCATTTTTTACATTTTTTATTTTACCTTTATTTAACCAGGTAGGCCAGTTGAAAACAAGTTCTCATTTACAACTGCGACCTGGCCAAGATAAAGCAAAGCAGTGCGACAAAGACAACAACACAGAGTTACACATGGGACAAACAAACACAATAACACAATAGGAAAATCTGTATACAGTGTGTGCAAAAGAAGTAAGGAGGTAAGGCAATAAATAGGCCATAGTGGCGAGGTAATTACAATTTAGCAATTAACACTGGTGTGATAGATGAGGATGTGCAAGTAGAAATACTGGTGTACAAAAGAGCAGAACAACAAATATGGGATGAGGTAGGTAGTTGGTTGGATGGGCTATTTACAGATGGGCTGTGTACAGCTGCAGCGATCGGTAAGCTGCTCTGACAGCTGATGCTTAAAGTTAGTGAGGGAGATATGTCTTCAACTTCAGTGATTTTTGCAATTCGTTCAAGTCACTGCCAGCAGAGAACTGGAAGGAAAGGCAGCCAAATGAGGTGTTGGCTTTGGAAATGACCAGTGAAATATACCTGCTGGAGCGCGTGCTATGGGTGGGTGTTGTTATGGTGACCAGTGAGCTGAGATAAGGTCGAAGGAATTTTCCGTAGAGCTCCGAGACAGGATTGTTTTGAGGCACAGATCTGGGGAAGGGTACCAAAACATTTCGCCAGCATTGAAGGTCCCCAAGAACACAGTGGCCTCCATCATTCTTAAATTGAAGAAGTTTGGAACGACCAAAACTCTTCCTAGAGCTGGACGCCCAGCCAAACTGAGCAGTTGGGGGAGAAGGGCCTTGGTCAGTTAAGTGACCAAGAACCCGATGGTCACTCTTACAGAGCTCCAGAGTTCCTCTGTGGAGATAGGAGAACATTCCAGAAGGACAACCATCTCTGCAGCACTCCACCAATCAGGCCTTTATGGTAGAGTGGCCAGACAGAAGCCACTTCTCAATAATAGGCACATGACAGCCTGGTTGGAGTTTGCCAAAAGGCACCTAAATGATGAAACCAAGATTGAACTCTTTGGCCTGAATGCCAAGCATCACGTCTGGAGGAAACCTGGCACCATCCCTACGGTGAAGCATGGTGATGGCAGCATCATGCTGTGGGGATGTTTTTCAGCGGCAGGGACTGGGAGACCATTCAGGATATAGGGAAAGATGAATGGAGCAAAGTACAGAGAGATCCTTGGTGAAAACCTGCCCCAGAGCGCTCAGGACCTCAGACGGGGGTGAAGGTTCACCTTCCAACAGGGCAACGACCCTAAGCACACAGCTAAGACAATATATCAGCCCCTATACCACTGATATGACAAAACATTTATTTTTACTGTTCTAATTACATTGGTAACCAGTTTATAATAGCAATAAGGCATTTCAGGGGTTTGTGGTATATGGCCAATAGGCCACGGCTAAGGGCTCTATCCAGGCACTACGGTTTGCATCGTGCATAAGAACAGCCCTTAGCCGTGGTATGTTGGCCATATACCAAAACCCCTCAAGCGTTTTTGTTTAAGTATAGCACAGCGTTAATTTTTTTATTGAGGCTAATCATGCTGAGACATGATAATAAACTTACTTCTTAGTCACTATTGAATTAGGATATTTCAAAGAAGCAACTACTTTATGTGATAACTATAATCTAATTAGATGGATTAATTTATTAATGGCTTTTATTGTCATGCTTAAATATAATACAATGTCTTCAAAGATAATGGAGACTACATGACTTGAAGATAGTTCAAATTGATGTGCTGTGCACTTTCTGGAGATTTGTCTCTTTGATGAATTACGTCTTGATGATCAAGAGATTGCGCAAACAAAAATGGACAATACATTAGCATTATTAGCATTAGAAAACATTCCGATAGACCCATTCCGCAAACGTATGTATTTTGTTTAAATTCAGTACACGACAAAATAATAAATTATGCATTTATATGCTTCCCTCATTGAAATGCTGATCATTTAGAGGGCATACATTAAGCAGAATCTTATTTAGCAGAACAACATTAGTCTTTATGATTTATGACATATGTTGCTGGTCTGCCTCTCATATTATGTTTAACACCCTTGATTCAATTTATCCGTTTTGTCAAGCATACACTGTAATAATTTTTTCTCTCTCATTTGTGGCCATTTTCATCATCCACTGTCATTGCATATCAACTAGAAAACATGCTTTAGAACCAGAAGGCAATATGAATGTCTACACATATATTACTAAACCTAAATGGAGATCCGTGACTCAAGTGTCACTGACATCAATACATGGTTTGAGCAGAAATGTAGGTCGCACATCAAGTTATGATTTGGCACATAATGAATGACACCGTATGAACCTGTAATGCATTGCTTTGTCCTGTTTATATTAACATGACATTATCTAATTGAAGGGGCTACGTGGAGCAGCAGGATATGACGGAGAGCCTGGTGTGCCTGGAAATCCAGGAGAACCCGGACCTGCAGGAAACCAGGGTCCACCAGGGGTAAGTACTACAATACCCACCCCTCATAAACAATGTATAATGTGAATTAGAAACTGGGTGGCTCTGAATGCTGATTGGCTGACAGCTGTGATATTACACGGGTATGAGAACATATTTATTTTTACTGCTCAATTACGTTTCTAACCAGTTTATAATAGCAATAAGGCACTGGGGTTCGTGGTATATGGCCAAAATACCACCGCTAAGGGGTATATCCAGGCACTCCACATTGTGTTATGCATAAGAACAGCCTTTAGCTGTGGTATATTGGCCATGTACCACACCCCCTCGTGCCTTATTGCTTAAATATACACTACCGTTCAAAAGTTTGGGGTCACTTAGAAATGTCCTTGTTTGAACCAGACGTCTTGCTCTTCATTGTAATCAGAGGGCTAATATAAATACAATGCATGACAGTCTCTATTGGCTAAGAGTTGAGGAGAGACTGACTGCATCAAATCAAATGTTTATTTGTCACATGTGCAGAATACAACACCTTACAGTGAAATGCTTACTTACAATGCTTAACCAACAATGCAGTTTTAAGAAAAAGAAGTGTTAAGTAAAAAATTGATAATAACTAATAATTAAAGAGCAGCATTAAAATAACAGTAGTGAGGCTATATACAGAGGATACCGGTACAGAGTCAATGTGCGGGGGCACCGGTTAGTCAAGGTAATTGAGGTAATATGTACATGTAGGTAGAGACTATGCATAGATAATAAACAGAGACTGGCAGCAGTGTAACGGGGGGATACAAATAGTCTGGGTAGCCATTTCATTAGCAGTTCAGATATCTAATGGCTTTGGGGTAGAAGCTGTTAAGAAGCCTTTTGGACCTAGACTTGGTGCTCCGGTACCGCTCGCTATGCGGTAGGAGAGAGAACAGTCTATGACTAGGGTGGCTGGAGTTTTTGACAATTGTTAGGGCTTTCCTCTGACACCGCCTAGTATAGAGGTCCTGGATGGCAGGAAGCTTCACCTGACTAATGAGGGAGCAGTTGATACGAGGCGTGAAGTAGAGGAGTGGGGTGGGGGGAGGTGATAATGGGATCGGGGGGGGCATGAACGACCCTAACCATAAAACATTAGCAGATTGATTATCTGGACATTATCTGGCCTATTGAGAAACAAAGTATGGGGACAGGACAGCACCCCTGGCTGTTAGCTGTCCCATTGAGATGCTGAGTGTTCTCTGAGTTGCAGAACGCATTTCCAATACTCTAAATCACTGTTCTGTTTCTCCAGGGACTGGGAGCTCAGATGGCTGGAGGCTTTGGGGATGAGAAATCTGCCGGCCAAACGGCCATGGTGCCAGGAACTAGTGTAAGAAGCAGTGATACTATCTTGGGTCACAGAAGTCTCGTGTCATATTTCTTTGCTATGGCTTGGATAATTCAACTTTTGTGATGTATCAAATATTGAGTCTGTGGGGCCATACTTTTTAAAAGTAATGATTGTGTGTGCAATGATGTTATCTGTGTTTTAGGGGGAAGCAGGAGCAAGAGGACCTCCTGGGCCAAATGGAAACCCTGTAAGTTAAAAGCAACCCATGAAGAAATCATTTCAAACAACTTTATTTGGAGTTAGCCGTTCACCAACCTCTCTCGCTCACTCTCTCTCTCAGGGCCATGCTGGACCACAAGGACCCCCTGGGGAAGTCGGTGATCCAGGTCACATGGTATGACATTCTCCTTGTCACATGTCATGTTTCTAGTCAGGTGTTCCCTGTTTGTTGCAACAATTCTCAACAACGTGTCTATGAGAATAACACCTTGAATCATGTTGGCACCACAGTAGTCACATTCATCTTCTCAAACAACACACAACTGACAGATTGTAGAATGTCAGAAGGCATACATTGTCGTGGACACAATTTCTGAGCAACTGTTTATGTTGACCATTTCATCTCCTGGTCACACTTTTCATAAAGCAGACAGGTATAATAAATTATGATGCAGTTCTAGTGCATTGTAGGGCTTGTCATAAGCATGTATAACCCCTTTATTCAAGGTCTTATAATTATCTTCTGTTGCAGGGTACATCTGGACAAAGGGGACCTGAAGGGCCACCGGGAAAGCCGGGTGAAGACGTGAGTAAACGCTCATCTCTGTTCAGCCAAAGTACTGGCGCCACCCTGCGTATCAAAGACATGGTTTTAGTGGGCTCGTGGTAATGTCGTCTGCCTCACGAGTCTGTTGTGTTGTGGGAAATGCTTCCCAACAGAAACCATCTCGAAAGACGTGAACATGCTAGATAGGAAGTGTACTAACCAGGACCATTTGGAATGAACACGACTTGTGTGGTCTCAAGTATGATGTGTAAGAAACATCATACTTTATACATAGCAAATGGCCATGTTACTAACTTATTATGACGTCATCCTAGGGAGAAGGAGGAAAATCAGGAAATTCTGGAGAGATGGGATTCCCTGGATCAGCGGTAAGTTATATATAACAACGGAAGTGTTAAACTTGAAAGTATGACTAAAATGACTGGAATACTGTATTGACACTGTACTAAAATACCATGTATTTCAGGGAGCTCGAGGATTTCCAGGGACACCTGGGCCTCCCGGATTGAAAGGCCATAGAGTAAGTATGACCCCCAACAAACATTCAAAGAACCTCACTGTGAACTCATGTGTCACGCCATTATTGTCCACTAATGGAGAAATACACTTTGTTGTTTCAGGGTCACACAGGTCCAATTGGTCTAAGAGGTGAAACTGGAACTGTAGGATCCAAGGTACAGCCCCTATACGATGTTATATCCATAACTCGCTCACTATGTTTTTATGATTCATATTGACATCATAGTCATTTCTTGTCATGATATGTCAGTGATATTCATATAGATATGATATAGATGAGTGTATAATATACACAAAACCGAAGCTTTTTGTGCATATGGAACATTTCTGGGATCTTTTATTTTATCTCATGAAACATGGGACCAACACTTTACATGTTGTGTTTATATTTTTGTTCAGTATATATTAAGTATATGAATACTGTAAAGTTTTGAAAGGCATGTATTGATGAATGCAATGTTTTTGTAATTGATCTCTTAGGGTGCATTGGGTCCCACGGGTCCGATTGGCACACCTGGCCCTATGGTAAGTGGAAAATATTTTAAATATACAGTATTGTGTACTAGCAACTTATGCAGTCACTGACAAAACCCACTGAACCTTATTGTGATGTTTTATTGTTAAGGATCTATTGGTTCATTGGAAGACTCCTCTCCGTCTGCACAGTTCACAAAATATATGATAGGTTAAAGCAAAATGGTGGATGCCTACCTAGTGTTAGCTTTGACCAGTCTAGATTCTTCATAGTGTAGTGAAGAATGAAAGGAGACAAGCATTGGAAGGCACTATATGGATGCAGCCCATGATGAGGAGCCATTCCTGTACTGTACATTACCTTTGGTTAGATTTATTTTGGCTGTCTAAAATAAACAGTGCAATGTGCTTAATGTATTAAAAATGAACAAATTGAATATGACATTTACCTAAGTATTCAGACCCTTTACTCAGTACTTTGTTGAAACACGTTTGGCAGCGATTAAAGCCTCAAGTCTTCTTGGGTATAACGCTGCAAGCTTGGCACACCTGTATTTGGGGAGTTTCTCCCATTCTTCTCTGCAGATCCTCTCATGCTTTGTCAGGTTGGATGGGGAGCATTGCTGCACAACTATTTTCAGGTCTCTCCAGAGATGTTCGATCGGATTTAAGTCCGGGCTCTGGCTGGTCCACTCAAGGACATTCAGAGACTTGTCCCGAATCCACTCCTGTCTGCATTGTCTTGACTGTGTGCTTAGGGTTGTTGTCCTGTTGGAAGGTGAACCTTCACCCCAGTCTGAGGTCCTGAGCGCTCTGGGGCAGGTTTTCACCAAGGATCTCTCTGTACTTTGCTCCATTCATCGTTCCCTCTATCCTGAAGGGTCTCCCAGTCCCTGCCACTGAAAAACATACCCACAGCATGATGCTGCCACCACCATGCTTCACCGTAGGGATGGTGCCAGGTTTCCTCCAGACGTGAAGCTTGGCATTCAGGCCAAAGAGTTCAATCTTGGTTTCATCAGACCAGATAATCTTGTTTCTCGTGGTCTGAGAGCCTTTAGGTGCCTTTTGGCAAACTCCAAAAGGCTGTGATGTGCCTGTTATTGAGGAGTGGCTTCTGTCTGGCCACTCTACCATAAAGGCCTGATTGGTGGAGTGCTGCAGAGAAGGTTGTCCTGGAAGGTTCTCCCATCTCCACAGAAGAACTCTGGAGCTCTTTCAGAGCGAACATCGGGTACTTGGTCACCTCACTGACCAAGGCTCTTCTCCCCCGATTGCTCAGTTTGGCCGGGCGGCCAGCTCTAGGAAGAGTCTTGTGGTTCCAAACTTCTTCCATTCATGAATGATGGAGGCCACAGTGTTCTTGGGGACCTTCAATGCTGGAGACATTTTTTGGTACCCTTCCCCAGATCTGTGCCTTGACACAATCCTGTCTAGGAGCTCTACGAACAATTCCTTCGACCTCATGGCCTGGTCAAGTTGTAGAAACAAAAACCTGTTTTTGCTTTGTCATTATGGGGTACTGGGTGTAGATTGATGAGAAGAAAAATGTAATCAATTTTAGAGTAAGTCTGTAATGTAAAAACAGTGGAAAAAGTCAAGGGGTCTGAATACTTTCCCAATGCACTGTATGTGTGTTTTTTTCCTTTGTATTGAAAACAGGCTCTACTGCAAATGAGACGTTGGTCTCAGTTGATCCACCTTAGAAATAAAAGTAGAATAACAACATAGGTCTGTTTGCAGCATCTTTTGGTATTTGCAGGACTAGTCCTAGTTTATCAACTCTCTGCCATTTAACACCTATTTTCAACTTGTACTTTTTCCTTACATTTATATGTTTATTTCTTAATGGTAATTTTGTCAATACATTCATATGTTTATTGCTCTGCCACACTAAAAGTAATCATGATTAATTGCTCCTTTTAGGGCCCTAGAGGCATGCCTGGGGAGAGAGGTCGCTTAGGAGCAAATGGAGTGCCGGTAAGAATGAGAACACTTAAAGTTGGGGGGGGTTAACGCCATCTTGTTCGTGAGAGTTTCCTCTCTTGACAGTGGGTTTATTTCAGGTCATAGCCCAAACGGTTCGGACGCTACAGACAGAAGCTGGCACATCAGTGTTACAGACTTTAGGCAAGTCCCGTAGGGCTTGTGGGGTCGTAGAGCAAAATGAAGAACACCATTGTGTTTGTGAGAGTCTCATCTATAGAGTGGTCTGTTGGGACGCCACAGACGTTTTAGTGAGAATACCAATTTTCGGGATGTCTCATGGTCTGACAAACACCACTTTAGCTCGACCACCTTCCAAAGCAGATGCAGAGGGCCGACATAGGTGGATGAGGTGGATCCTTGAGACGCAGCCCATGCAAAAAATATCTCTAGCTTAAACTGTCGGATTTTGATGGGGATTTTTTAAAATTATGTTACTTAGATCTTAAGTTAATATCATTTTCAATTGTATTGCTCATTTTTATATACAAGAGTATAAATGTAATGACTCCAGATAACAAGATATTGTTACATCCACTCACACCATTGCAAGTCCTCAATTATTTTTTCAAATCTATTTTATGTATTTGACAAGTGTACATGATACAAATGTCTGATGCATGTCTTTACAAGAATTGTGATTGTAGATTGTATTATGTGTGAATCCAATTTTTTTGTAATTTTTTTTATTGTAGGGAATGAAAGGTCCTCCTGGGAACATTGGTAAATCTGGTCCGATGGTAAGTTGGCCTGCAGTTGCTACTAATATAATACAGCATTTGAGCTATTCGTTCAAATTCAATTTTCTGGTATTATACTTGCAGGGTCCATTAGGTATCAATGGTCCCCCAGGTTATCCAGGAATTCCAGGAATGAAGGCAAGTACTGTAGACTATCAAGTAGAACATTAGGTATTCAATACATGTTCAAATCAATGTGATTTAAATAGTAACTTCGGAGGCTGTATATGTAGCAGTGTATGCAATATGTTGTAAATGTAACCTAATAACATACAGTATATAGCTAACTAATAAGGTAATGTAGGACTACTGTATGTACATAAAATGGACTCATGAGGATTTCTGTTTCTATTCTCCAGGGCCAACCTGGTGCCACAGGAGTGCGGGGGCCCGAGGGGCAACAGGGACAGAGAGGCGAGACAGGACACCAAGGCAGGGCAGGATCTACTGGCCAACAAGTAAGGGTCTTATTTATAACACCTACTCTCTTTGTTAAACATCATTGTGCTGTACTTTTAACATGATATATTTGCTATATTTAGGGTCCTTCGGGAACAGACGGGGGGCCAGGTACTAAGGGTCCAGTGGTACGTATATTATAAAATAATTGTATTATCACATAATAGATTCATACGATAAAGATTGATGTCTATTGAGAGATATTCTTGTTGTTTTGTAGGGTACTATGGGTGTGCAGGGTCCCGGGGGTCACCTCGGCCCCCATGGTCCACCCGGACCTCAGGGAAGCACTGGACAGCCTGGGATCAAAGGTCAACTGGTAATGTGGCATCCGTTTACTTTGGATAGAAGTCATGGGAGATCCATTCATTCATGTACCATATAGATGTATACAGACACGGTCAATGTTATGACATGCATGCATGACTTTAGCAAAGCACAGATAATATGGCCCAGATCACCTAACTAATGTACCATTACTGCAGAACAGTTGTTTGACTGATTGACAAGATGGTAATATTGATTTTCATTTTATGATACATTATACATTATCTCAGGTGCAGAAAAAAATGTTACTATAGTGATACAGTATATTTATGGCTCTCGTCTTTTTTTCAGGGAGATGTTGGTATACCTGGGTACAAAGGAGAGGCAGGACCCAAAGGAGAACCTGTAAGCCCAAATAATATGTGACCATTCACAGAGCATATGTACAATATTAATACTATTATGTGTTATATTGTACAATACTTGGATGTCTACACACTCATTATTTCCCATTGAATGAAATTCAGACACTGTCATAATTGGAGCAAAGTGTATTGAGATGGTTAAACAAATGTTAAATATAGTTTGTTTTGATTCAAAGGGTCCCCCTGGTTCCCAAGGAGTAATCGGGCCGCAGGGAGAGGAGGGAAAGAGAGGAACTCGGGGTGACTCTGGCTCACTAGGACCACCTGGTCCTGTTGGTGAGAGGGTGAGTCTACCGTTGGCCTCTATTACTGAACACTTCTAGATGATTAGGATTTAGGTCAGTGACTGTAACTTAAGACTCCTCAGGATGGATTTCAGTCGTCCATCTCAAATTTATCCCACTTCATAATCCAATTGATTTAGCTGACATTGATATCCTCAAACCTGTGCAGAAAATATATTGTGTCATAGATGTAATCTTGGTGTATCGTATGTGTCTTCATTTCATATATGGATGGGCATTTGTATTGCAGGGGTCTCCTGGTAACAGAGGTTTCCCTGGTGCTGATGGATTACCTGGGCCTAAGGTACAGACAGAGATCTATTACAGCTACATCGGTGGTCATTAGACTGGATTCTTAGGACAGGAGCCCCAGCCCGAACCTAATTCACTAATATGTTCCTCCTGAAGGGTGCTCAAGGAGATCGTGGACCTTCTGGCATATCTGGGCCTAAAGGTTCCGGAGGGGATCCCGGGCGCACTGGCGAACCTGGCCTCCCAGGCGCACGGGTAATGTGAAGATATCATGAAAAGCTTTCCAAGATTGTTGTCTTTGTTTCTGAGGCTCATCATTTTGTCTGTTGTTTTGTAGGGTCTGACTGGCACTCCAGGAGTCCAGGGAGCAGAGGGCAAACCCGGACCACTGGTAAGGTTGACAAAAGAGTGTTTACACACATCCAATTTAGGTCAGAGCTGAACAAAAAAGAACAACTGTAGAGAAAAAGGTAATGCACTCAGTGATTGCCACCTCTCCAGCAAGTGTTCTTAAAAATTCATGCTTTCAGTGATACACAAACAAGGCTTAGACCGACAGGCTATTTGTCAGGTGATCAATGACCGGAGATTACCTCTTTTCGAGGTTTGACCATTAGTATCAGTAGTCATAACACTGAATGAACAGCCAGAGGTAAGAGTTGTTTTCGTGCCCTCTGTCTGAAGGGTCCAGCGGGAGAAGATGGCCGCCCAGGACCAGCAGGGTCGATTGGAACCAGAGGTCCTGCAGGAACCATGGGAACACCTGGACCAAAGGGCTTTAACGTAAGGAACCTTGGAAGTTCTAACATTCTCAAGATATCTTGCTATCAAACTTTTCCTTTCTCCTCATGATTACTTGAATGACTTCTTGTCTTTTCAAATCATAGGGAGACCCAGGGAAGACAGGCGAACAAGGATCTCTGGGAGTGGCAGGACAAAGAGTGAGTACGGATGTCAATGAGCACTAAATTACCTCTGACCTCATACGTGTTTATGGGGAAAATTGTGTTCATGAGGACGTTTACTAATGATGACTTCCTTTCTAGGGTCCTCCTGGGAAAGAGGGGGAAGTTGGCCCGGCCGGTCCCGCTGGCCCTTCGGTAAGTCAACAGTTTTTCTCTGATTGTCGTTATGACTGATATCTCGTACTAAACATTTTGGTACAGCATTTTCCTATCAGTCAATATTATGCAACGCCACTGCACATCTGATTTGTAAAGTATACTCTCTCATAACATACTCTTCAACAAATGTTGATTCTCTTTTTGTCTGAAGGGCGTTGCAGGTGAAAGAGGAGAACAGGGACCACCTGGAGTGAATGGTTTCCAGGTAGGTTATTCTGGATTTTGTCATAGATGCATGGATGTTGTTCACAAGCAGCAGTTGATCACTGAAAGTGGCAACAAAGATTGTAACTCATAAGGGATGATTGAATCAACTGGGCCCTGTTGTCGTCATCTAAAGTGTATATGCTTTTGTGTATTAGGGATTACCTGGACCCCCAGGCCCTCCTGGAGAGTCAGGAAAACCAGGTGATCTGGTGAGTTTCATGAACACTTGCATTGTTTGAATTTAGGTGAAGTAAATATCTAATGAGATAAATACTGTAGATCCTCTATTTCATGGGATGCAATACTAATTTGTGACATCATGACGATGGAGTATGAATTTCTTTATCTTGTTTAGGGTATCCCTGGAGAAGGAGGTGCTGTTGGCCAGATTGGACCAAGGGTACATTGATCAATTTACTAATATCAATATATATTGAAATATATTGCACATATATACAATGTAGTATTGCAGTAGACACAGCATGACTGACAGACATTTTGTGCCTAACAGGGAGAGCGTGGAATCCCAGGGGAGAGAGGAGAACTCGGACCTCTCGGTTTGGCTGGAGCCAAGGGAATCCCAGGAGCACCAGGACCCGATGGACCAAAGGTATTTGTTGTCCATGTATAGAGATATAGTAATATGGAGCCACTATGGAGGGTTATGTGTATTGGATTTTTTTGTCTGAAAATATGAATATGAACCCATTGCTTTTTTTCCTCCAAAGGGTAGTCCTGGTCCCACTGGTAGTCTTGGTGACCTAGGCCCTCCTGGTCTTCAGGGGATGCCTGGCGAGCGAGGGATCTCTGGTTCTCCTGGGCCTAAAGGCGACAGAGTAAGTATTCACACACTGCATCATCAGCTTCTCATCCTATCATATCCATGGGAGATGATGTATATATATATCTCAGTGTCTTTGTTTCCATCTTGCTGTATTTGTATGATTGTTTTCTACAGTTTCTTTTGTGTGGACCCCAAGAAGTAGCTATTGTTAAAATAACAAGTAGCTAATGGGGGTTGAAGTAAACAATTGCATATATATATATATATATGAGAACACAATAAATACTATTAACTGTCGGATTTTGACATGTGACATTCTCCATCATTTAGGGGTCTGGTGGAGAGAAGGGATCAGAAGGTACACCTGGAAATGATGGCGCAAGAGTGAGTCAAATTTACACGTGACTTCTTTCACTTCAATGTAACACTAACATACATTTTGTAATTTCTTATTCTGGTTTCTTATTCTGGCCTAAGACAAATAGTTTTGTGTCTTGATCATGTGAAGACAGAAAGCAGATTTGTCTCGTTTGAAAAGTGCTTGCCCCAGGTTCTCACCAAGCTTGTGCATACAGATCAAGCACTGCTGGCATGCAGTGATTATGTCAGAACAGGATAAGTTATCTGTACTTAAGGGTTGTAAAAAAATAAATAAAAAAGAAGACACTTCTTGGATGAGTTATTCTACAGGGGAGTGTTACAGTAAAAGTCAGTTTGGAAACATGTTGCTGCATATTCTGTCAGAGAAACAATTGTCTGCTCAATTCATTGCACGAGTCAAAAAAGGTATGGATGTATTTCCCCTAAAAATATGTTTTCTCACCTCAGGGTCTTCCTGGTCCTCTTGGCCCACCCGGACCCAATGGACCTAGCGGTGAAAAGGTAAAGACGTAGTTTGCCAAAAGCTAAAAATTATTAGTTAGTTTATCTTTTGTTGTTACAGTAGAACTAAAACTTGTTGTAATTGCAGGGAGAAGCTGGACCTAAAGGTCCTCCCGGGCCTCATGGATCAAGAGCTATGCCTGTGAGTGGACAACTGGACATTGAGTATTAAAGCATACAATGACACATTTACCTTGAAACGATCATATCAGGTATTATGGCATTGTAATGCTCTATTTATATTCTGTTCCACCAGGGACCCCGTGGTGAACCTGGTCCTATTGGGCCCGTTGGGTTTGGTGGACCACCCGTAAGTCATTCTTTTCTGTAACCCATGCCTATGAGACGACAAACGGAGTCATAGTGATCATAACAATTCATGTCATGCAGATGTAGGATATTAATTTGAGCACCCTGTTGCAGGAGAACCTTCCTGCGATAAATGTTCCCTTATGAAAAATGTATCAACCCCTACAAAAACGAATTATAACACACATAATTATCACATTTCCTGTTGCTGCAGGATTATTTTCCTGCTGTAGAAAAGTGGCTCAAATTAAGATCCTACATCTGTACTGCATTCAATATACTGTATCATGTTATAATAATAATTTGTAAAATTTCTATAATGCTTTTCATAATCTCATATTCTTAGACCTCCTTTTGTGCTTTCTAGTAAGAAAAGTAGTGAATTTGGGCTGTTGCCAGCTCTCAGGCTTCTTGTGTTATTGTCCTTATAAAGGGACCCGATGGTCAACCAGGAGTCAAGGGGGAGCCTGGAGAGCCTGGTCAGAAGGGTGATGCTGGTTCTCCAGGGCCTCAGGGCTTGGCTGGATCCCATGGACCTCCTGTGAGTTAACACGCGACATTATCTTGTGCTACATTATCAGACAACAGACTAAACAGGAGGAACTATCTCATTCAGCAATCTTCATCTCTCCGCAGGGTATTGTCGGTGTGGCTGGACTGAAGGGTGGAAGAGGAACCCAGGGTGCACCTGTAAGTTCATGTTATGAATTATGACTAAAGCCTCTTGGGACTGTGACAGGATTGTGCCCAGGTATTGACACATGTGGTACAGATAGTATATAACCATGTAATAAATAGGAACCATGTAGATCTTCTCATCTTTTCACTCTTAGGGCCCCACTGGTTTCCCTGGATCTGCAGGCAGGGTTGGACCACCAGGCTCAACTGTAAGTCATCATCAAACCACTATTGGTTCTATTGGTTAATGTATCAATTTGGAAGTAGCCACCCGCTATCATTTCAATATGCCACTCGCTATTGAATACAAAAATTATAACCACTGATCACCCATTACTTACACACTTCACATTGTTCTCAGAGATAAAGAACAACAACAACAGTAACAAAACAACATTCTCGTTGTAACAGGGTCCAGTTGGAGAGGCTGGACCCCTTGGTTCCCCTGGGAAAGAGGGTCCTCCTGGCCTTCGTGGAGAGAATGGATCCCCTGGAAGACAAGGAGAAAGAGGCCCCCCAGGACCAGCTGGGGGCTCAGGAGACAAAGGAGACTCTGGGGAAGACGGACCCACGGTAAAACTATTACGTTTTGCTGAATAACAATGTTTCTCAATCCGTTCCTGGGAGAATCCCAAGGGCTGCACATCACCAAGTCCTTGATAAGTTGAATCGGATGTGTTCATGTCAGGTTAGAACATAAAAGTACACCTCAGGAATTGTTTGTGCAGAAACACATTGCTGTATAATAGTTTATCTAAAAACCTAAACAAAAATATCAGGAATCATCCAATTCATGAACAGAACTGAATTTGGAGTTTGAGTCTTGTTGAATTGGATTGACCACAACCCTGTTACATGGCAATATCTAGACAATATCAACTGGATTTGTTTCCACAGGGTCCTGATGGACCTCCAGGTCCAGCCGGAACAACAGGACAGAGAGGCATTGTGGGTCTTCCTGGTCAGAGGGGAGAGCGTGGAATGCTGGGACTTCCAGGACCAGCAGTATGTTCTGATTTCTACACATTTGTTTGAATCCCACTAATGTGTCCGCAATCTGAGCTGCGTCCACATTGCATGTTACACAGTGCTCCTCATGATTCCATTGTCCCTGTGGTGTTTGTAGGGTCCTCCAGGAAAACAGGGGACTGCAGGACCTGGGGGAGACAAAGGCCCCACTGGCCCGATCGGTTCTCCTGGTGCCAACGGACCTCGTGGTGATCCTGGTCCCAATGTAAGTTCCCCCTTACATTTTTTTTCGCCAAAACTTTTCACTTCACTATTTGTCCTCTTGTTGCTAGCAGTAAGAGAGTTTATACCATGACATTGTCGAATACTAGTTTCTGATTGGCTAAAAGGGAATTCTAGAGAGTGAATTATTTAAGCAATAAGGCACAAGGGGGTGTGGTATATGGCCAATATACCACAGCTAAGGGCTGTTCTTATGCACGACACAACGCGGAGTATACCACAAACCCCTGAGGCCATATACCACAAACACCTGAGGTGCCTTATTGCTATTATAAACTGCTTACCAACGTAATTAGAGCAGTAAAAATAAATGTTTTGTCATACGCGTGGTATATGGTGTGATATACCATGGCTGTCTGCCAATCAGCATTCAGGGCTCGAACCACCCAGTTCATAATTCCCTATAACGCACGGTATATCAGCACGGTAGAATTCAATGGCTATAGTTCATTCTTACATTTTCTATTTGAGCTACTTTTGAAAACAAAAAGTCGAATTTAAAACATTATTGGCATTGTTGAATTCGATTTTCATCATAGCATGCGAGGACTGATGGTTTAGTTAGCTAATCTAGCAAGTATGTTTGTTTGGTTACCAAGGCAACCACTGTAGAAAAATATAGTACATTTGCTATCTGCTTTAGTGGATGTTCACATTTCTACATGAAAATGGACATATTTCTAGCGGCAAATATGTTAAATTATAGCCATGGTATAAAAGGGATAATCAAAACAATGCAACTCCATGGAAGGTTGTTCCAGTCCGCCAGCGCGCCATGGAACACACCTTCTACGTCATTCATTATTTTCCATAGAACGCATAGCCCCTCCTTGATTATCCCTCACATATTTCGTACAGATTACAGTAGTTATTCACAATACGTTGTTTTCCTCCAGGGTCCTGCTGGATCTGATGGGCCGCCAGGCAAAGATGGAGTCATTGGTCAAAGGGTAGGTGCAACACTGTGTCCAGAATGTCTCATATTGTTTATTGTGCTTGACCAACCGTATTGAAACAGCAAGACAAATGCCTTACAACCTTCTGTAGCATATACATTTTATGGTTCTGATTTCGATGATTTCAACAGGGAGATCGAGGTGACCATGGTCCAGAGGGTCTGGTTGGGACCCCAGGACAACCAGGAACTCCAGGTCCAGTCGGTGCCACCGGTGGTTCTGGAAAGAGAGGAGACGCTGTACGTAATATTTCCTTGTCAATACATGAGAATCCCAAGATTAGATAAGATGGGAAAAGAAAAGGGTCCTGACAATGTGTACATGTTCCTTATATACAGTCATAAGGCTGTCATTGTAAATAAGAATTTGTTCTTAACTGGCTTGACTAGTTAAATAAAGGTTAAATAAACATTTAAAAAAATATATATCTAATTAACTCATGTTGGTATCCTATTCATACACAGGGTTCCAGAGGACCAAACGGTCCACCCGGTTCAGCAGGAAAGAGAGGGTTAACGGTAAGACCATCATAAACATATACATGAATAAAGGTTAACATTTCATTTTACTTTAATGCCTAAACCACCAATAAATGTTTTTTTATGTTCAAACATATTCAATATCCAATAGAAATGAGCCGTCACAGAAATGATAACACAGCACGCTGTGGTTTTGACTACTAAAGCATTAGGCTTGACTCGTGTGAGAACTGCTCATTTGCATATTTGTATGGTGACATGTAACCACAAACAGAAATTAGCTTTCTCGTTTTTCATTGGACGTCCCATAAAATGTGTTTGCATGGTGTCTTTCGAAACAACAGGGACCACAAGGACCAAGGGGTGATAAGGGTGACCTCGGAGACCATGGAGATAGAGGACAGAAAGGACACAGAGGTTTCACCGGTTTGCAGGGTCTACCTGGACCACCTGTATGTCAAATTTTACTTATATAAATACTATAAATAAATACTGATCTTTACTTGAGTAGAACTTATATACAGTGAGTGTACAAAACATTAAGGACTAATATCGAGTTGCACAATAGCTTTCACCTGGATTCACCTGGTCAGTCTATGTCATGGAAAGAGCTGGTGTCCTTAATGTTTTGAACAATGAGTGTATGTGTACCCTTTTAAGTTGATATCAATCTCAATATTCATTATTTACTCATTTATTTTTAGGGTACAACAGGAGAGCAGGGAGTATCAGGAATCATCGGACCAAGTGGTCAAAGAGTAGGTATCATATCAGACTGTTAAATTATGGTCCATGTTGTCAACCATAATGTATTTGTTTCATTATAATGGATCTTTATCATGGTATGATATAATAGGGACCCCCTGGACCAGTTGGACCCCCAGGAAAAGAAGGGTACATCGGACAACCTGGACCAATGGGACCTCCTGGAACCCGTGGAATTAGTGGCGAAATCGGACCTGAGGCATGTAAATTTCCACTTCAAAATCATTTCACCTACATGGACAACTGATATGGACATTTCCTAGGAAGTCAGTACAAACGTCATTAACATTTGGCACATAATGTCAAAACACTTCATTTGTTCACACCTTGTAATTACTCTCTATTTACCATAACTCTTTGGTTTGCAGGGACCTCCCGGAGAGCCTGGTCCCAATGGTCCTCCCGGGCCTCCCGGACCACCCACAGCTGCCATGGATGACCTATTTGGCGGCATGCACGACTATGATGCTGGCCCCCCTCCTCCAGAGTTCAATGAGGATGAGGCCTTGCCCAACAGCAATGCCACTCAACAGCTGGACCCAGGTGTTCAGGCCACTCTGAAGGCCCTCAGCAGCCAGATCGACAGCATGAAAAGCCCAGACGGCAGCAGGAAGCACCCGGCTAGGACCTGTGAGGACTTGAAGCAGTGCTACCCACTGAAGAAGAGCGGTGAGTTGTTTCCATGAGGCAAAGGGAAGTCCATCAATGAGGTGTTTTTTCAGTATTCAGACCATGTCTTATCATGCAGCCATTGCTTCATGTGATGTGGGGTGGTGTGTATTTTGGCAAAACTTATACCCCTAAGGATGCCTAAATCACATTAGAAACATCTCTTTGGTAAAAGAAGTCAATAGACCAGGGCAGATGGGACAATATTCTCTTTCTCTATTCCAGGTGAATACTGGGTCGATCCAAACCAAGGAAGCTCAGAGGATGCTATCAAAGTAGATTGTAATATGGAGACGGGAGAGACTTGCATCTCAGCCAACCCCGCCAGCATACCTAAGAAAGTATGGTGGAGCACCTCAAGGAAGAAGCCTGTGTGGTTTGGAGCTGATATCAATAGAGGAACACAAGTAAGACCATTTTTCACCACAATAATAATTTATTACTGTGATTAGCGTTCTAATTAGAAAGGAAACTGCTCTGGGACCTGTTGGATCACTGGGTATTCAAAATGTTCCCCTTCAGTGGTTTAATTTCGGAAGTCTGCGGGAATTCTGCTTCCATGCATTCCACCAAAATTATGGGATAAAATATTTGATATGGTAGTGCAGTATTGCTGAGGAAAAATACTTTCTTTGTAAAGCAAGTCTGAAGACTAAATCTAGCAATGGACACACATTTGACAATCACAGATAATATTTGCTATGTAAATGTGACACATGTACATAACTACGACATGACCGATAACTGCTGATTACATCATATTGAAATGTATCTGAAAAGTGAGTTCATCATTTGCCGCTGTTTTTTGTTTTCTCTTTTTGTGTTTTTGCAGTTCACCTATGGTAACAAAGATCAACCTGCCAACTCGGTCACCGTCCAGATGACATTCATCCGTCTGCTCTCCAAAGAGGCTTCTCAGACCATCACCTACCACTGCAAGAACACAGTGGGCTACAAGGATGAGGCGACTGGGAACCTAAAGAAAGCAGTCATCCTCAAGGGGTCGAATGACCTGGAGCTCAAGGCAGAGGGAAACAACCGCTTCAGATACACCGTGGTGGAGGACAGTTGTGGAGTGAGTATTTTCTATGGGTGTTTTGTGGCAGTTTAAGTTTGTTTCCTGAAACATTTCAATCTTTACTTACAAAAAAAGCATGTCAAATTTGCAGTTTCACATGTGTAATTGTATTTCCACATGTGAAATGGCTGCTTTCACATGTTGAGCTTAAATTTAGAGTTCACATGTTAACACAACCTGTTCATATGTGAAGAGAATAACATGCTTTCACCTCACACGTAAATTGCAGTTTTACATGTGAAATTTGCGGTTTCACATGTTAAAATCTTTCACGTGGAAATCGGATATGCAGTAGTACATGTGAAAAACATTCACATGAAAATCTCACTTTCACATGTGTAACTGCATTTTCACATGTTAAAAAACATGTGCAAGTCACACTTTCACATGTGAAAATCTTCCACGTGATTGTTTTTCACATGTGAACTTGCAATTCCACATGTGAAAGTACTTTTTTTTGCAGTTGTAACATGTAAGAAAACTCCACATCTAAAAATCGCACTTTAACATGTGGAATTACAGATTCACATGTGGGGTTGAAATAATGTTATTCTTCTCACATGTGAAAAGATGGTGTTAACATGTTGCAGTAGCAATGATTCCACTGTTGGAATTAGGGTGACCACATCTATAAAAGGCTAAATGCGGGCCAGGGGAATGATTTGGCAAAGTAAACGTAAACAATCCCTGTATAGCCTAAAAACACGGTTAAAACTATCATTTCGATTTGATGGATGGTCAGTCCTTGCATCCATAGCGTAGTCTAAAAAATGATTCATATGCGGGGGAGTTTCCACATGAGGGAAAAACATACGTGTGAAACTTCACACATCTGTGGTAGTCTGAAAACCAAGTTTTTTTCACGTGATTTGTTCATATTTGTTTGGTAAGGTTGGGTCCTCACTGAAAACACTGACTTCCTGAGATCTTAAAATGAACCGTTGTCATTTCTTTCTCTTTAAAGCAATCCAATGGCAAATGGGGCAAGACAGTGTTTGAGTACAGGACACAGAAAACAGCCAGACTACCAATCATGGATATGGCCCCTGTGGACATCGGTGGTTCGAATCAGGAGTTTGGTATCGATATTGGGCCGGTTTGCTTCCTATAAAAGCCAACAACAACAGGGATGCATGGAAGAGAATCCAGAGACTCTTGAACTGACAGCTGACACGATCAGCCATGTACATACAAGTACTGGTGGACTATTCTCGCCCCGTAGCAAGATATTTATTGTGCCTTTCCAACCTTTACCCATCGTAGTCTATATATCTTTTCCGCCCCGTGTACATTAGATGAATGTTTGGGAGAAATAAAGAGCAAGCAACATTTAGAAACTTTGCTTGCACTTGAGAAATATAGTATGAGCATGTTTCATCTGCCATCATGCCAAGGTACAAAGATCCAGTGCATTGATGCAATATTAGGTTTTATGGAACGAAGATAAAAAGCTGCCAAAAGTCCTTGACAAATATGAATGCTTTACCAAAAACGTAGTCATTAACTGCTGTTCATAAGATGAGCTTCATTCTGTAAGAATATAACTACAATGGTTAATTCCACATCTTAGATTTCCTAACCCCTTGTGTTGCATAATTTGTTTTTTAAAAATGTATGTAAAAGTGTTTTCAATGTCAAATGAACATTTATGGTGCTATTGAGGAAATTAATTCAGCTAAAATGCTTTCATTGGCACACATTGTTGTTTTTTCTTTCCAGAACAGAACGAGTTTAATACAACTGATGTCTGCATCCAAGTTATCAACTCTGTACTGACTCCATTGAATACAAATTAAAGATCGAACCAGACGGTCGATTCCTCAGTGTTAGCTACCTCGTCGCCACAAACTGGGATGCCACAGGTTTGGTGCTGTCTGTAAGTGTTGACCATGTGCTCCTCTCCCAGCTACGGTACAGGATAGGGTTTGCGGCTAAAAATAAAGATGGAGAGGTGGAATCGGTGTCTCCTGAAAAGTGTGGTGATTGTGAAAGAAGAATTTCCTTTTTTTAAATGAATTTGTGGTCATTTTAAAACTGAGTGTGTTATATTTTAAATTCATGATCATTTTAACACTACACTATGACTTTTTCTGCATGTTGCCCTTTAAGCCACTTTCTCTTACTTTTATTTTATAGCAGCTTTTGAGACATTCAATAAGATGAAAAGCCTATTTGCTTCATGTATTTTTGCTGTGCAACAAATTAAACAAAAAGCTTGTCCATCCCCAAAGCTCTTTTCTTGTCACATTAATTAGCTACGGTTCTACTTTTAGGTAAAGCTGTGCCGTACTGCATTTACTAAGTAATTTGTTTGCACAGAGATAAATTAAATATTGCTGAAGGTAGAGTACACGTGGACTGAACATATTTTTAGCTTTGTAATTATAAATGTATTATGTCCATTGTCTTGTTGCTTCATCTCTTTTTAGTTGCATTTTTTCCCCTTAATCAACATTCTGATTTCTTTGTTTGAGGTAACTTACCATAATGATAGTATTTATTAAATATTTCAAAACTGTAAATATTCTGTTGGCTGATAGGTCCATCCCCGAGGCAGATCAATAAGATATTCTATCCTTGGAATCAAGTCAGTTTCATCCACTGAAATAAATAATGAAATGATTTTGTCTGCTTGTTTTCATTTCAAAGTTTATTTGTTTATCAGTCATTCTTTAGTATTGAATGTTGCTGGAAGCTGGAACAATATCTTCCGCGGCTCACCTTTGACGCTTACAACTATAACAGTTTATACCTATATAATTTTTTTTTTTTTCAGTAAGCACACAAAAAAGGGCAAAGCTTACAAGGTAGGACCAACTGAAATGTTCAAAACGCGAAACTATCCTTTGTCTTTCATGCTTCAGCAACTCTCTTCACCCCAAGCTCTTGGCACTTGATGGGGTACAGAAGCTTCAAATCAAGCTGGCATAACACAGTATGAAATACTTGATACATAATTAATAAGACTACCAGCAGAGGCAACTGTGTGACTGAGAGGCTGCCAAGAGTGAAGGAAAGAATGTCCTAGATGGATATGCTCATCGAGTCTTATAAGTATGTATGCAAGCGACTCAAAAACAGTCTTACTTACGGTCAGTGTGATGCCACCTAGCAAGAAAACAAATAGGCTTGTTTCCTCTTGATGCCTATCCATCAGTAGAGATCCTTGCTTGAAATACCCCCAGTACATATTCAGAATTCAGAACATGTTAACACTTTACATTCATTTGCACTTTTCTTCTACTTTTTTATTTAATTTAACCTTTATTTATACCTCTGTAATAATACTGTACTTACACTAGTAACATTGTGATATGTTGTTACATAGCACTTTAGTAATATCATTACAAAGATACTATGTAACAAATTGAATGTAAAGTGTTACCCAACACACTTAATCCCGCAGACTTTCACATATCAAATATATACATTTTTAAATGCATAACATTTTAAAAAGTTACAAAAAAACACATGTTTAATCATTGTATAACATTAAAAAAATGATTGAGTGTTGATAATTGATGCCGTAATGTTTTCTTTAATAACTAACAGCAAAGTCATATTGCATACAAAGTAAAATAACAAGTATATAGTACTGTATATGGACAGAGGTTTTCCAAAAGTGCTTTCTGGTGCAAGAGGATACTGACATATATCATAAGAAAGTAAATAAACGGCAATACATACCGAAATGTTTAACAAGACAAGAAAACTATTAAATCCGATGTCCGGACAAAACTATCAGAATAAATGAGAATTACAGTTAACTAAAGATACATTTGAGTAAAAAGAACATAGAAGATATGTCAAATGTAGGGCAAGCTGAGAGTTTGGTATATGAGTGTTAATACAAGACTGACCACATTTACGTGTCTTGATGATCAGCAAGTCATGTCTGACAGACAAATAAGAATGTGCTAACAGCGTCGTTCTAAGTGGTGTATATTCAATAAAACTGATTCTACACATAAGAAAATTTGGCCACAGAGTGTACCATTGCACATACTATTTACACCCACCATTGCCTGTACAAGCAAGAGGTCTCAAAACTACTCCTTCCCATGTTGAGTTCTTAGAAAAATAGTGCTTTCTATATCAGACTTGAATATACCTTTGATTATTCTAAAACCATATGCAAATACATATAAACCTCAAGATGAGAAGAACATTGACATCTTGAATTTTAGACCCAATTCTGGCACTTTTAATACAAATGATTTAACAGTATGTAAAAGCAACATGTCTACTTGGCATCAGCAGCGACTGTCTAGTGGGTCAGGAGAAAAGACAGTGCCCTCTAGGGTTAGTCCCATTTTGAACCCCTCCTGTAAAACAAGGGGGAGAATGGCTGTTAGAAAGAATCTATCCCATGTCAACCTGCTCTAAAGGAGGAACGATAACAAACGGAGGTGGTCGATATAATCAATAACAACGTTTCTCAAAGTCAGCAAACTTGAGACAATGCAGAGTCTTGGGGAGCTGTATAAGCAAGACTCTGTACATTAGAGTCATACTGGCCCCAAGTTTTTATTCTTGTTTGATCCAAAATAGCATGCATCCAAAGTCTACAGAATAGTGGTTAGGGGATATGAAATCTAGAATGCCCAAGTTCTTTTCAGAAGCAGTCCGCGAAATGACAAGTTCTGAGGAAGCTTTGGTCCAAATCCCTCTAAATAAATGTAGAAACATCATATATAAACCACAAAGTACACAAGAATCTGTATGAAATAATAACAACAGGGCTTTGAATAAATCTGACCCTATGTTACCCTAGAATGTTCCAGAGACAACAAGTAACACAAATATGATGACGCGGATTGACAAGCAATTTCACATTTGCCACACATTTTCAGTTCCAAAATGATGGACAAAGATAATACTAGCTGCAGCCAAGTACACCCAACGCAGTATTAGATCAGATTCGTTATTTATTCATATTTTGTTGTTGACACGAAAGATCAAATAAAATAGAACTGACTGAGAAAAGTAAAACTTCCATAGCCAACCGCTTTTAACACATATGCATCATCTTGATACAAGTTAAAACAAGGTTAATGCTATTAATCACATTGTTTACGGGCAAATGTAACTTCAACTCCATACAAAAAGATGTGGCTGTATGCAGAGAGTATACAACAGAGTCAAACTGAACACATTCATTCACGATGACAAGGTCACAGTCACAGTACCGGCAGCCACAAGAAGGGCTCATATGGGTCAAAATAGTGTAAAGGTACAAACCATCTCTGACGCTGCAGCAAAAGGGGCAAGAAATATATGGAAACAGATAGTTAAGACAGAAAAAGGCAGGAAGGAGAAGAAAGAAGAGAGGCTTAGCAGCATGCTAGCAAACTATTGCCTCCTACTGGAAGTACAGTAGCATCCCATGAACTTCCTAACGAGTTAATCATGCAGAAAGGTTATTGTAAAGGTTTGCAGATAGCAATTTGCATTTGGATGCTAGGTTCCCAAAGTGCAATTGCAGTTAAAATAAAGAGTTTGAAATAAAACAGGAGCATTGCGGTTCAAACAGACATTGTATTTGTAATTACAGATAATTGTGCTCCAACTATGGTAATAATTAACAAAAGTATCTATTCATGTGGTGCAACAGAATGTGTTAAAAAACAGCCCAACATGCCTATTCAATAAAAGGGAACATAATGTAATATTATTACTCGTGCATCCTTAACACAACTACTAACAGTTGTAGTTTTGCATCGATGACGTGACAAGAAATCTTTATTTTTTTGCATCTGTAATCAATCAGTGACAACTAATAATTTGTAACAATAGCTTTGAAATAGCTAAAATATAGAATGATATTCCACTCAAGCCCTAAAATCCCATTGGATGATGTTACAAAATCCTTAGAGTATATCCCATAAGGAATATAGAGAAGTGAATGAGGATTAGATTGAAATGATAAATGTAACACGCCTGCCCGACGGGGGCAGATGACGCTAGTACCTACTTCACAGTAGGGTTGTTTTGTTGTTGTTGCAGAAATGCCTACTTGAAGAAGTGAACTTTCATGTGCCTTAATTACAAACTTGTATGGGATCCGTAAATATCTCCTAATATCTCCTCCTACTATATTCTCCTACTTTATCAACTTGAGAGGGTAGGGGCCCCGCCACTAGGGTGGAGGTCCACTCTCCAAACCTTTATAATAGCTTAAGATCATTCAGACATGCAGTCACCTGTATCTCGTCCAGCTTGGACTGGATATCCGGGGGGAAGTCGGCTTGCCCACAGGTGAACGGATCGAAGGGTGCTGCACCAAAAAGGTCTTTACCTGTAAGGGAGAGACGAGATACTTTTTGAGATGCCACAACGTAGTAGTGTTTAAATGGGCTTTCATTGGTAACACTTATTTATTAAGTAGGCATTGTTTATGTTCTCATAGTATAACCAAAACACTTTCTCCCTAACGACCACGACCGGTGTTTTTATCCCTTATTGTGTGTGTGGTTGAATTCTAATTGGAATCTCACTGTCATCCTGGAACTGTAAAGTAACCAGAGCAGTGTACTCACTCATGTCTGAAGGAGATGTTGTAGGGGGCGGAGGGGGTGTGCCGTTGCTTGCGGGTATTGGCACCAGGGGTGTGACAGCAGAGAAGGGAACCATGTCAAAAACATCTGTGGATGTCTGGGGTTTCAAGGAGATGCTGCCAGCCTGTGAGTGTAGAGGAATTGGTTCATTCCAATTAGTCCCTTATGAAATGAGCATTATTCTGAGCTACAGTGAGCTCCAAAAGTAGTGGGAACAATGACAAATGTTTTGTTGTTCTGGCTCTGTACTCTAACCATTGTAATATTTGGGGAGGTTATATTTTTTGTTTTGGTGGGGAGGGGGGGGTATGATATTTGTGCGTCGGTAACTTTCTCACTCATCATTATTCACGATTTCTTCAGGATTATCCGTAATCATGGATGCATCCACATTAACGTACAAGTGTTTACAAACATATTCTATTCTTATTTACAATAAAAGTGACTCCAAAATGACACAATACATTATTTATCATTCATTTCTATTGGGCACAAAATAATCTGAAACACAACCAAACAGCAAATGCATCCAACAACTGTGTAGAGTCCCAAGCTTGATGTAGTCATTGTGTGCTATGAATATAGGACCAAATAATAAACGTTTTATTATTTGAATACATTAGTGGATTTGTACCAATACTTTTGATCTCCTAAAATGGAGGGACTATGTACAACAAGTCCTGTAATTTCTAAACGGTTCACCCAATATGGATGAAAATACCTTCCAATTAAAGCTGAAACTCTAGTCATTGTCTCATTTCAAATCCAAAGTATTGTAGTACAGAGCCAAAACAAAAATGTGTGACTGTCCCAATAGTTTTGAAGCTCATTTTATATTCTGAAGTCAGAGTTATGAAGATATATTAGAACTACAGTCCGACTTCAAATCTAACTTATTGAGATAAGACTTAGAAGTTGATGAAATATTAATGAGCATACTTTATGTACCTGCAATGTCTACTCTACAATATACATTGAGCATACAAAACATTAGGAACATCTTCCTAATATTGAGTTGCACCCCCTTTGCCCTCAGAATAGCCTCAATTCATTGGGGCATGGACTCTACAAGGTGTTGAAAGTGTTCCACAGGAATGCTGGCCCATGTTGACTCCAATGCTTCCCACAGTTGTGTCAAGTTGGCTGAATGTCTTTTGGATAGTGGACCATTATTGATACACACGGGAAACTGTTGAGCGTGTACAGCCCATCAGCGTTGCAGTTCTGGCCTGGCATCTACAACCATACCCCGTTCAAAGGCACTTTAAATATTTAGTCTTGCCCATTCACCCTCTGAATGGCACACATACAAAATCCATGTCTAATTGTCTCAAGGCTTAATGATCCTTCTTAAACCTGTCTCCTCCCCTTCATCTACACTAATTGAAGTGAGTGAATTTATCAAATTATATCAAAAAGGGATTATAGATTTCACCTGAATTCACCTGGTTAGTCTGTCATGGAAATAGCAGGTGTTCCTAATGTTTTGTACACTCAGTGTATACGAGTTAAGGTGAACTATTGTTAATAAATCAAGAAAACAAAACATGAATTAAGAATGAAATAAAAGGCAGGAGGAGAAAGGTAGTTGTACAGTACGCGAGGTCGGGGGATGCTGCATCCGTCGGCAGTCTTTGGAAGGAGAGCGGATTTAGCCGGAGGAGGGGTTAGTAGCCCTGCCGAGAGGTTGGACTCTGGCGAGCTCATAGGGGTGAGTGTGACCGAGGAGATCTCAAGACACGAGAAGGACGTCAGATTGTGACACCAGAAGAGCGAGGAGGGCCTTGAGAGCATGTAGGCCTCGTTAGTAGAGTTTATGTGCAGCAGCTGTGAAGAGATTGCATGCAGAAGATTTAGTGGAAGACTGAAAGTGGCTAGTTAGTTCACACAGAACATGACAAACATCTTATTTGGGGTATTATGGGTTACTTAGGGAAGTCTAGAGACCGGAAGGGATGTCCATGCAGTTCTTACTGGTGGTACAGGAGCAATCATCAACTGCTCCTCCAGATCCGAAAGCTGCTTCTTTAGCTCAGAATTTTCGGTTTCCAGTTCTTGAATCTGTGAAAAATAAGGATGCTTGTTTTGGAATTGATCTATAGCTACCTACCTTCAATACAGATATAATCTGTTATCATCAACATTATTGAATGGGGGTGTAGTGTATATCCAATCCTTATCCCATAAGAAGGAACAGTCTCTCCCATATCACACTTGTCCAACAATTGAATCGTACTCTTTTCTGTAAGGTTCCTATCTGTTTCCGTGTCTCCACATCTTTTCCACCAGACTCAAGGAACTTCTTGTAGGCCAAGTCGAATGCCTGGCCAATAGTGAGTGTTATCTCCTCTGCCTGGAAAACAACAGCATCATCCATGAGTTTTTGTCCAAAACTTCTTATAAAAATGGTATTACTAACTGCATAGGAAAAATTGTCCTGAACATAATTCTACATTTGCATCGATTATTCACCAGAAACTATTCTTAATTTTAGGTCATTATCTTTATAATTTACTAGTGATTGTCGCATATAGACGGATCTCTACAGATAGCGCGGAACAAAAACTCAAGTTGTTAACTCTCAAAGTTAGTATTTCTTACACATTTCTCACTGTCAAACACGTAGCAGAGGTGTTTGTTTGACTCTGAGTCTTTACAGATGAAGGTGAATATCCTTTTATCGGTCTTGTCATCTGCACAGAAGGATATCCTATGCAACTGGCAGTTATATTGGACATCCTGAAAATAAAAATAAACACAAATGCTTTGGTTTAAGACAACAATACCTCCTTGATAGCCCTTCACTCGAATGCTTCCATAATATGCATAAAAAAAAAACTTGGAGCACTTATTAAATGTCATGTGGACATACTTTTGTCTTGGGATCTAAGATCTTTACTCCATAAATGGATATTTGCAGTTCGACTTTCGGGGTCTTCTGTCCCTCTGATTTCTTGATATGCCTTTGAAACTGCGGAGAGGGGAGAGTAGACACATTAGAATTCACTTATCAAAGCTACAGTCCGATGGTCATGGTACTCCAACTTGCCCTAGCTCATTCTGAAGTGTAGTCTTTTATTGAAAGTGGTGAAAGTTACGATATCAATATGATATCATAAAATAATGATAACCAGCCCCATTTACCGAAAAAGGATATCCAAAGTTAATTAGAAAATGTCATTCTTCCAACACAGTGCAATACTCATTTGAATTAGGACGAATGTAAATTGCGCAATCAGAGCTTTTTTTTCACACCCATTTTCTGAGTACATGAAAATAACTTCCCCCTTGAATGGTCTCTCAATTGAGATTATTACAGAAGAAAACAGCAGATTAGCTGACATGCTGAGAGCAGAACGAGGCAGAGCAAAGGAGATCGGTGGCAGCAAAGCTGGCTGAACTCTAGCTGGGGGAAACTATATTTCTAAAGATTATGAAAACGAGGTTATCTATAAGTAGCTGTCTTTGTTAGTAGACTAGTAAGTAATTATGATTCATGCTATAGTAAATTAGTAAAAACAACATGCTACATGCTCCTTCTCACATCCTCAGACCTCAAAATGAAGGTATAACTTGGAAGATAGTTGCTATTAGTATACCTTGAATTCTGGCTAGAATGTGCATTATGGTTAAATGTATCTGATTCTGGCTAGAATGTACAGTGTGGTTAAATTTATCTGATTACAGTTAACCACAAAATCCAGAGTTTTAGGGTATCAACGTGTGGAAATAAAAACTGACCTAAACTTCTAAGCTGTTGCTGGTGGGCGTAGAGAGGCCCGCCCTGGAGTGCACTTTTCTGTCCAATAAGGTCCAATTTCAGGGACCGTCTATATACTCACCAGCCCCCCTAGATGAAGAAGTGATGTAATACAGCTTTAATTCGGGTTTCCAAGGGGAAAAAGTGTATCGCTAACTTACCTTTAACTTTCTAACTGCATCTTTAACAATCTCTGTGCCTTTCGGTTGATCAACTTCTGTGTTTCCAAGAAACTAGAATAAAAAGGAAAAATAATAAAGTGTCACTTTACTTTAGGCATACAGCTATACAGGATTAAGTCACAATGCACTATAAGACTGTTAAAGTATCTATAAATGCCTTACAATGTCTCTATATATTGCATAAGAGAGAAAAAAGGCTTCAGATTATAGGAGGGGTTTGAAGGAATCTCGCCCCCCCCCCCCAAAGGGCAGCACTACTACTGCTATCCAACAGATGGAGCCAATGACCTTCAGACCTAAACTCAATCTGTCCATAGAAACAGTTATTCTCAATATGGCTTGCCTGGTTTAGTAAGGAGACTCTGTACTCTCCCCGTTAGTGTTTCCCAATGGAATGGCTCCAGGTTGTTTCAACATGACATGGGAGCAATATCAAATAATACAGCGATTTAAGGTTTCCGAAGATTCTTCATTCAGCAACATAATAAGATGCAACAATTGTTTAAAAATTCAAACCATGGACATCAGTGGTTCAGCCCATACTGTATACTGGTCTCTGACACTGTATCCACTTCCTTCCTTCATGATTTAAATCCACGATAGAACACACAGTGGGTACACAATGGGCAAACAATGCCAAAAATCTGGGCAAACGATGCCAAAAACGACACTTCACCCTCCTATCAATAGAGTGGAAAGACGGATGGGCCTGTATTCAAATGGTGTCAGCATTTGCACCGGCCGTGACAAATGCTGCCCGCACTCAAGGACACATATGAGCGCAGCCGGGTTCTGCAAATAGGTTCAACAAATGACAGATACGCTACATGGGATGTAGAGAGTCTCGTTCCTGAACTATGCACTCTGTTCTGCTGGACTGTAGAGGCTGTTCCACTGTCTAAGCCCAGCCTGTGGTGATCCATCACCTTGGGAAGGTTATTGGCACAGGGACGGTTCCCTGCTGCACCTCACTCCCATCCACTGCCTGATGTTAGGTTTGCTCTCCTCTCTGCTGTTCCAGTCTTGAGCGGCAGTAGATGTGTCAGTTTGGACATTCTACTTTAGCCTTTTTTTCGGTTCACTTCAATAAGACATTTCGGGAGCAGCTGGATGTTCACCGACAGGCGCTCTGCCTCCAATATGAGGGGAGTCTTTGGGTGAAGTAGAGCAGAAAACACCTTTAGATGGGAGACTCTCTTCCCGGGAGTTTACCTTTAAGATGTGTGCAGCATAACAAAGACAGAGAAGACTAAACAAGTCAGTTGTTTTGTAACGGTCTGTGGGTTTCCAGTCAAAGTCTACTGTTGTGTTTACTTTGCAGTCAGTCAGGAAGTTCTTCTATGTTGCCTGTGTGTGTTTTTACTCTTTGATGGTAGTGTGAAGCAGACACCTTGTTCAGAGCTAGGGAAAAACTCAAAATCGCTTCATATTGAAAGGGTTTTCTTTTTTGACAAAGTCAAAAACTATGTATAACAGAAAACAATCAGAGATCTATTCCCGAGTCAACATGACTTTTTCAAAGCCTTGGTTAGGTGTGAGACCTGTAAATAGGTATGCATGGAGGTATGCGGAACATCAATCTGAATCAGTGAAAGGTGAAAGGTATTTTTCATCTAACTTCCAAAAACCTGTGAGGGAACATGATTTTGATTGCTTTGGAAAGGGAGGTCATGATACGTACCTTGGCATTGTAGGGTATGTAATGCTTTGCCAGAGCCTCTGGAGTGTGCATCCAGGATTTATCTGAAAAGAGATATCGCAGTTGGGTCTCGTGTCACTTAAAAATACAACAAATGTATTTAAAGTCATTCATCTTTTAAATTGATATAAATTAAAGTTTTTTTATATTTTCTATATATATAGATAAAGATCGAATCAAGAGGATCTAAGACAAATCCAAAATAAAGAAATGTAACTGTAATTGTAAAAGGCAGTTGAAGAATTAAATTATTTAAGACGATTATTCATAACTGAGGTTCAGCCTCTGAAGCTCCAAAATCTAAATCTCTCCAGGAACTGAGTTAGGAAGTACATCTGTATCATTGTGGTGACTGGGTGTATTGATACACCATCCAAAGTGTAATTAATAACTTCACCAAGCTCAAAGGGATACCCAATGTCTGTTTTTTTTTAATGTCTGACCTACCAATAGGTGCCTGTGTTCGTGAGGCAATGGACAACCTCCCTGGTCTGTGTGGTTGAATCTGTGTTTGAAAATCACTGCTCAACTGAGGGACCTTACAGATAATTGTATGTGTGGGGCACAGAGATGAGGCAGTCATTCAAAATCATGTTAAACACCAATATTGCACATAGAGTGAATCCTCGCAACTTATTATGTGATTTGTTAAGCAAATTTATACTCCTAAATGTATTTAAGCTTGCCATAACAAAAGGTGTTGAATTCTTATTGATTCAAGACATTTCAGCTTTTTATTTTTGTAATGAATTTGTCAAAATAAAACATAATTCCACTTTGACATTATGGGGTATTGTGTGTAGGCCAGTGAAAAAAACCTCTAATCCATTTAATCCAAATTCAGGCTGTAAGGGGTGTGAATACTTTCTGGAGGGGTTGTATTTCTTAAGGAAGTGCAAAACAATTACACCTGCGAGTGGCCTTGGACAGCATTAAACTTGTGGAGGCCTGGTCATTTAGATAGAACCTTTCCCTACAAGCTAATGATGTGAATGAAAGTACCTATACCATAGCCACAACATCTCTGACCAACACAGCTGACCCATCTGCTAAGCAGTGACACAGCACTAGCTCTATCCATAACCACCATACGACTTATCATCAAAGAGTGAATGAGTGAGATCAATCTCCTGGTAATGCCTCAGGGTAGTGCTGAGCGATTAACCAACGTTTCTGGGGAGTTTTGGTTATCAAACGCCTAATTGACCAAAGTTGGTTTTATTACTTGAATTCCATTTAGTTTTTTCTTATGTGACCTCAATGCTCCATTTCTCTAGAGAGAAATCAAATAATTCACAAGATAAATTAAGACAAGAGGTATGTAGGTCAGTAGAGTGAAGGGAGTAGTAGTTTTCATTAGGGAAATGTTCAAGCTAGTTCAGCACAGAAACGTGGCATTTAACTACAATGACCATAATCCATTTGTGCCTGTTCTTCCCTGATTGGACAGTGACTGATAACCTACACACAGACCGCATGTGAGAGGAATGTACACAACACAACAATGAAAGTTATGGAGACAGTCCGTGAAGTTCCTCTACCCGATTGGTAGTTGGTAATAAGCAGTCTTCAAAGTATGCCTTATGTACTTTGAAGAACTAGTAAAATGATTTTGTAAGACAGCTCTGCAGCATACTAGCTATGTAGGATGACCCAAACATGGTATTAGGAGCACAGAGATAATGTTAGATGGTTGTCTCCTGACAAGCTGTTACTGCCTGAGCAGAGATGAAATGACCAAAAAATTATTTAAAATAATGTTGTCAAATATAAACTAAGTGATATACACAACTGAAGTATTTTATTATTTTATAGTAACTTCCTCTTTTTCTATTGATGTTTACCCAACGTGGACAGAGACAATGGAATGTTTTCAATGTTTTGGGCTTAAGAGCTCAAATATTTTTCATGTAATTATTTCATAATGCATTTAAAGTTGTAATTATTTTTCTAATAGAAACCGAAATCCAACCCCCCCCCCCCCTCCCTAAATTCTAACTATGATGAATTGGGGCAGGTCCAGAAGTCACTGCAGCAGAGAAGGCAGGAAGCCCAGACACTTTTTCTATGCGTCAGCACCCAGTCTTGATTAATAGAGGCGTCCCCACCTCTCGTGCCCACTTGATATAAAACTGTACAGTCGCTCAAAAAACAGATTGGCACCAGGGGGGGAAACAAGTTGACGCGGGAAATAAAGCGCTGTGGGCATGAGAGGATGCGTCTGAGTGTCTGAAGGTCCGTTTCATGTGACGTGTGGGTCCTAAACAGTCCGAATCAGTGACAGCTTTAAATTTACACATCATGTCAAAAAAAAGGTGCCTGGTGGAGACTACAGGGGATGATGCATCTCAATGCTTCATTCCTACAAAAAAAACTAACTGATATATTGGGATATATATTCATATTGCTAGCTTGACAGCCTATACAGCACCACACAAGTAACGAGGTGATACAGTAATTACAGAGCTGGATTAAAATAGTGTCTGTTTTCTTTCAAACATTTGAGCTGTGCTTTATTGAGCTTGCCTGGCACAATGACACCACTGTAATTGTCCAAATAGTACCAACCCTGCCCATCTGGCACTCCAGATCCGCTCCAATCAAACACCTTTCAAAGTATTTGAAAGTAATCAAACAATACCAGTACTTTAAAGCTAGCGCTTTGTGTGAACTTAAAAAACAAGTGCATTTTCAGAACTACAGTTCGTAGTAAAGCCTTCTGGAGTTCCAGACAGACCGAGCCGGAGCTCATTATCTCCCGTCTATATACTGTATATTCACTTTAATGAATTACACAGGTCATGTTATCTGGGACGGCAGCAACGCATCGCTCATGGGTCAGGCTAGCCATTGCCAGCACTCGGCTCATGCAGCAAAACAATGTCCAATTCATCTCCCATTTGTCCCGTTTAGAGTTCAGCTGGATCGATCAGTACGCTCCGGGGGACTAGAAGTCTCAAATACCTCCAGCAGTATTTAACGCCTCTACTTATCCGTTTCAATTAAATGGAGAGGACAGATACAAATGGATAAACATTAAGGTCAAATAAAATACAATGGACCTCCTCCAACAATGCAATACAATGAGGGGAGCGTATTTGCCAGTGAATAGGACTCAGAGTGGAGACCGTCCTTGTGTTCCTTTTGCACTTAGATTTCCAACCATCATCACCTGAGGGTAATGAAGATAGAGAATTTTGCCTCAACAGTCGATAATGGTTTTATATTTATGTTGCACTGACCTCAAGGCCATTTTTTTAATCATATTTAGACATTTTCAACATATGGTTGTTTGTTGAAGCTACAAGAGTAAAGCCTTCCATTATCCCACAGGTTACTCATCATCATCATCCTTCCAGAGGAAGACTCAAAGGTCAGAGTGAGAAAAGCAAAACTTTGATTTTCTCAATCAAGAGAAAGCCCTCTAAAAACGCCTTTGTAAGCTTAAACCTAATTAGCATACACTGTATAGGTACAGTGATTGCAGCACAATTGCTCCGATAAGGTTGTTCAATGCAGGAAACAGTAATTCACCACTGCGTTCTATCGAGTCAAAACTGACAATGAGTTTGCAACCCCTTAGTCAAGTCCGTTTTCTCAGGGCTTCCCCAAACTCGGTCCTGCCCCCACCCCCCTTTTTTTTTCTTTGACAGGGAAATTATTAATGAGCATCTCTCCTCTCTGGAAATGGTTTCCACTGTCTTAATGTCATTGTAACACTTACAAATGTCACCTAGCCTATGACATTTCCCTTAGCTTTAGATGTGAACCACTGCTTGCATGGCTGCTTTGCTCAGCTATTGCAGGGTTACCTTCCCAAACTTGGTCATGACCCCCGTTGCACATTTTGTTTTTTGCCCTATTTAAATAATCAAAACTTCATGATGAAGTTATTTGAATCAACTGTGTAGTGCTAGGACAAAAAGCAGTGGTTCACATCCAAAGCTAAAGGAAATGTCATAGGCTAGGTAACATTCATAAGTGTCACAATGACATTAAGGCAGTGCCCTTTGAGGGAACCATTTCCAGAGAGATGCTCATTAATAATTTCCCTGTCAAAGAAAAAGCAGCTTTTGAAAAGACAGTAGCTGTATAATGAATGAACCAAATGGTTTATAGGGAATAGCTCTGTTGAAAAAGTATATATAATAATTTTATAGATGACCTCTGACATTTATCTACAGGTATACTTGTCATCTCTGGGATGAATGGCATTCCAAATAAAATGAGACTTAACAGGCCCCAAACACATTTACTACAATCACTCTTCCATCCCCATAAAAATGCGAGCATATCATAGTTGTCAATAATTTTTACAAGACACAGCTCTCTATATTACTTGTCCAGCTGCCTCATTTGTCTGCTGGTCAGAGGAGTTAAGCTAGTCTGGTGGACTGCCCTGATGTCTTACTCCCAAACACATTGATGATTACATTCACATATATTTCCTGGCCAATCCAAACACTTATTTTTTTTTATTTTACCTTTATTTAACTAGGCAAGTCAGTTAAGAACAAATTCTTATTTTCAATGACGGCCTAGGAACAGTGGGTTAACTGCCTGTTCAGGGGCAGAACAACAGATTTTGTACCTTGTCAGCTCGGGGATTTGAACTTGCAACCTTTCGGTTACTAGTCCAATGCTCTAATCACTAGGCTACACTGCCGCCCCTATGATGCCTCTCTGAGGAAGTCAAACTGACATATTTTAATAAGTATAATGTGACCCTTGTTTCAAAGGAGGTCATTCTCTGAGCACCATGAATAATTTGGACATTATATTCATTATATGGAAAGCCCATTGTTACAAGGACTGAAGTCAATTCCAAATCAGAAGTGGAATAGCACATGGAATAAGGATCAAAACTGCCCCACTCACAGTATCAACGCTGAATAAAACTAATGGTGGACTGATATCTACACAACATCAACATACACCAAACGCCTATCTTTTGTTGTATACTTTCCAAGACTGTACAGTACATATTCTATTTTATTACTGCTCTGCAAGTCTCCAACTCTCCTTGATCTTCTTCCTCAAAAGAAAGCTGCATCCAACATCATAGCAAGACCACCCAGTCTCCGGGCGTCAGGAATAAACATAGGTGATACAAATGATCAAAACCCCTCATGGCAGCACTTGCTAGATATGATAAACTCAACAAAACACAGAAATAAAGCCCCCCCCCCCCATGTTGTCACCTCCAGATTGTCAACCAAACCTGTACCAGAATGATACTAGTATTACAATGACAAAAACATCAAATCGTTTGATAAGCATAATCACTTGGTCAGTTGAACACAAGGCTTCACAACGGGACACAACTGTGCAGCCAGACATGTACTATATGGTTCCTTTGTGATTCCAAACATCCTCTTGCTTTCATTTCTCTCTAAAATCACAGCAGTCTTGTCGTTCAATGTTCAGCGACTGGTAATTGGACGCACAAGTCCGGAAAGAAATTGACGAGAGAGATTTGTACCCAATTATTTCTCTGTCATCATCAGATACAAAAGTGTCTCTGTGCCACGGGCCCCTGGTGACTGCAGGATAGCACGTTTCACTTGGAGACAAGTATATTTTTTACCTGTTGAGTTTACAGTTGCAAAGTCTTAGGAAATCTTTGCATGGATGATAGAATCATCTACCCTGAAAATTGTTGCTGGTGGACCAAGAGATGTGTGTATTATTTCAATTTGCACCTCATTAGCTTAAAAGGTTAAGCTTAGCATGACCGGGTTACTTACATGCGACTTATGCCGTTTAAAGGGATATCTGCATACTTCATTATTATTATTTGGGCATAGCAATTTCAAAGCTACCATTTGATTCTGGTAATGTCAAGGATGTAGGATTAAAAGAAAAATGCACATACAGTACTGTAACAAGTGTTGAAAACACATGCACTACTTTGATAATTAGCCGTCTTTCATACATACACATACTGCATTATACAATGAGTTAAAACAACCTCATTTTAAACACAGTCTGAAAAGTGGGAATTGCTTTTATTAACACCAGGCCTGGGTTCAAATACTACTTCAAATATTTTCACATACAGTGCCTTTGGAAAGTATTCAGACCCCTTGACATTTCACACACTTCAATATATTCTAAATTAGATTTTTTTTTAAACAACATATCAGCAATCTACACACAATACCCCATAATGATGAAGCAAAAAAGTTTTCAAAAAAGGCACAAATCTGGGGGAGGGTAGCAAAACATATCTGCAGCACCAATCAGGCATTTATGGTAGTGGCCACTCCTCAGTAAATGGCACATGACAGCCTTTTGGAGTTTGCCAAAAGGCACCTAAAGACTCTCAGACCATGAGAAACAAGATTTTCTAGTCTGATGAAACCAAGATTGAACTCTTTGGCCTGAATGCCAAGCATCACGTCTGGAAGACCATCCCTACGGTGAAGCTTGGTGGTGGCAGCATCATGCTGTGGGAATGTTGTTCAGCAGCGGGGACTGGGAGACTAGTCAGGATTGAGGCAAAGGAATGGAGCAAAGTACAGAGAGATCCTTGATGAAAACTTGCTCCAGAGCGCTCAGGACCTCAGACTGGGGTGAAGGTTCACTCTCCAACAGGACAACAACCCGAGGCACACAGCCAAAACAACACATGAGTGGCTTCAAGACAAGTCTCTGAATGTCCTTGAGTGGCCCAGCCAGAGCCCAGACTTGAACCCGATTGAACATCTGTAGTGGAGCAGGTTGAGAGCTTCAAGTTCCTTGGTGTCCACATCAACAACAAACTAGAATGGTCCAAACACACCAAGACAGTCGTGAAGAGGGCACGACAAAGCCTATTCCCCCTCAGGAAACTAAAAAGATTTGGCATGGGTCCTGAGATCCTCAAAAGGTTCTACAGCTGCAACATCGAGAGCATCCTGACCGGTTGAATCACTGCCTGGTATGGCAATTGCTCGGCCTCCGACCGTAAGGCACTTCAGAGGGTAGTGCGTACGGCCCAGTACATCACCGGGGCAAAGCTGCCTGCCATCCAGGACCTCTACACCAGGTGGTGTCAGAGGAAGGCCCTAAAAATTGTCAAAGACCCCAGCCACCCCAGTCATAGACTGTTCTTTCTACTACCGCATGGCAAGCGGTACCGGAGTGCCAAGTCTAGGACAAAAAGTCTTCTCAACAGTTTTTACCCCCAAGCCATAAGACTCCTGAACAGGTAACCAAATGGTTCCGGGACTATTTGCTTTGTGTGCCCCCACCCAACCCGTCTTTTACGCTGCTGCTACTCTCTATTTATCATATATGCATAGTCACTTTGACTATACATTCATGTACATACTACCTCAATTGGCCCGACCAACCAGTGCTCCCGCACATTTGCTAACCGGGCTATCTGCATTGTGTCCCACCACCCGCCAACCCCTCTTTTTACGCTACTGCTACTCTCTGTTCATCACTAATGCATAGTCACTTTAACCATACCTACATGCACATACTACCTCAATAAGCCTGACTAACCGGTGTCCGTATATAGCGTTACTACTGTTATTTTCAAATGTCTTTTAACTGTTGTTTTATTTCTTTACTTACACACACCCACCCACACCTTTTTTTCACCTGTTGTATTCGGCACATGTGACAAATAAACTTTGATTTGATTTAACATCTCTGGAAAGACCTGGAAATAGATGTGCAATAACACTCCCCATCCAAGCTGATATATCTTTAGAGGATCAGCAGAGAAGAATGGAAGAAACTCCCCAAATACAGGTGTGCCAAGCTTGTAGCATCATACCCAAGAAGACTGGATGCTGCAAAAGGTGCGTCAACAAAGTACTGAGTAAAGGGTCCCAAATACTTATGTAAATGTGATATTTCAGTTTATTTTTAATACATTAGCAAAAATGTCTAAAAACCTGTTTTACTTTGTCATTATGAGCTATTGTGTGTAGATTGATGAGAAGAAAAAAAACATTTAATCCATTTTAGAATAAGGCTGTAATGTAACAAAATGTGGAAACCGTCAAGGGGTCTGAATACTTTCCAAATGCACTATGAATTCGAAGTAAGTATTCAGGTATTTTAATATATTTGGAAATAAAGAGCACATTGGAGAGCACATTGCATTTGAAAATACTCAAATACACTCCCCTGCATTTAACCAAGGTATTTGAAAATATAATTTGAAAATATAGCTGCGAGCAGCAATGAATGGGGTTCACAGGATGATAGAAAGGACACAAGATCAGTTGGATAACAAAGCAAGCACTATTGAGTAGGAACTCTTTCATTAGGTGCAATTCTTCATGAGAAGAAAATGATTTTTTTTTGTGCATATTCTAGCCTTTTTGCATCATCTTCAAATACGTCAACGTTGTTTTCTCAAACTCTTTAGGGACTATTGTGAGTCCAAAGACCAAATTTGGAGTGAATCTGACTATTGGTCCATGAGAAGATTTGATATGATTATTTTAAACGTTAGGTTTACATAGTCAAAAACGTAAACTGTTAATAGTTCCTTACATTTAAAAATATTAATGCCAAATGTAACATGGTTCGTCATGGTAATGTCTTTGATGACCCTAAATGTTTCAAGTTATGGAGATTTAAAATGGACACGAAAAATCAGATTTCCTGATTTATCAATAACTCAGCAATCTCTTAACCAATCCCTTAGCTTTTCTCAAACGAAGTAATGAGATGTACCGTGGGCCTACATACTGAATTGGTGTTATTTGGACTTATGGTTCATGATAAAATGTTTTTCAAAGGTTTTCAAAAATGTCCAAGATTGGTTCTTATTGGTCCTTGAGGTAAATGTGTTAATGAGGAAAGACACCTACATTCTTACAAGTATCTAGGTCAAACCGGGCGGTGGATATGAGGGTTTGAAACAGCTTATAACAGCATCACCTATAGGCCATTGTTGCACAAATATCTAATTTACATAAGTATTCACACCCCTGAGTCAATACATGTTGGGATCACTTTGGCAGTGATCTTTCTGGGTAAATCTCAAAAAACTATGCACACCTGGATTATTCTGTACTATGCTGTACAGGCTTCCTTCTCTTCCTTCTGTCATTTAGGTTAGTATTGTGGAGGAACTACAATGTTGATTCAACCTCAGTTTTCTCCAATCACAGCCATTAACCTCTGTAACTGTTTTAAAGTCACCATTGATCTAATGGTGAAATCCCTGAGCGGTTTCCTTCTTCTCCAGCAACTGAGTTAGGAAGGACGCTTGAATATTTGTAGTGACTGGGTGTATTTAATAACTTCACCATGCTCAAAGGGATATTCCCCAAGTGTTGCAGCGGTCTAAGGCACTGCATCTCAGTGCTAGAGACATCACTACAGACCCTAGTTCGATTCCAGGCTGTATCACAACCGGCCATGACTGGGAGTCCCATAGGGCACCGCACAATTGGCCCAGCGTTGTCCGGGTTAGGGTTTGGCCAGGGTAGGCTGTCATTGTAAATAGGAATGTGTTCTTAACTGACTTGCCTAGTTGAATAAAGGTTCAATAAATGCAAATAAAATATTGTATGTCTGCTTTTTTTTTTAAACACTATTACTACACACAGAGTGAGTCCATAGAGACTTACCCCAAAACACTCACTGCCAAAGGTGTTTCGACAAAGTATTTACTCAGGGGTGTGAGTAGTCTCAAAGTTAATGGATGTGAACTGTGAGCTGGAAACTGTGACAAAATCTTTAGTATTACTAATCCATAAACATGACCGAAAGCAATTGCAAGTGTTCCCATGTCTTATCTGTCCTATTTGAGAGATATAATTCAAACTGAAATGAGCTATTTAGCATTACCCATATCAATTAGTCTAGCTTTAAGATACGCTGTATTATATGTGGTTGACAGTTTATTGTTATGACATTATTTTACATTACGTGAGCCGCCACATGGAAATGCCAACCCTGACTTGCATAGGTACGTGGTGCCAAACTAGATCAGAACATCTACTGCTTTCTCAGTCAGGCAGGAGACTGCTTCCTGCTGCAGATGAGCAACGCAGAACTGTGTGAGTGTGTCTCAAAAAGCATCCGCTTCAATCAGTTTATTCCAGTTCAGAATAAAAAATATTACTTGTAACAGCAACAGTTCCAACCTAGACTTAATTTTTCATATGAATCTGTACTATTTGTTAGGGTTGCACTATCAGTAGCTAGTTAGTTTGCTTTGGCTAACGTTAGCTATTAGCTCTGTAACATTGCAAAATTGTTTGAAAGAAAAACTAACATCTACTACTATGAGAGATAGTACAGTCGTGGCCAAAAGTTTGCTGCTTCAGTGTCTTTAGATATTTTTGTCAGATGTTACTATGGAATACTGAAGTATAATTACAAGATTTTCATAAGTTTCAAAGGCTTTTATTGACAATTACATGAAGTTGGTTGCAAAGAATCTATATTTGCATTGTTGAACCTTCTTTTTCAAGACCTCTGCAATCTGCTCTGGCATGTTGTCAATTAACTTCTGGGCCACATCTGACTGATGGCAGTACATTCTTACATAATCAATGCTTGGAGTTTGTCAGAATTTGTGGGGTTTTCTTTGTATACCCGCCTCTTGAGGATTGACCACAAGTTCTCAACGGGATTAAGGTCTGGGGAGTTTCCTGGCCATGGACTCAAAATATCGATGTTTTGTTCCCCGAGCCACTTAGTTATCACTTTTGCCTTATAGCAAGGTGCGCCATCATGCTGGAAAAGGCGTTGTTCATCACCAAACTGTTCCTGGATGGTTGGGAGAAGTTGCTCTCGGAGGATGTGTTGGTACCATTCATTATTCATGGCTGTGTTCTTTGGCAAAATTGAGTGAGCCCACTCCCTTGGCTGAGAAGCAACCCCACACATGAATGATCTCAGGATGCTTTACTGTTGGCATGAAACAGCAATGATAGCGCTTACCTTGTCTTCTCCGGACAAGCTTTTTTTCCGGATGCCCCTAACAATCGGAAAGGGGATTCATCAGAGAAAATTACTTTACCTCAGTCCACAGCAGTCCAATCCCTGTACCTTTTGCAGAATATCAGTCTGTCCCTGCTGTTTTTCCTGGAGAGAAGTGTCTACTTTGCTGCCCTTCTTGACACCAGGCCATCCTACAAAAGTCTTCGCCTCACTGTGAGTGCAGATGCACTCACACCTGCCTGCTGCCATTCCTGAGCAAGCTCTTTACTGGTGGTGCCCCAATCCCGCAGCTGAATCAACTTTAGGAAACGGTCCTGGCGCTTGCTGGACTTTCTTGGGAGCCCTGAAGCCTTCTTCACAACAATTGAACCGCTCTCCTTGAAGTTCTTGATGATCAGATAAATGGTTGATTTAGGTGCAATCTTACTGGCAGCAATATCCTTGCCTGTGTAGCCCTTTTTGTGCAAAGCAATGATGACGGCACGTGTTTTCTTGCAGGTAACCATGGTTGACAGAGGAAGAACAATGATTCCAAGCACCACCCTCCTTTTGAAGAATCCAGTCTGTGATTCTAACTCAATCAGCAAAACAGAGTGATCTCCAGCCTTGTCCTCGTCAACACTCACACCTGTGTTAATGAGAGAATAACTGACACGATGTCAGCTGGTCCTTTTGTGGCAGGGCTGAAATGCAGTGGAAATGTTTTTTGGGGGGGGGATTCAGTTCATTTGCATGGCAAAGAGGGACTTTGCAATTAATTGCAATTAATTTGATCACTCTTCATAACATTCTGGAGTATATGCAGATTGCCATCATACAAACTGAGGCAGCAGACTTTGTGAAAATTCATATTTGCATCAGTCTCAACTTCTGGCCACGACTGTACTCCCTTATTTCGGCTTATCACCTGTTACAAAATGACAACAATGCCTTGCTAGTTGACTTACTTTTCCACTTTCAAAGCACTGAAGCATTCTGCCCTGTTCTGAAAGAACTCCCTGGGTTTACCGTCATGTTGTGCCTGGATGTTTGATCAGGAAGTGTCGTTTTATTAATTTGTTCGTTTTGAGAGAATTATTACTAAGCACTTCCCCACACCAAACACATTACGGGGCACTCCTCGTTATTTCTCAAAGTTTGTATGAAAGAGACAAAAAGGCATCACTTGTGTTTGCATTTCATGATGATTGCGCTCAGTCAGAACTTGTGGCTAGCATGAGTCCATTTCATGACAGAGGTGAGTGATGGCGAGTGGGAATAACAAGTCAGTGGCTTGAACGATATCGCTGCAGCGTGTGGGTCGCGGAGTGATCTTCAAGGAAACTGCAGAAAAAAAGATCCGGTAAACAGCGAAGCACATGGGCATCTATATCTACCTCTCCCACTTGCGCAGCTGCCAAACTGAACAGAGACCGCTGATAAACAGAGAGCGCACTGAACCGAGAGCGCAGTTGCGCTTGGCCAAATCAATTCCAGTAATTAATTCAATAATTATACATTTACGTCGCGACCCACCATTAACAAGTCCTTGACCCACTTTGGGTCGTGACCCATACTTTAAGAAACCCTGGTTTAATCTATTTTGAATTCAGGCTAAAACAAACAAATGTGGAATAAGCCGAGGGGTATGGATACTTTCTGAAGGCACTGTATTTAAAAATAATATTTGTACATTTGATCTAATCAAGATATATCAGTGTTTTATTTTTCATGTATTATTTTGTTTAAAAAATGTTATACTTTTTCTTCCATTTTGACATTACAGCATTTTGTGTATGTGTATCATTGACCAAAAAATGACAATTAAATCCACTTTGATCCCACTTTGTAAAATATGGAAGAAATCAAGGGGGGTGAAAACCTTAAGGCACTGTATGAAAAGAGGCAGTAATGTAATTGGAATTCATCAATGCCTTATAGGAACAGCAAGACAACGTCAGACAAAAATTATGCTCAGTATGTAGCCAGACAGACCAAACAAATAACTTGCATACTAAGGTGAATGAGGAACAGTAATTTACTTAGTTTTCTTTCTTTTTACAACCACATTTTGTCATCACTTCAAATGAATAAATATAGGATGAAGGAACATAGAAAATATTATTTATTTCTTCTAACTACTAATTATAACAAAGTGATTGACACAGGTCTGCAGCAACTTTGCTCATAAGACACTAGAAATATAGATCCAATAATGCTAATTCCCAAATGCAATTGTGAAGGGATGAAAGTCCCAGTGTTTAAAGAGTACAATGAAGAATCTGCTCTCAAACAGTCTCTCTCAACAGGAGGCTTTTAATAACCATCACAAATGCATGCATGCTGAGAGTGCAATATCGACTCAACATATTGATGAATAGCTAGCGATGAATCTGCACAGTCATGCACTGTAATGAGACCTGGAAAATAAAATTAGAATCAGGATAAGAAACTTTAGAGCAACTAGATCTGTCATCCTCTTTTGTGTTTCCTTACCAAGCCCTATTCTTAAATCAGTTATGAGCAATGCTCTGGTAATTAATGTTTGTCTCCAAAAGCCCTGTGTTCTGTCGGTCTGGTGTAAAATATTGGTTGTGTTCGGGGAGGGTTGGGAGGGACCTTTGTCCTTCGCTTAAAAGGCTTTAATGCCCTCTTTATGCCAGATGGCTGGATGTGCCTCTGTAGTTCTCTACAATCACACAGAACTGGACTGTGTGCAAGTATGTATGGAAGCATTTGTGGGCCGATCAGTGCGAGAGATGGGGAATGGTAACCGGGGCCACCGTGTCTAATTCACTGACTACTTTCTGTGACAGCTGTGAAGCAATAACTTCTCTGTTATGCGCAATCTTTCAATAGACTCCCATAACGTGCCCTCTAGAGTCTGAGCCCTCTAGAGCCATAACGTGCCCTCTAGAGTCTGAGCCCTCTAGAGCCATAACGTGCCCTCTAGAGTCTGAGCCCTCTAGAGCCATAACGTGCCCTCTAGAGTCTGAGCCCTCTAGAGCCATAACGTGCCCTCTAGAGTCTGAGCCCTCTAGAGCCATAACGTGCCCTCTAGAGTCTGAGCCCTCTAGAGCCATAACGTGCCCTCTAGAGTCTGAGCCCTCTAGAGCCATAACGTGCCCTCTAGAGTCTGAGCCCTCTAGAGCCATAACGTGCCCTCTAGAGTCTGAGCCCTCTAGAGCCATAACGTGCCCTCTAGAGTCTGAGCCCTCTAGAGCCATAACGTGCCCTCTAGAGTCATAACGTGCCCTCTAGAGTCTGAGCCCTCTAGAGCCATAACGTGCCCTCTAGAGTCTGAGCCCTCTAGAGCCATAACGTGCCCTCTAGAGTCTGAGCCCTCTAGAGCCATAACGTGCCCTCTAGAGTCTGAGCCCTCTAGAGCCATAACGTGCCCTCTAGAGTCTGAGCCCTCTAGAGCCATAACGTGCCCTCTAGAGTCTGAGCCCTCTAGAGCCATAACGTGCCCTCTAGAGTCTGAGCCCTCTAGAGCCATAACGTGCCCTCTAGAGTCTGAGCCCTCTAGAGCCATAACGTGCCCTCTAGAGTCTGAGCCCTCTAGAGCCATAACGTGCCCTCTAGAGTCTGAGCCCTCTAGAGCCATAACGTGCCCTCTAGAGTCTGAGCCCTCTAGAGCCATAACGTGTCCTCTAGAGTCTGAGCCCTCTAGAGCCATAACGTGCCCTCTAGAGCCATAGCACCAAGCTGTATTTTAATATCATCCATGAATGGGAAATCTAATCTGAACCAGGAGTGGAGATCTGCCTAACCTGATAAGTCTTTATCTCCTCATTGGATGCCTGACAGGGCTGAGGTCCATTTTAAAACTGAAATATCATAACACTCAGGGCCACTTGGGCCCAAAAATTGTCCAGCAGGGTCTTTGGACATTTCCGGGTCTGTTGATTCATGCGAGTGGAGGGAGTTGGAGTGGTATAACAGATGGCAAATACGTAAAGCTGTTGTCGCGATACCGCAGTGGTTGCCTCAGGCATTTTCAGTACGACAGTGCACATGTAGATTACGTAGTTAGCTCCAGGTATAAGAACAAGTAGCTCACCGAACATGCACAATCATATGAGCGACAGCGTGGAGAAACTGGGCTTTACAGATGGGAAACAGAACAAAAATCTGTCTGAGTGCTTACCTTTTTTCCTGTTAAAGGCCCGGTTCATACTGGAAAACCTTGCGTCTTTGTGGTCCCTTCTGTGTATTTGCCAATACTCCACCTCAGGAGGGAAAAAACAGAGTTTTAGAATCGTTTAAAACCTCAGGCCTTTAACAAACAAAACCTGGAAAATGTGACTAAACAACTGGCCAGATGTCAGCCACTGCTTTAGGAAACCCACCCTCTCACAGAAAGCTAATGTTTAGTCAGTCAGAATATACGCCAAAGAAAACCTAAACCGACCAGCAAAACACGTTGTATTTACCTTTGGGTTAAAGTTATTTACCATCCGAGTATGGGAGGTGACCATTTTTTTTTTAATGGCTAGACTTGTTAGTAGGAGAATTTGTCATTGCCAATTTAGCACACTAAACATGACAAAGATGTAAAGAACTCTACCAGTGCTGGTCGATTTCGTAGTAACAGTGAATATCGCTTGAGACCATTTTCTGGACTGTTTTACATTTTTCTCAGCCACAATATGTTGCATTACAGTCTAATCTTCCTGAGAGAATGGCGATATATGCTTGTCGATGGCTGCCTGAATAAATCAAACCAAAGTAGATGCATTACTGTAGCAAAACATCAGTTCTGATATCAGAAAAGTCTGTTTTAACATTCACATAAAGCGGAGTTATATGCTGTCATATTCTCTGCTGGATATACATGTATGAACAGTGAATAGCCATAGCACACTTTGGTTATCTACATGGTATCTCTGACCATTCACTGATAATCCCAACCAAGTGACACCTTTTAATGCCAAAGGTGCATGGCAAGAAGGAAACCTTTTTGTTTGGTTGCAACCTTGCAATCTCTCCCCCCAAAAAACTCCAACATAAGTGTATGAATGAAGATGTTGTGAGAAACATCATGTGAGCAGCCAACACATTATGCACGCTATAAGGCATTATTAACAGCACATAGGCTATCAACTGTTTTTTGTTTAAATTATAAAACCAACTCTCATACAGCCAAATAAGTAAGTTCTGACTCATAATATGTTGACAGTTGCTGTTTTTTTTTAATCTCTTTCCTTATATATAGTGATTAAGTTCCTTCTAAGCCAATTTATCGTTTGCTTTAAAGTGTTTTCAGAAAAAGGTTGAAACTCATTTCTAATTCCTCTTAATTTTCCTTAAATGTTTTCTCCTTCAAAACCTCTCACTCTGATAAAACTTAAATAGAATGAAGTACTGATTAATCTCCTTATTCATTAGGTAGGCTATATGTGATTCAAACATATTCTGATAAACCATGAGAATCACGAGACGAGGAAGCATTGAGTTGATCATTAAGGTAGGTTATTGATAATTTCTGGTTCTGGTGTATCTTCCAGAGGCCAATTCCCTAATTCTCTGCTAGGGAAACAAATGGAATACCTCAGATGAGTTCCAAGGATACAAATGACTTTATGGTCCAGACATACGAGCCATTGTCAATCAAACAATATAATTGAAATGTCCACTTGAATGAAAAGTCCACTTTGAAAGAATTAAGGCTCCTGTCTTTGTTATGTATCCTTTCGATACAACGGAAGGATGAGACCTTCCTTTCTAGATGGAAAATGTCACAATTCAATGGTGAATTGTATGCATAGCAAATGAGGATGACACAGACCATTGTGTGTAACGCATCACACTGAAGAGTTCATGGGAGGCATATACTTTAGTAACCTTAATCAGATGCTCAACAGAGATTGCATAGGATGAGTAAGTGTACTGTATAGGCCCTGAAGGTGATGTATTTTATTTGACACTGCGGCAGGCCAAGAACACGTGCTATTACCATCTTCTGTGACACTAGCAGAAGATGTACATACCAATGCTTACAATAGTCCAGCTAAAGACAGTAGTTCCAGGCATTTATCTTTTCATAAGTAGAGACAAACTGACAAACTCTAACTTCAGAAAGGACATTTTTATTCGCTGACATATGCAGAGGAGCATTGCAACATTCAGGATATAATGACTCTTACATGCGGGGGAGAAAATCACATGTCTAGCTCTGTGAATAGGTCTATGATTTCAGAGCTACTTTTTAAAGAGTGGTGTGGTGCTAAATACACTGGGGCTCAAGCAACGCAGGAGTCTGAAAAGAGAGGACAAACATGCTATTTGACAGCCAGACCTGAGAGACTAAGCTGTTGAACAATAATAAAATGTGCTAATAGTGATAGAAATCAGAGAGCAGTAATGTTTCCTTACTCTATGCAGAGAGCAGTCTCAAAGTTAACGGATGTATACTGTGAGCTGGAAAACTGACTGACTGTTGTGTAACACCTTCAGCATGCCACTGAGAACCATGATTCCTCCCCATTATGAAAGGAAATGTAGTTTTTAATTTAAAACAGAACTATAGCACCAACACCTCTTTTCTTTCTGCAATTACATAGCAACAAGCTCCCTACAATAACTATGTAGCTAAGGATACTAGGATAATGTCAAATGGATAATGTCAAATAGACAAAAAGATGATGCGATTAGACATGCAATTATTACGATTTATTTTTCACAGAGACAACTTTATTTTACAAAAGGTCTAAAACCACATTGTGATGTTGGGAGCTGTCTTCCATGTATAACGGTCCTTCAGGGGGCAAAGTTAAACTGAAATGAGCTATAGAGTGTCGATTGGGATTTTCCAAACCAGTGTGCCAAAACAGAATAGCTTTGCTGCTTAAAAAGACAGCTTGTGTTTTTATTTTATTTTTATGGCCAAATATTGTACCTGCCTCAGAGCAATGCAGAGTCAAATGAACATGGACAGCAGCCATGTCCCCAACTGAGGGGAGACAGGGCAACTTTTCTGCACATCTCAACACGTTAGACATAAACAATAGGCTTGACACCAAGTCACTTATTTATATCATCCCGAGCATGATGAAAATGGTACCAAAACTGCTTTTTAGTCTAATTTAAGAGTGGTAGATTGGAACAGCCCATTCAAATCTCTGGAGTTTGAGAAAACATCAATTTTTCAAATTTACTTAAAAAGGTCCAATGCAGACGTTTTTATCTTCATTTCAAATAATTAAATCATTTCTGAGTAACAATGAAGTACCTTACTGTGATTGTTTTAAATTTAAATGGTCAAAATGAAACAAAAAAATTGCTTCTTAGCGAAGATACATTTCTCAAGCCAGAATTTTGCTAAGACTGATTGGCAGTGTTCTGAGTGGGGAGGGGAATGTCACCAGGAAGGCCAAAACTCCATCCCACCAAAACAGGCTATAATTTCAGGCGGTCATTTCAAACTGCTCTTACACTAAAAGGGCATTATCAACATTTCCACAATTTCACAGTATTATTCCAACCTCAGTGTGGCGATATATATAAAACACAGGCAAATCATGTTTTGACTGCACTGGGCCTTTAAATAATAGCCTACTACGATCAACACCTGGACAACCATATGTATCATTCACTGGAGCGTGTGGATTGATTACTCTGTAGACCAATACTCAAGGAGAAGTGTTCCCTAAGTGCTGTCCCTGTACCTTCTCTATCCTGATCATGATCTTAACCAATAGAACCATAGACCACAGCTATAATAACAACTTCCACCTCGACCTACTTCTGCAGGAAGTCATTTCTTTCAGGGATTAACCTTAAACCAACTCATGGCCTGGAGCACATCGGTATAATACCATAACTAATCAAGTTAAACCTAAAGTATCCCTTCCACGATAAATAAATAAAAATGTGCACTGAACTGAGCATGCATAAAGCTATATTCAAGTTCAGGTGAATTGATTAAGAACTGGGCTACACTTCACAGTGTATTCAAACACACACTTACAGCATGGTGTGAGCCCTAATTCCCGTTTTCCCAAAACTCTCCCAAGTCACACTGCAGTATTATGTCATTAAAGGTGAGAACTACATCAAAATAATGTGCCATGGAAGCTGGAGTAAGTGGCTGTATCTGTCTATTCAAGTGCCAATATCCTTTTCTCCCCCTTTCCTTGTTGGCTGTCTGTTCATGCCAATATGTTACGCATTACTGCCTATAATACCTACTACTACACCATTCCATTTTGAATACTTCAGGACTAAGATACACATACACAACCCAATTCAAAGCAATAACTTTTCTTCCAAAAGACTGACTGCAAAATAGAATTATCCAGAGGCACAATTAAGTGCTAGCCTATATCTAACAGCAACCACTAAGGGAATATAGGGGAGCAGACTGCTATACCCTCTAACAGTGGATGTTTCCTTACTATAGTGTTGGACTGTGTATGCCTGGCTGTGACGTCACTCCTTATGATTGACAGAAGCTGTGTTTGCTCTTTTTAATGGTTTCCTGGGCTGGTGATTCACCCTGTCTTGGGAGAACCGTATCCCCAGTCTTAGCACAGAGTCTCAAATTTCTCCACTGCTATTTACCATCTGCAGTGGAACTGTGTGAGCATCGAGGTCAGGCATGTTTGAGCCCACGTTTGCGGTAATACACAGCCACCTGGAGAATCAGGCAGTCCGAGTAATGCTTATTCTCACAGGCCGTTGCTCAGGTTTCAAATTCCCTGAGAGCATGCTTGTAACATAGCCTATAGCCGAGAGTGTTAAGAGTGAGAAGGAATGGATTGCACCCGAGGAACGCCAAAGACCATAGTTTACAGTACGCTCACATGGCCGAAAGCATCTGAAGAACCACTGATCCTCGGAGCACTTACAGTAGTGAATAAACACCATCAGGTCTGATTATCAAAGCAAATGGAACATAAATAATGCCATTTGACACTTTAGGGGAAAGGTTAAACAGCTTCCGATCAGCGTACAACACACAGTAAAAGTTATATTAGTTGGGAGCAAATATGTACAACCACATAAAGCTCAATGTTTGAAAGACTAAAACAACAACGATCAATTCAATCTTTCAAACACTAATAACATAACAGAATGCATGCATTTTGCATTACTGCTACATAATGAGGCAAACACTTATAAGCAAATGTTTCACTAAACATGGCAGAAACTCATGAGGTTTATCATTGGCCATTTGCTCAGACAAACATGTTGTCAGTTGCGCAATTCAACTCCAGTAACTCAAACAGTTTGAATTTAGGTTGGGGAAACAAACGTTTGGGAAACAAAATATACCTACTTTGACCCCAAGGAACAAGTAATCTCTCATGCCCAAAAAGCAATCCACAAACAAAAAGCAGTGTGAAAACATGTGACACTTTATGGAAGAAAAGTTGAAAAACCCAAAAGTTTATGTCCCCTATAAAAGCCTCTCTAGCAGCCGCTAATCTGAGCCATATGCATAGAAAGGCATACAGCTTTTGACATGGGATGAAAACACGCACTGCAGTCCCCTAACATAATGCCGCTCAGAAAACAACAATGCTTCTTTGTTTCCACACTCGCTTTCACGCACTCTGGAATTTAGCCCGGCTAAGCGCAACACGTTAGACATTGCCAAAACAATCTGTTTATTAATTTAACCCGACATTCCACAGTTGAATCAGCCGGGATCCTAAGCCAAGCACAGCAATCCTTTACCCTGTTGCCGAGAGGAAGGAAAATAAGAGAGTGGCTCTAGAGTGGTAATACAGAAACATACAAAGACGACCAAGCGGCAGGACCAAAATAAAAGTGACTTACTTGCTTTGAAACCGCGTGGAATACTGAGAAGAAGGAAGTTCAAGCACTGTCTAATAGTTTTCAGCTGTGGACCAGATGGAGATACATTCAGGACTGCGGTAGAGGAGATGATGGGTTTGAAAAACTCCAACAAGGGCTTTATTTTTGTTGCAGAAACACGATAGCTGGATTTTTCAGAGTCAAAATACCTCCACCCACAATTTATGCAAAAGTCGTTTTTTTTGCTAACTTTTCTGTGAGGATGTTTAGAAAAATGTCAGCAAAAATAACTGCTTTCTAAAGAAAGAGGAAACATACCAGAGGTAACCTATAACATTCCAGTGGTTCCTGTCCAAACTGTAAATCTCTTTGACTTATATCACTTTTGGAGAGACATGCCAATATCTTTTTGTCTTTAGATATTCAAATCACCATGTAATGTGCCTGAAAAGAAACCCTGAATCTATAAAAAAAAAAGAAAAAGAAATGCTTGGTTTTGAGAATTGGCGAAGACAATATTCTGTGAAAAAATGTTTCCACTGCGGCTGTAGAAATACTTGAGCGTAGGAACAGTGGATCCTAGCAGCTTGAACTGTGCTATACCTTTGTGAAATCTGACACTTCCATGTCTTATTCAACGCTTGGAGATGAACTGCTCATCAGGCAGGATAACACGTCGCTGAAACTGACAAACACCATTGACCAAAAACCATTGTGTTTCTTATTGGTGAGAGGTCCAGGCTATCTGACATTAGGGTCCTTATTCAATCAAAGTTGGTAACCAGGTTTCCTGGGATTCTTGCACAGCAAGTCAGGTTCGAAAGAAACCCAGTTTACAGTGTGAAACAAAAATAAACACAATTGCATGTTAAAAGCCTTCTCGCTCATGGGAACAAAATGTTGGATTTGATCTACCTCCGAATCCTGTGTATTGGTTTTGATTGAATACAGGCCACAAGGTGTTGCCAAGATTGTTTTGGCCGGGAGTTCCCAGGTCTCTGATTTCTGAGTACCATTTAAAACAGGAAGAGACCTGTTCTCAGGATTCTGAGGTTCTGTTCACACTTTATTTTCCTAACGCTTTTCTCTGTTTCACCCTCCATCATTTCATGTTTCAATCTTGTATGGACAGCTGGGGTGAGGTAGAGTGTTAAAAGGTTTTGGCAGACATTTTTCAGCTCTCAAAGTGGAGAACCTTCAACACATTGCAAAGAATAAGATCACGTATGGAAATAATTTACAGCCATTACAAGATCGGCTGACACCAAAGCACCTTCTCTGTAAAGTTAAAAGAGCTCATGATTAACTGAACCTTTAGTATCTCACCACATACATATCCCTGATACAGTCAAAAATACTGTATCTATGAGTAAAAATATAAATGACTATGACCCAAATAACATTTACTCCAAACACTACAGTATAAGATTGCCACTTTTGCCACTTTTCACACGGACAAAAAATGTACATTTGTTGTATAATTTCACTGCAAGAAAGAGTTCATATTATATTATGCTACATGTGAGAGGTCATAGGCCTACAGTCAGTGTCCATATTTCAGTTAGTATTCCATTTAACGATATGTTTTTAAATGAGGAATATTCTATTTATTCATGGATACAGGGACACTCGTGAACGGGATATCAAAGTTGCATGTAAACATCTTATCCCGAATAAGTCCTTAAGTGGGATATGAGCTACTATCTGGAATACTGTGCACATCTAAATGTGGTAAGTGTACCATCTAAACCGCTCTGAAATATATTTTACCAAAAGTATTGTATTTTCAGCTGTTTGAAGCTGGTGTATAAACCCGAAAGTTAAAGACACAAAAACTCGACTTAAGAACAGGAAGCATATAATAGTGCAAATAGAACAGATCTACCGCTTCTTAGACTTGCTTTCAATGAGAATGACAGACCTATAACACACATTTCTATGTGAATTTGGTCAGGTCGCCCAAAAAAGTTATATATTGCAGCTTTAAGTACTGCCACATAGTGATGGTGGATACAGTTACATATCGGGATAATTTTTTTTGCAATATATCATATAGTTTTGAAAACATCGCAATATTATTTTTGGACTAGTTGGCAAAACTCTAGTATTTTTCTTTATAGCTTCCTCTCCATCGTCTTTTAAATAGGGAGCCAATTTGTTTTCAGCACTTTTATTTCCATGACTGATCAAAATTCATTTTCTCTTGGCTGTCAATTGTCCTGCTGCAGCAGGAATATGGTGAGCAATATGTTTGGAACATCGAATCGCAATAAAATCACAGAACCAAAACGCAATACATATAGAATCATAGGAATCACAAAGCATATCATATCGCCACCTAAGTATTGTGATAATATCGTATTGTGAGGTCCCTGGCAATTCCCAGCCCTACTGCCACAGCAGCATAACATTTGATTAACATCATAATCAATATCAATATCAGTCTGGTTGGCTGATACGCACATCAGAGATAGGCAGAAAGACAGATTGGAGCGGCTACATCAATGACCCTCGCTCCAACCCAACTCCTTATCTTCTTCAGTCGACAGCAGCAAAACTGGTAGTCTTGTCTCTAACCATCATAATCTAAAATATCCCGCAAACCACTAGCCAGCCAGCCATATATCTTAAATTAGAATATAAATATTACATTATGAAGTTATTATTTAAGAGCATTGAAGATAAATCACAATCAGTAAAAACAAAACATTGAGCTGCTAACTAGCACATTTACATCAATCATCAACATCAATGATCAGATGATAGCCCACACTCTTTTCCCGATGTCAATCATTAACTTAAGAGGCACGGTAAATAGCTTGCTTACAGTTTGTGATGAGTGAGTGTGTTGTCATAGACACAAATAGGCCTATGCTACAAAATGTATTTATTTTTGCTACAGAGGCAATTGGTATGTTTTGCGTTTCGCGATATGAATTATGAAAGACGTTTTGGGGGGTGCCCTTTTTCAGTTTGAGAACCTGCCCCCTGAAAGGTCTGAGTACGGCCCTGTAAGACACGGTCTCGCTTTCTAGACAGCTCGAAAGGCCAGAGTGTCTAAGTCGAAGTGTGAGTCGTGTGACTGGCGAATAAACAATATACATTTTTATAAAGACCGGAAATGTCAGCTGAGTCTAATTCTAGAGTGCAAACAATGTTTTGGTTATGAGAGGCCAGTTGTCAGGAAACCCATTGGTACACTCCCTCGGTCATCACACATTGCACGGCCATGACATCAACCGCAGGTACAACAATAAAACACACTCACCATCTGTTTACACTTTGGTTTACCACAGACATGGGAGACATTTCGTGAACTGCAGATATATTTTGGTTGAGCAGTTTCCATTGTACAATACTCTATTACACCAAGAAAGCAAACAAACATGTTTTTATACTCTTATGCAGGAACCTGTGTACATATTTTTCACATAAAGTGACCAGGAGCATTTGGGCTTTGATTTTGTTTTCCAACCCCCAGTCTAAGTCTTCCACGTAAGTCAACAAAGCCAGTCGTTTCCTGAAAACTGCAAGCACATCTTTGAGGTAAGGCTTCAGCTGTTTCAGCTGAGAATTTGTTTTCGACCATGGTGCGCTACAGGGCAGGAAAGGTTGTGTTAGGCCTTCATGTCACAGTCATAAACTAGAGCACACAAAGCTGAAAAAGGAAAGCTAGCTTATAGTCACGCGGCCTTTCTAACTATAGTTCTAAATGGATGCAGGCTATGCTTCTTGAAAAACATGTCCTTACATAGAGAAAACAAAATGAAAGTATAAATATTAAGAGGGAGAACATTTTTGACAGCTGAGCCAACTGTTGATTCTGTTCAATTGTACAAAATGTATTGAAATCAACCTTCATAGACAATGATATTGTGCATACAGACAAGCTGTGGCCTATTATGTATGCGTGGTCCTGCAAACTCAAATATCTGCGGTCTTCTTCGCAACGCATCCCAACACTAGTCCTTCGCAACGCATCCCAACACTAGTCCTTCGCAACGCATCACAACACTAGTCCTTCGCAACGCATCCCAACACTAGTCCTTCGCAACGCATACCAACACTAGTCGTTCGCAACGCATACCAACACTAGTCCTTCGCAACGCATCCCAACACTAGTCCTTCGCAACGCATCCCAACACTAGTCCTTCGCAACGCATCCCAACACTAGTCCTTCGCAACGCATCCCAACACTAGTCCTTCGCAACGCATACCAACACTAGTCCTTCGCAACGCATACCAACACTAGTCCTTCGCAACGCATACCAACACTAGTCCTTCGCAACGCATACCAACACTAGTCCTTCGCAACGCATACCAACACTAGTCCTTCGCAACGCATACCAACACTAGTCCTTCGCAACGCATACCAACACTAGTCCTTCGCAACGCATACCAACACTAGTCCTCTGCACATGTCATAGAGTTGCTCAAATAATATGCTGTGTCAGGTATTATTGCAGTGGTGGAAAAAGTACCCAATTGTCATACTTGAGTAAAAGTAAAGATACCTAAAAAGATAATGACTCAAGTAAAAGTGAAAATCACCCAGTAAAATACTACTTGAGTAAAAGTCTAAAAGTATTAGGTTTTAAATGTATTTAAGTACAAAAGTAAATGTAGTCTCTAAAATATTCTTAAGTATCAAAAGTCAAAGTAAAAGTATAAATCATTTCAAATTCCTTATAATAAGCTGTATTCCTCAATGGCACGATTTTCTTTATTTATGAATATCCATGGGCACACTTCAACACTCAGACGTCATTTACAAACAAAGCATTTGTGTTTATTGAATCTGCCAGATCAGAGGCAGTAGGGATGACAGGGGATTAGTGCACAAATTAGACAATTTCCTGCTAAGCATTCAAAATGTAACTAGTACTTTTGGGCGTCAGGGAAAATGTAAGGAATAAAAAGTACATTGTTTTCTTCAGGAATGTAGTGGAGTAAAAGTAGTAAAAAATATAAATAGTAAAGTAAATTACAGTAAATTGCTCCAAAAACGACTTAAGTAGTACTTTAAAGTATTTGTACTTAAGTACTTTTCACCACTGTTTTATTGTCTAGATAGAAACTAGAAAACACTACTTTATCCAACGGTCACTAGGGATTTGGCTGCATCTCCCTCCAACAATAAAACATGACAGCCAATCAGATAAAGACATCCACATCCCAGGGCCAATTCCCAAGCTGTCCCAAGGTCATGCATGCTGATCCAGCAGCATAAGTAGTCCTAAATGCTCGTAACAACAACTGGTTCCCCCCACATCCAAAACATCTTATCGTTAATGGCAAAACCACCATCTGCTGGGACTGTCTTATTATACCAATACACAGCTGTTGTGTCCAAAGCTTTAGTTAATCCACCACTTCCAGAACAGGGAAATTGAATGTAGGCCTGCATATAGAATTCTCAGAGAATGTTAGTGTCCATTACATGGAGTTGATGTAGCAGAGGGGTTATCGGCTGCTATTTCTTGATGAAATAATTTGTCTAGCTGGCTGCTCTGCTATGGAACATAATGAGGGAGGAATGTGAGAGAAGTAAACACCGTGAGGGTGAGGAGGAAACCTAATTGGCAATTAGCAGTAGTTTAGGAGGGAACCCTGGACTGGAGGTGAACCAAATGCGGGGAGAGAACATTTTCATCTATCGCAGTGTCATTATAATGGGTTTGATCAACTCTTTGCCCAAGATGGGAACAGAACTGTGAAAATGGCGCAGGAGGGGAGGGCTGCTGTTTTATCAGCTCTTAACCAACCATGCTATTTTGTTTGTTTTTTCACGTTGTTCGTAACTTGTTTTGTACATAATGTTGCTGCTACCGTCTCTTATGACCGAAAAGAGCTTCAAGACATCAGAACTGGGAATACTCACCTCAAATTGGACGAAGAGTTCTTCTTTAATGAGTCGGATGGGAGGGATACACTATTACAGACACCAGACCAGGCCCAGATCCCCATGATTAGCTGGGAAAGGAAACTGAGATTTCGCGGAAAGAGATCAGGGTGCCTTGTGAGGATCAGGCGATGAGTGGCTAATCTGCCCTTGCCATCCATCCTGCTAGTTAACGTTCAGTCGCTGGAAAATAAAGGGGACGAACTGAAAGCACGTATATCATACCAACAGGACATTAAAAACTGTAATATCTTATGTTTCACCGAGTCGTGGCTGAACGGCGGGTTATACACTATCGGCAGGACAAAAACAACAGCCTCTGGTAAGACACGGGGCTGGGGCCTATACATATTTGTAAACAATAGCTGGTGCAAGATATCTAAGTCTCAAGGTTTTGCTCACCTGAGGAAGAGTTTCTCATGATAAGGTGTAGACCACACTATCTACCTAGAGAGTTTTCAGCTGTATTTTTTGTAGCTGTCCACATATCACCACAGACCGAGGCTGGCACTAAAACCGCACTCAATGAGCTGTATTCCGCCATAAGCAAACAGGAAAACACTCATCCAGGGGCGGCGCTCCTAGTGGCCGGGGACTTTAATGCAGGGAAACAAATCTTTTTTACCTCATTTCAATCAGCATGTGCAAACAGAGGGAAAAAAAATTCTAGACCACCTTTACTCCACACACAGAGACGTGTACAAAGCAGTCTTTATCCTCCTGATTCCTGCTTACAAGCTAAAATTAAAGCAGGAAACACCAGTGACTCAATCTATAAAAGGTGGTCAGATGAAGCAGATGCTAAACTACAGGACTGTTTTGTTAGCACAGACTGAAATATGTTCCTGGATTCTTCCGAAGGCATTGAGGAGCCACCACATCAGTCACTGGCTTTATCAATAAGTGCATCGAGGACGTCGTCCCCACAGTGACTGTACGTATATACCCCAACCAGAAGCCATGTATTACAGGCAACATTCGCACTAAGCTAAAGGCTAGAGCTGCCGCTGTCAAGGAGCTGGATTCTAACCCGGAAGCTATGCCCCGCTATGCCCTACGACGAAACATCAAACAGGCTAAGCTTCAATACAGGACTACACCGGCTCCGACGCTCGTCGGATGTGGCAGGGCATGCAAACTATTACAGACTACAAAAAGAAGCACAGCCGAGAGCTGCCCAGTGACACGAGTCTAAGCTAAATAAATTATATGCTCACAGAGGCAAGTAACACTGAAACATGCATGAGAGCATAAGCTGTTCCGAACAAATGTGTGATCACGCTCTCCGCAGCCGATGTAAGACTTTAAACAGAACAACATTCAAAAGGCCGCTAGGCCAGACGAATTACCAGGATGTGTACTCTGAGCATGCGCTGACCAACTGGCAAGTGTCTTCACTGACATTTTCAACCTCCTCCTGTCTGAGTCTGTAATAGCAACATGTGTCAAGCATGCCACCATAGTCCCTGTGCCCAAGAACAATAAGGTAACCTGCCTAAATGACTACTGACCCGTAGAACTCACGTCTGTAGCCATGAAATGCTCTGAAAGGCTAGTCATGGCTCACATTAACACCATTATCCCAGAAGACCTAGACCCACTCCAATTTGCATACCGCACCAACAGATCCACAGATGATGCTACCTCTATTGCACTCCACACTGTCCTTTCCCACATGGACAAAATTAACACTTTTGTGAGAATGCTATTCATTGACTACAGCTCAGCGTTCATCATAGTGCCCTCAAAGCTCATCACTAAGCTAAGGACCCTGGGACTAAACCGCTCCCTCTTAAACTGGATCCTGGACTTCCTGGTGGCCTGCCCCCAGGTGGTAAGGTTAGGGAACAACACATCTGCCACGCTGACCCTCAACACGGGGGCCCCTCAGGGGTGCGTGCTCAGTCCCCTTCTGTACTCCCTGTTCACTCATGACTGCACGGGCCAGGCACAACTCCAACACCATGATTAAGTTTGTTGATGACACAACAGTTCTAGGCCTGATCACCGACAATGATGAGACAGCCTATAGGGAGGAGGTCAGAGACCTGACCTTGTGGTGCAAGGACAGCAACCTTTCCCTCAACGTGATCAAGACAAAGGAGATGATTGTGGACTACAGGAAAAGGAGGACAGAGCACGCCCCTATTCTCATCGACCGGGCTGTAGTGAAGCAGGATGAGAGCTTCAAGTTCCTTGGTGTCCACATCACCAACAAACTAACATGGTCCAAGCACACCTAGACAATAGTGAAGAGGGCACGACAAAACCTATTCCCCCTCAGGAGACTTGGACCAAGATTTGACACGGGTCATCAGATCCTCAAAAGGTTTTACAGTTGCACCATTGAGAGCATCCTGACTGGTTACATCACTGCCTGGTATGGCAACTGCTCGGCCTCTGACCGCAAGGCACTACAGAGGGTAGTAAAGTACATCACCGGGGCCAAGCTTCCTGCCATCCAGGACCTCTATACCAGACGGTGTCAGAGGAAGGCCCTAAAAATTGTCGAAGACTCCAGCCACCCTAGTCATAGACTGTTCTCTCTAATAACGCACGGAAAGAGGTACCGGAGCGCCAATTCTAGGTCTAAGAGGTTTCTAAACAGCTTCTACCCCCAAGCCATAAGACTCCTGAACAACTAATCAAATGGCTACCCAGACTATTTGTATCGCCCCCCTCCTTTCTTTACTGCTGCTACTCTCTGTTATTATCTGTGCATAGTCACTTTAATAACTCTACCTACATGTACATGTTACCTCAATTACCTCGACACCGGTGCCCCCGCACATTGACTCTGGACCGGTACAACCCCTGTATATAGCCCCGCTACTGCTCTAATTATTAGTTATTCTTAACTCTACGTTATTTGAGGTATTTTCTTAAAACTGCATTGTTTTAAGGGCTTGTAAGTAAGCATTTCACTGTAAGATCTACAACTGTTGTATTCGGCGCATGTGACAAATCAAATTGTATTTGAATTTCTGTAGTCTTAAATGTGTAACTGTTACTTTTTATGTATGTGGTATTATGCATTAATGAAAACAAAGGGTGATCTTTCAGAAATTATGAAATGAGTTTCACCTTTTATCTGAGCTGCGTTTACACAGGCAGCCCAATTCAGAGCTGATCTGATTAGTCAAAAGACCAATTAGTGAAAAAAATACCAGAATTCGACTGCCTGTGTACAAGCAGCCAGAGAGACCCATTGATGTCACTCTCAAAGTAGCTTTTGCTTTCACACTGCTTAGATCAGGGTTTGATCTTATCCACAGAGAGCCAGTGTGGGTGCAGGCATTTGTTCCAACTAAGCAGTTACACACCTGATTAAAAATACACCGGCCCTCTGCAAATAAATATAAGTTTTACAATTTTGCCCAACAGGAGTTTTTATGAAGTTCTCAGATATTCCTCAGAAAATAACAGATGTCTTCAGGGTATGTCAAGGGTTTGAAGGCTTTCAGAAGGTCACAGTTTTGTATCTTCTTGGAATCTCATATTTATTTTCAGAGATCATATCTACCACCACTCACCATAAAAGTTTGAAAAGTTTCTGAGATGAGAGAACAGGGATGGCACAATAAAGTGACTTGAATGGAGAATGAAAGATGTTTTGTTATTGTCTGAGGTAATGCCAACAATATACAGTGCCTTCAAGTATTCACACCCTTGACTTTTTCCACATTTGTTGTGTTACAGCAGGAATTTAAGATTGATTAAATGTATATTTTGTGTCTCTTGCCTATACACAATACACTTTAATATTAAAGTGGATTTTTAAAAATAAATAACTTAAAAATGAAAAGCTCATCTCTGTTACCCACACATACAATTATTTGTAAGATCCATCAGTTGAGCAGTGAATTTCAAACACAGACTCAACCATAAAGACCACCGAGGTTTTCCAGTGCCTCTCCAAGAATGACAGCTATTGGTAGATGGGTCAAAATAAAAAAGGCAGACATTGAATATCCGTTTGAGCATGGTGAATTCATTAAATAACACTTTGAATGGTGTACGAATACACCCAGTTACTACTAAGGCAGAGACGTCCTTTCTAACTCAGTTGTCGGAGAGGAAGGAAACCTCTCAGGGATTTCACCATGAGGCCAATGGTGACTTTAAAACAGTTAGAGTTTAATGGCTGTGATAGGATAAATTGAAGATGGAACAACAACATTGTATTTACTCCACAATCCTAACCTAAATGACAAAAGAAAGTAAAACTGTATTTTTGGGTTAAAATTAATTGAAAAGACATTGATTCAATGAATTTTTCCCAGTATGATGTTGCATTGTTGCTCATTATACCATAAATCAATTCATATTTCTATAAATTCCTTGTACTACACTGTTAGTATCAAAGTTATGAAAAGTGCTGGCATGTGTTGATTTTTCTATTATAAAAATAAATCACAGCTGTGATTGAAATCTATCAACAGAAATCAAATCAACATAACTAATACCATAAAAGGGAAGTGGAAAATATGTGGGAAATATGCTTCTCACATCAAGGTTACTCTAGGACTCCTGCCAATCATTATTATACTCCCATTCACTGTGATCTGAATAGCATCCCTTCAATTAACTTAGTAAAATCTATTTAAAAAAATCAACTAACAAATCCTCATCTTTTTTTATCATTATTTAACAAGGCAAGTCATTGAAGAACAAATTCTTATTTTAAATGAAAACCCACTGTTCCTAGGTTAACTGCCTTGTTCAGGGGCAGTACGACATATTTTTACCTTGTCAGCTCGGTGATTTGATCTTGCAACCATTCGGTTACTAGTCCAACGCTCTAATCACTAGGCTACCTGCCGCCCCGTCACATTAGACTGTTCCATGATATCATACCGTAACTTAATATCAATGTACAACAACCTGGCACAGAAAAAGGGTAACTCAACACGAGTCTAGGGTTGATACAAAAAGTCAAACAAATCACACAAGCAGAGAGAATGATTAATTGGGAGTAAATAGTTAAAGTTATTAGGCCATCAACATTCCAGAAAGCACTGTCCTCCTGATACAGTAAGTCAATGGGGGTGAGGGGGGATTGAGTCACTGCTCAACCAAAAAAATGCAATTCAAAATTAGATGTAGAATTATTTATTTTTAAGTCTTGCTCAATGGGGTCATTTGAATCTTGGAAACAGAAAGTGGAAACAGCTGACAAAGCACACCATTTCTGGAAAGGCATGTCAACTTCTCTGAAATGTTTGAACAAAATGATCTAATCTGTCAAGGGTCATTGTCTGGGAGCCCTGATAAATTGAATGCTTCCCTTGTATCTTGCTTTAGCTTCATCACGAAATCCACAGATAGTTTCCCCCTCAACCCTCACAGTCAAGCATCTTAGAAAATGCATTCAACAAGGTCAGATATTCTGCAGAGTAATTTTGGTAACAATTCATTGACATTGTTACTTTTTGCTGACATAGTGAATAACTCCAAGCTTAATTCACATTCTATCAAGTTTCCAACTTACACTGCCTTGGGACCTCTGGGTACAAACTGTGGGACACATTGCATTTGACACTTGTGCTAAAAAGTTTCTGCACATTTACCTTGACGTTGCATGACAGGGACATTTAGTTATTAACCCCCATCAACTTAAAATCTCAAAATTGTACGCAAGTTGCTTGATATAACAACAGTGATGTGAAAATCACTTATTAAATTATATATGTCAGTTCCAATTTCTCTGCAAGGCTTAAATAACGCATTCTAGATTGGATGATTGCCATGATTATACCTGACAGGATTTCAATATGTTCTACTTTGTAGTTTATAATGCGTATTCATAGAATTCTATGCATTCAAGTGCTTCAAGTGAGTGTAAAGACATGGCCCACTTTCAATATGTCAAAGCAATATCTGATGAAGACAAAGAGGGTTCAGCAGGAATAGAGGTTAGAGGTAACACATCTTTGCATTACTTGAATGGAGCTTTGCTTTATAGAGAATGGTATCTATTTAGATGCCTTCATCATAAAACACCTTTCATCCTATTCTAATATTTACATATGAAAAATGTGGGCCTACCTTGCTGCTGAGGTTGGCCAGTAATCTTGAACAAATTAAAAAAATATTAATTCAATGACTATATTTGAGGAGAAAAGGTTTGGCAGTTTGTTGTTGTTGCTGTCAATAATGCAAGCTGAACACTCAATTTTGTCTTCTTCATACATTGTTTTGGACCAAAATTTGTGTAGGATGACACTAAATACACACGCACAAATACGTCAATGTTGGTTTTCTCATGTTGTGACATCATGTTTATAGAGTTGGGGAAGTGGAGGGTGGGCTGTGTATCATCACTACAAACCCATTTGACAAGGGCCATCACACAACCACGCACATAACTGGAAAAACACTCATCTCCACTTTCTCCCTTTGTTTTCTGTCGTTAGAAAACCCAGCACCCACTTCCAGACACACACACACACACTGTTGAAACTATTCATCTGCACCACGTAGTGCAACTTTTGATTTCAATCCATTGCCCATCTTCATATTAACCCGTCCCCCACAGTGAGACAAACATATTTGCATGACGGGGTGTAGCAATTGATAAGATTTATTTTGGATTTTTGCATGTAGCCTATTGCTTCTCAATGGGATCTAATGAGTGAGCCAATTCCATATAGGATTTTTTTTTAAATCAACTTAACCTATTTGGGAGCCTTTTATTAAGCACATTAGCATTGCAGATTTGCCTGTGTAGTCATTGGAAATCCGATTACCTCCCGCTGATGCATTACATGGAGTTCCAAAGCTGTGGGAGCACTGCATGCAGGCAAGCAGGCAGGCTGGCAAGGTGTTGTTCACCATATCCTAGTAGTATATACGAATGGACGGGAGGGCTACCATGAGTGACCTCTGGGATCACTCGCGATTTGTCTGAATAAATTGGAGCGGCAGGGGTAGAGATTAGGGGTGTATATTTTCCCGGTATTTTTCAAATGTTCCATCCCTAGAATAAATCACCTTTCTCCCGGGTAACCCGGTATTTCCAGCCCAAACCGGAAAAATCCTTCTAAAGCACATACATAGGTCTGGATTTGACGAGAGCTTTGATCGGCATGAAAATTCAAGCCTGATGCTACCTGAGCCCGATGATCCATAAATTATACATTTTATTGAGCCCAAGCCAAAAAAAAGGCCAAATGAAATGATTGTGCCTTCATATTACGTGTGACAGAAAAACATAAAAGCCCATAGATGTAGCTATGCTTCCTTAGGTAAACAAATGAAAATGAAAGCTCCAGTAGGCTAATCTTTTTGAGTGTGGACTGCATTACCGTACTGTATAATACTGTATTATATGGACTGGAATTACGTACCTCGTTCAAAACCATGAAGCTGGGAGAGAACATGATATGCTGGTGCAGGACATGAGGCTTACAAAGTTACAATTTTAGGCCAGCAAAGTGATTTAGGATTTGGAAACGTTTTAAATGTTGATAATTATTGGGCTAACATTCATAATAATTCCCCTGATGTGCTGCGACGTCAGTATTAGCCTACCTTCTCTTTCTTTCGATTGTTGCTTCATTCCTTCCTCACTTTCAACAGTTAAATGAAATACCTTCTATCGTCTGCATCTTCATCATTGTAATGACAAGTTTGAATAAATTAGGACTGCAATAAGATGCAAACGGCTTTCACTTCTCTTCACAAAGAAAGGTTATGGTCTGAATAAAGAACTGCTATAGCCTACTGCCATCGTGCGTTCTCTCTTTCAAATTGCCTGTGACTTCTATTGGATGAGGTCTTTAACATTCAGTAAACAAGAGATTGCAAAAAAGGCCCTGCAAGCAATTGTAGTCTAGCTTTTCCTGGGACTCCAAGAGCCAAGGACTGTTTTTTAAGGAGAGTGGCCAGCAGAGCGCAAGTGTATTTTGTGCAAGTTAGAAGTTTATGCACAACCCAACATTCATTAGTTAAATCTAAGGCTAATACTGTTGCCTTCTCACCAAGCTGCTTGCCTATTGTCCTGTAGCCCATCCCAGCCTTGTGTAGGTCTACAATTTTATCCCTGATGTCCTTACACAGCTCTCTGGTCTTGGCCATTGTGGAGAGGTTGGAGTCTGTTTGATTGAGTGTGTGGACAGGTGTCTTTTATACAGGTAACGAGTTCAAACAGGTGCAGTTAATACAGGTAATGAGTGGAGAACAGGAGGGCTTCTTAAAGAAAAACTAACAGGTCTGTGAGAGATGGAATTTTTACTGGTTGGTAGGTGATCAAATACTTATGTCATGCAATAAAATGCAAATTAATGACTTAAAAATAATACAATGTGATTTTCTGGATTTTTGTTTTAGATTCTGTCTCTCACAGTTGAAGTGTACCTATGATAAAAATCGGCAGTGTATCAAATACTTGTTCTCCCCACTGTATATATCTATACTGAACAAAACAAAACACAACATGTAAAGTGTTGGTCACATGTTTCATGAGGTGAAATAAAAGATCCCAGAAAAGTTCCATACCCACAAAAAGATTATTTTTCTCAAATTTTGTTCACAAATGTGTTTAAATCCCTGTTTGTGAGCATTTCTCCATTGCCAAAATAATCCATCCACCTGACAGTTGTGGCATTGTTACACAACGCCACAGATGTTTCAAATTTAATGGGACGTGCAATTGGCATGCTGACTGCACAAATGTCCACCAGAGCTGTTGTCAGAGAATTGAAAGTTAATTTCTCTACCATCAGCTGCCTCCAATGTCATTTTAGAGAATTTGGCAGTACATCCAACCGACCACAACTGCAGACCACATGCAACCACACCAGCCCAGGACCTCCACATCAGGCTTTTTCACCTGCGGGATAGTCTGAGACCAGCTAACCGGAAAGCTGATGAAACTGAGTATTTCAGTCTGTAAAAAAGCCCTTTGTGGGGAAAAACTATTTTTGATTGGCTGGGTCTGGCTCCCATAGTCAAGGACCATATCACCTCCACCCTACCTGACACCCTAGACCCACTCCAATTTGCTTACCGCCCAAATAGGTCCACAGACAATGCAATCTCAACCACACTGCCCTAACCCATCTGGACAAGAGGAATACCTATGTGAGAATGCTGCTCGGCATTTAACACCATAGTGCCCTCCATGCCCTCCAAGCTCGTCATCAAGCTCCCCGCCCTGTGCAACTGGGTACTGGACTTCCTGACGGGCCGCCCCCAGGTGGTGAGGGTAGGCAACAACATCTCCACCCCGCCGATCCTCAACGCTGGGGCCCCACAAGGGTGCGTTCTGAGCCCTCTCCTGTACTCCCTGTTCACCCACGACTGCGTGGCCACGCACGCCTCCAACTCAATCATCAAGTTTGCGGATGACACAACAGTGGTAGGCTTGATTACCAACAACGACGAGACGGCCTACAGGGAGGAGGTGAGGGCCCTCGGATTGTGGTGTCAGGAAAATAACCTCACACTCAACGTCAACAAAACTAAGGAGATGATTGTGGACTTCAGGAAACAGCAGAAGGAACACCCCCCCTATCCACATCGATGGAACAGTAGTGGAGAGGGTAGTAAGTTTTAAGTTCCTCGGCGTACACATCACAGACAAACTGAATTGGTCCACCCACACAGACAGCATCGTGAAGAAGGCGCAGCAGCACCTCTTCAACCTCAGGAGGCTGAAGAAATTCGGCTTGTCACCAAAAGCACACAAACACACAACCACACAACCAGCTTCATGAAGTAGTCTGGAATAAATTTAAATGAACAGGTGTGCCTTGTTAAAAGTTAATTTGTGGAATTTCTTTCCTTCTTAATGTGCTTGAGCCAATTAGTTGTGTTGTGACAAGGTAGGGTTGGTATACAGAAAATAGCCATATTTGGAAAAATACCAAGTCCATACTATGGCAAGAACAGCTCAAATAAACAAAGAGAAGACAGTCCATCATTACTTTAAGACATGAAGGTAAGTCAAAAGGGACATTTCAATAACTTTGAACGTTTCTTCAAGTGCTATCTCAAAAACCATCAAACGCTATGAGACCCAGAGTTACCTCTGCTGCAGAGGATAAGTTCATTAGAGTTACCAGCCTAAAAAATTGCGGCCCAAATAAATGCTTCACAGAGTTCAAGTAACAGCACATCTCAACATCAACTGTTAAGAGGAGAATGCGTGAATCAGGCCTTAATGGTCGAATTGCTGCAAAGAAACCACTACTAAAGGACACCAATAAGAAGAGACTCGCTTGGGCAAAGAAACATGAGCAATGGACATTAGACCGGTGGAAATCTGTCCCTTGGTCTGATGCGTCCAAATTTTATATTTTGGATTCCAACCAATGTGTCTTTCTGAGATGCATTGGTGAACAGATGATCTCCACATGTGTGGTTCTCACTGTGAAGTATGGAGGATGAGGTGAGATGGTGCTTTGCTGGTGAACTGTCTGTGATTTATTTAGAATTCAAGGCACACTTAACCAGCATGGCTACCACAGCATTCTGTAGCGATACGCCATCCCATTTGGTTTGTGCTTCGTGGGACTATCATTTGTTTTCAACAGGACAATGACATAACAAACCACCAGGCTATGTCAGGGTTTTTTGACCAAGACGGAGAGTGATGGAGTGCTGCATCAGGTGACCTGGCCTCCACAATCACCTGATCTCAACCTAATTGAGATGATTTGGGATGAATTGGACCACAGAGTGAAGGAAAAGCAGCCAACAAGTGCTCATCACATATGGGAACTCCTTCAAGACTATTGGAAAAGCATAGGATGCCACCTTTCCAACAAGTCAGTTCGTCAAATTTCTGCCCTGCTAGAGCTGCTACGGTCAACTGTAAGTGCTGTTATTGTGAATAGGAAACATCTAGGAGAAAAAACCGCTCAGTCGCGAAGTGGTAGGCCACACAAGCTCACAATACAGGACCGACGAGTGCTGAAGTTCGTAAAAAATTGTCTGTTGCAACATTCACTACAGAGTTCCAAAATGGCTCTGGAAGCAATGTCAACCGTTTGCCGGGAGCTTCATGAAATCACTTTCCTTGGCCGAGCAGCCGCACACAAGCCTAAGATCACCATGCGCAATTCCAAGCGTCGGTTGTAGTGGTGTAAAGCTCGTCGCCATTGGACTCTGGAGTTGTGAATCACGCTTCACCATCTGGCAGACCGAAGGACGAATCTGAGTTTGGCGGATGCCAGGACAACGCTACCTGCCCCAATGCATAGTGCCAACTGTAAAGTTTAGTGGAGGAGGTATAATGGTCTGGGCGGTTTTTCATGGTTCTGGCTAGTCCCCTTGGTTCCAGTGAAGGTAAATCTTAACGTTACATCATTCAATGACAATTCTGTGCTACCAACTTTCTGGCAACAGTTTGGGGAAGGCCCTTTCCTGTTTCAGCATGACAATGCCCCTGTGGACAAAGCAAGGTCCATACAGAAATGGTTTGTCGAGATCAGTGTGGAGGCCTGACCTCAACCCCATCAAACACCATTTGTGACTCACAACCTGGATTCGGTCTTATGTAGCAAAATGTGAAATGGTATTTTTTACATTGAATAAAAGTAGAGATTCAGAGCTACAAAATGTTATGTCATACACTGCATTTGAGGAACAATGGGAAAGTAATTCTGCTTTGATCAACTTGTAAACTCACTTTTGAGAAAATGGCCTTTGAATGTTTTGGCATCTAGTGAAGAGCTCTTTGTTGTCTACACCCATTCAGCATTGTACACACCCTCTTAAGTTTTAGCCCTACCCACCTGATTTCGCTCTCGGAGCATTCAGAGCATTCAAAGCCCTGGATTACATGAAAACAGCCTAACCCGCTCTACTGGCAACAATGTCATTACGCTTTTTAGCAGACATTTACTGACACCGGCCATATTCAACGGGTGTTGTACACACGTCACGTAATGTTAGCTAACGAGCCAGCCAGCTAACGTAAGCTAGTTAAACAACAATGAACAAAGTGCCAACAATGCCACAGTGCTGGGAGCTAAGCAACCAGGTTCAATGTTAGCTAGCTAACATTAGACTCTAACTAGAAAAGCAAACAACTCTGGGAAACTAATAATAGGGTCCGCTAGGGAGCCAGCCAGCTAACGTTAGCTAACTAACAGTACACTTTAGCTTAAGACATATAGCTAGCTAGCTAAACAATAAACCACGTTTAAGATCAGACACGTCACGTAACGCTAGCTATCGAGCCAGCCAGCTAACGTCAGCTAGTTAAACAACAATGAACAAAGTGCGAGCCAAACAGCTACTGTTAGCTAGCTAGCAGTACACTTTAGCTTGAAATGGAACCATTCTTTCAAAATTAGAAATGTGTAATATCTCAAAATGTAGCTAGCTAACGCTAGACTATGTTACCTGTATACATCATCATGCATGATGGACGCGTCTCGCTCCCTGCCAGGGATGCCATACCACTGTTTCCCTTAGTTTGAAGATGTAATCCGGAGACAGGTGTTTTCTCCATCTCTTTAGCTATCATAGTCAAATTCCACTGATTTCAAAACTTGATCCTCCAGAAAGTGGACAGCAAAACTTATGCAGCTCCACTACACAATATATATATTTTTTTAAAGCCACGTTCCAACAGCATTACCAACACAGACTGACCAGCTCAAATAGACAGAAGCCTTCAATATGGCAGACCAATCCAAAATCCTCTCTCGGCATGTCCAGCCCACTCATTATCTCAGGCAATCATGGCTAGTGGGAAGGTTGCTAATTTTTTTTGTGGCTTAACCAACAAGGCTTGTAATTTAACACTTTTATTCGTATTTACAGATGGCATACAGGTTTGTTATTAAGGCACATGAAAGTTCACAAGTTCGAAAAGGCATTTCTGCCCCCAAAAAAACATTTTGATAAAAGAATATTAGGATGCGCTGTCTGTCCCCACCTCAGCATTGATGATTGATCATGCAGATATCAGAGAGAAGGCTGTAGAGAAGCCAGATTTAGACATCATATATTGGCTGATTTAACAGTTCAATTTCACATCATGCTGTTCATTGAAATCATTTATTATACTTTATTGGTTTCTCACAGTTATTTTTCCCGGGAAAAGGAAGTGGGTTTGGCCAAGAAATCTCTTTAAATCTCGGAGACCCGGTTCCCGCTATTCAACCCTAATATAGATGCCTGATGGGTGAGACCTTTGGCTGACTCGTGTCATTATTACGATGCCTTTAGTGACGGCCGGAGACCTTGAGACCGTGCTTCAGGGGACCTTGAGACCGGGCTGCAGGGGAGGGCTTGCTGGACAGACAATTGAGCCATGACTAAGGTTAGAGAAGTTGAAAAATCCTTCTTAATAGTTTACCTCCTGGGCTAGCAATTTGCTTTGTGCTCACATACACAAAAAATAAGAGTAGTATCCCCTTGTGATTTCTAATCACAGTATGTGGGATAAAAATAATAATATTAAAAGGCTACACATACATTCCAGCGGTGCCTCCAATTTTGTTACCTACTCTATGAGCTGTTTTGTAACACCAAACACATAAAGATTGCTTTGGAAGCTCCTCGGGTGAGCTAGATTTGAAGATGAGCAGTAATCCGACAGCTCCACAGCGGATAAGGTGCCTTACCGATAATTTTGATTGTGAATGACCAGGATCCACTGTTGGGCCTCACTCATCTAATGGCCTCAGAATTTTCATGAGTGCTGTGTCTTCTGTGGGGGGAAGAAGAGAAAGGGAAGAAAGGTTAGTCCTACAGCATTGAGGCTTTGGGAATACTGAATTGATTCTGTACCATCATCTGCCATTGGTCGATACCACACAAGAACAAGAGAATATAGCCTACATAAACAAAAGAAGTGCAGATCTTTTTGAAAACAACAGTTTGAGTTGGTTATCCAGCTGAAACCTGTAGATTATGGTCATGTTTAAATAGCCCCCTGTGTCAAATACCTCAGAAAAAAACTGTCAGGCATACAGTACATACAGTGCCTTCAGAAATATGCACACCTCTTTTCTTTTACCACATTCTGTTGTGTTACAGCCTGAATTTAAAATGGATTAAATTGTGATTGTGTGGCACTGGCCATCACACAATATCTCATAATGTCAAAGTGGAATTATGTTTTTAGAAATAAAACCAACATAAAAAACCAACATAAAAAAGTCCATAAGCATTCAACCCCTTAATTATGGTAAAGCTAAATCATTTCAGGAGTAACAAAGTCAAATAATATGTTTCATGGACTCCCTCTGTGTGAAATAATAGTGTGTAACATGATTTTTGTATGACTACCTCATCTCTGTACCCCGCACATCTGTAAGGTCCCTAAGTTGAACATTGAATTTCAAACACAGATTCAACCACAAAAAAACAAGGAAAATTGTCCAATACCTCGCAAAGAAGGGCACCTATTGGTAGATGGGGTAAAAAAAAAATACTATCCCTTTGAGAGTTTAATGGCTGTGATAGGATAAAAATGAGGATGTACACTATATACACAAGTATGTGGACACCCCTTCAAATTAGTGGATTTGGTCATTTCAGCCTCACCTTTTGCCGACAGGTTTATAAACTCTAGCACACAGCCATACAATCTCCATAGACAAACATTGGCAGCTGAATGGCTTTACTGAAGTGCTCAGTTACTTTCAATGTTGGACCGTCATAGGATGCCAACTTTCCATCAAGTCAGTTCGTCATATTTCTGCCCTGCTAGAGCTTCCCTGGTCAACTGTAAGTGCTGTTATTGTGAAGTGGAAATGCAGCCGCGAAGTGGTGGGCCACACAAGCTCACAGAATGAGACTGCCAAGTGCTGAAGAGAGTGATGCGTAAGAATCGTCTGTCCTCGGTTGTGCCAACTGTACAGTTTGGTGGAGGATGGTTTGGGGCTGTTTTTCGGGGTTTGGGCCCCTTAGTTCCAGTGAAGGGAAATCGTAACGCTACAGCATACAGTGACATTCTAGACGATGCCGTGCTTCCAACTTTGTGGCAAAAGTTTGGGGAAGGCCTTTTCCTGTTTTTGCATGACAATGTACCCGTGCACAAAGCGAGTTCCGCACAGAAATGGTTTGTCAAGATCGGTGTGGAAGAACTTGGCTAGCCTGCACAGAGCCCTGACCTCAATCCCATTGAACACCTTTGGAATGAATTGGAATGGCGACTGCGAGCCAGGCCTAATCACTCAACATCAGTGGAAGAACAGAACATAAATATTCCAAAACATGTATCTTGTTTGCAACAAGGCACTAAAGTAGTACTGCAAAAAATGTGGCAAAGTAATTCACATTGGAGTACAAAGTGTTATTTTTGGGGCAAATCCAATACATCACTGAGTATTACTCTCCATATTTTCAAACATATTGTGGCTGCAACATATGGGTATGCTTGTAATCGTTAAAAACTGGGTAGTTTCCAATCTGCTTTCCACCAGACACTGGGAGATTAATTCACCTTTCAGCAGGTCAATAACCTAAAACACAAGGCCAAATATACACTGGCCAAAAATACACCAAGAAGACAGTGAATTTTCCTGAGTTAAAGTTTTGACTTAAATCTGCTTAAAAAATGTTGGCAAGACCTGAAAATAGTTTTGCCACTGCCAAATTTACCTGAATGTCAAGCCCTGAATATGTTCTTGGCCTAGAATAGTGGTAATGCGCAATTCTACTTCACAGTCACATATTCTGAAATTACCATTTCAATATTCATTTGAACAGTTACATGGTTTATACCCCTAAGTTGGAAAAAGTTCAGGTTTTGCTTCAGTGCTGACATGCTATACATTTCACAACCAAGCCATATAGTTTGAAATTCAAGTTTCTTGTTGTTGAACTATTTGAGGGCCTCATTTGTTCAAAGGAGACTTTCGTATCTCAATACTGCCGAGGGACTGAGGGAGACCTCCAACACATCTGCTATTCAGCGGCTGCTTGTGTGTGAACAGAAGGAGCCTGCAGCATAGACATACCCAAAACTTCTACAGGGAGACATTGTTAATGCATTGTCCTGGGGCCCTCTCCCTGACTGCTTCGTTGGTCCTGCCGCAGTCATCACATTCACAGACCCTCCAGCTAACAGGACAGTGCGACTTAAATGTGAATCTGGCAGACCCTGACTCCATGGTTTCTTGCCGGCAGGAAATAATATGGCGTAATGTTGCACAAGAACAAATCACATAGTTCTAAATGCAAGCCCTGCTGAGCCAAGGCGAGCACCTTTCAGAGACGCTTTTAAATCCATTATGAGAATAGACCACCTGGGAGCAGAAGGGGGTTACATTTTCTAACAAAACCATGGAATAAAAGAACAAAAAAATGCAGTTGCGTAAGTCTCTTCAGAAAATATAGGCAGTATGTGCATAGAATACTCTTAATGAAGAACGACACAGCAACAGGATGAGAGTATTGCAACTACAACCACCAACTTGAAACTGTAGAAATAGAGTATCAAAACCAGATCCCCATAGTCCTTAGATGAGTTCTTTGAACATAGCAAAAGTCATTGGCAGCAGGCCAATATTCCACTCGGTGCAAGGTATCCATATTTGTGTATTTGTGTAAGTGAGGTATGAAAACCCCACAGGGACTTAAATATGCAGGGCCAACAGCACACTGGCTTTAAAAATAAGCGTTGGAATAAAGTTATTTCCCTTTCATCTCATTCTCATACATTGTGAAAGTGTTTCGCCTGCTGTTCTTTACATTCCAAAAGGTGTTAGACGTGATGTGGCAACATCAGTTATTCTTCCAAGCATCTGGACATGTTTGTGTGTTTGAGCCCCAGCAGCAGCTCCACTGCCTGAGGGCTGCTGCCGGGGGTAGATAAGAGGCTGAGGCAGAGCTAGGCAGGCCATCCTTTAGCCAGCTCAGCTCCTGAGGGGAAGACCCTGGGCCTGCACTGTCAGGGTCCTACTAGTGTGGAGGGGGGCCAATCATTCTAAAATACACCACAAAACTTACTGGAGGCTAGCTGAGGCTAAAACTGGCATCATACGCATTACTTTTGCCAATTATAAAAAAATGACAAAAGTCAACCTAAAAAACCATTGAAAATACACTGTTGTATAAAGCAATGTCGAGCAGATGCAGATGTATCGACTCGAAGCCCCAGAACTTTATAAATAGCTTATGCTGTTTTCCGTTTTTATAGTAGCAAATAAAACTATATTGACGATGAATAAAACAGCTTTTAAAGCACTGAGGGACAGTATGCGTGAAGACAAAGCAATGTGCTAAACAATATCCTGCATGGAAAACCATTATTGAGCCTTCACTTATTCCTCCCAACCTGGGACCACAGAGGCTTTATAAAATGCATACTTTCACCATGCAAAACAAGTAGCCAATCTGTGGTGAAACGTAATCTACTTAATTTACTACTACCACCAAGTCAACAGGAGGATCGAGCAGTCATATTGCATGTATCACACATGACCTTTAAAGATATTAGCTCAACCCCCTGCTCCACTCGAGACTACTCTTCAAAAGCCAAGGTATGCTACACAACCCAGAGAGTGGGTTTATACAGAGGTATGGGCCGCACTGCGACCTACCTGACCCATTTAAAAGATCATTGATTTAATATGTAGACTGCAGTCAAGAGAGGTTGGACTGTAATTCCATGGGAGCAAAGTAGAATTAATCTGACTTAATCCTTCAATTGCAGACAGCGACCCAACAGATGTGTGTTATTGATTAAACACTACCTGCACTCTTTAATTTAGAATCAACAGAGCTGCCCGTGCATGTTGCTAGTTACAACAGTGTTCTCATCTCCCACTGTGTTTAACTACAGTAAAAATGTTTGCCCGAAGCTTGTGGCGAACTGGATATTGCAAACTGAATGCTAAAAAGATTGATGCTCCATAGGTAAACATAAAACAACTACTGGCATATACAGTACATCAAACACTTTACTTAAATAGCTAAATTATTACTAAATGACACATACTGAACTATCTATGTTATGTAAATTGGGTGAACACTGAAACGCTGCTTGATCAAATCAAATCAAATGTTACTTGTCACTTGCTGAATACAACAGGTGTAGACTTTACAATGAAATGCTTACAGCGGCTTGTGAAAGTATTCACCCCCTTGGTATTTTCCCTATTTTGTTGCCTTACAACCTGGAATTAAAATAGACGATCGCTGTCGTCGTGGAAATGACCCGGACCAAGGTGCAGCATGGTGAGCGTACATTTCTTTTATTTGATAAATGTCGCCAACAAAACAAAGAACAAGGAAACGACCGTGACGCTTACTTAGGCTATAATGCCACTAACAAAGACAACTACCCACAAAACACAAAAGGAAAAAGGCTGCCTAAGTATGATTCCCAATCAGTGACAACGAGACAGCTTTCCCTCAATATATTGAGTCCATATACAGAGTTGAAAGTGTATAGAGATATTGGAATTTGGAATCTAGCGTCATAGCTGTGAGTATACCAATTACAGGAAAGCGACCAAGGGGCTGTGCATTTAAGGTAATTGAACTATTTTTGCTATTTAGTCAATATTGTTAGAAGTGTTAACGCATTTAAAGTTTTGCAATATTATCTGGCATAGCTTAAAGCATTAAGGATTGATTGAGCATTATTGTTGTATTGAGAAACTGTTTAACCATTGAATTGTAATGATGTGTATAAGACAAAAAACAGAGTGACTTAATAAAAGCTTGAAACTTTGACAACTAGGCCAGATTAACGATCTGGAGAGCAAACGCCTTTGACACTCTCACTGAACAGAAAGTAACCCTGGTTATAGGTTAAAGTGATTGCACTAAAGAATATTTAATTGTGTGGACAATAATATATTTTTAAGAGAGGTATATATGTCAAAACATATACCAATACGAGTTTCCAAGTGACTACTAGCTGACGAGCATAATAACTAATAGGAGTTGTTATTAGGTATTGATATATACATAGGTAAAGATAACTTGAAGGTAAAAAAATATAGGAGGAATGCATAACACTCAGAATATTTAAATAGGAGTATATCTATCCAAGGCCTCATACTAGACCGGAAAATAAGGGAGTGACAACGTGAACGAAGGAACAAACCCAACTCACGCGAAGGGCCATTACGAATAAATAGGAGTGTTGGTAGGGCCGCACGGCTAGGCCCTTGTTACACCGAAGTAACTAAAGTCCCAAAGTACTCTGCCCAGCCAGAGGACGGGGTAGAGGCTTTTGCTGCAGGTATTGTGCAAAAGTCAGCACCATGATACTACGGGTGGGCATCTACCTCGTTGGCGGCTCCGGTGCGTGACGCTGACCCCGCTCTACCTCTGGCTCCCCCCACTTTGGTGGCGCCTCTGCGGGGACCCTCGTCGCCGACCCCGGATTGGAGACCCTCTCCGCAGGCCCTGGGCACCCTCGCTGCAGGCTCCGGACTGGAGACCTTCACTGGAGGCTTCGCGCCATGGATCATCACTGGAGGCTTCGGGCCATGGATCATCACTGGAGGCCTCCTATGTGGAGCCGGAAAAGGTCTCAACGGACTGAGGATATGTACTGGAAGCCTGGTGCATGGAGCTGCCACAGGGCTTACCAGGCTGGGGAGACATACTGGAGGCCTGGTACGTGGAACTGGAACAGGTCTCACCGGACTGGGGAGATGCACTGGAAGCCTGGTGCATGGAGCAGGCACCGGATTCACTGGGCCGTGGAGGCGCACTGGAGGTCTCAAGCGTAGAGCCGGCACAACCCGTCCTGGCTGGATGGTTACTTTCGCCCGGCAAATGCGGGGCGCTGGCACAGGATGCACTGGGCTGTGCAGACACAGTGCGCAGAGCCGGCACAGGATATCCTGGGCCGAAGAGACGCACTGGAGGCCAGGCTCGCTGAGCCGGCACCATCTGTCCTGGCTGGATTCCCACTCTAGCCAGTCCAATGCGGGGAGCTGGAATTTATCGCACCGGGCTGTGCACGCGCAATGATTGGGAAGTATGATTGACAATCAGAGACAACGATAGACAGCTGTCCCTGATTGAGAACCATACCCGGCCAAAACATAGAAACACAGAACATAGAGTTTCCCACTCGAGTCACACACTGACCAACCAAACATAGAGAATAAAAAGATATCTACGGTCAGGGCATGACAATTTGATTTATAGAACATGCCTACCACTTTGAAGATGCAAATTATTTTTTATCGTGAAACAAACAAGAAATACAACAAAAAAACAGAAAACTTGAGTGTGAATAACTATTCACCCCCCCCCCCCCCCCCCCCCCAAAGTCAATACTTTGTAGAGCCACATTTTGCGGCAATTACAGCTGCAAGTCTCTTGGGGTATGTCTCTATAAGCTTGGCACATCTAGCCACTGGGATTTTTGCCCATTCTTCAAGGCAAAACTGCTCCAGCTCCCACAAGTTGGATGGGTTCCGCAGGTGTACAGCAATATTTAAGTCATACCACAGATTCTCCATTAGATTGAGGTCTGGGCATTGACTAGGCCATTCCAAGACATTTAAATGTTTCCTCTTAAAACCACTCGAGTGTTGCTTTAGCAGTATGCTTAGGGTCATTGTCCTGCTGGAAGATAACCTCTGTCCCAGTCTCAAATCTCTAGAAGACTGAAACCGGTTTCCCTCAAGAATTTCCCTGTATTTAGTGCCATGCATCATTCATTCAATTCTGACCAGTTTCCCAGTCCCTGCTGATGAAAACATCTACACAGCATGATACTACCACCACTATGCTTCACTGTGGGGATGGTGTCTTCGAGGTGATGGTAGGTGTTGGGTTTGCACCAGACATAGCGTTTTCCTTGATGGCCAAAAGGTTCAATTTTAGTCTCATCTGACCAGATTACCTTCTTCCATATATTTTGGGAGTCTCCCACATGCCTTTTGGCGATCACCAAACGTGTTTGCTTATTTTTTTCTTCAAAGCAATGGCTTTTTTTCTGGACACTCTTCCGTAAAGCCCAGCTCTGTGGAGAGTATGGCTTTAAGTGGTCCGATGGACAGATACTCCAAACTCCGCTGTGGAGCTTTACAGCTCCTTCAGGGTTATCCTCTCTTGGATAGGTTTGTTGTGGTGCCATATTCTTTCCATTTTTAACAATGGATTTAATATATGGATTGGTGCTCCGTGGGATGTTCAATGTTTCAGCTTTTTTTTTATAACCCTTGATCTGTACTTCTCCACAGCGTTGTCCCTGACCTGTTTGCAGAGCTGCTTGGTCTTCATGATGCCGCTTGCTTGGTGGTGCCCCTTGCTTAGTGGGTTGCAGACTCTGGGGCCATTCAGAACAGGTGTATACAGTGGGGCAAAAACGTATTTAGTCAGCCACCAATTGTGCAAGTTCTCCCACATAAAAAGATGAGAGAGGCCTGTAATTTTCATCATAGGTACACTTCAACTATGACAGACAAAATGAGAAAAAAAATCCAGAAAATCACATTGTAGGATTTTTTATGAATTTATTTGCAAATTATGGTGGAAAATAAGTATTTACACCGCGTAGCATAGAGGTCCTGGATCGCAGGAAGCTTGGCCCCAGTGATGTACTGGTCCGTACACACTACCGTCTGTACCAGTCGAGCAGTTGCCATACCAGGCAGTGATGCAACCAGTAACCAGGAAGCTCTCGATGGTAAAACCTTCTGATGATCTGAAGACCCATGCCAAATAATTTTAGTCTCCTGAGGGGAAATAGGCTTTGTTGTGCCCTCTTCACGACTGACTTGGTGTGTATTGGACCATGATAGTTTATTGTTGATGTGGGCACCAAGGAACTTGAAGCTCTCAACCTGCTCCATTACAGCCCCGTCGATGAGAATGGGGGCATGCTTGGTCTTCTTTTTCCTGAAGTCCACAATCATCTCCTTTAGTGTTGGAGTCGTGCCTGGCCGTGCAGTCATGGGTGAACAGAGAGTACAGGAGGGGACTGAGCACTGAGGTGCCCCCGTGTTGAGGATCAGCGTGGCAGATGTGTTGTTATCTACCCTTACCACCGGGGGGAAGGCCAGGATCCAGTTTCAGAGGGAGATGCTTAGTCCCAGGGTCCTTAGCTTAGTGACGAGCTTTGAGGTCACTATGGTGTTGAACGCTGAGCTGTAGCCAATGAATAGCATTATCACATAGGTGCTAATTTTGTCCATGTGGGAAAGGGCATTGTGGAGTGCAATAGAGATTGCATTGTCTGTGGATCTGTTGGAGCGGTATGCAAATTGGAGTGGATCTAGGATTTCTGGGATAATGGTGTTGATGTGAGCCATGACCAACCTTCCAAAGCATTTCATGGCTAAAGACGTGAGTGCTACGGGTCGGTCGTCAATTAGGCAGTATTACTTACCTCAAAGCAAGCATAGACTTAATTTAGCTCGTCTGGTAGTCTCGTGTTACTGGGCAGCTCGCGGCTTCGCGGCTGTGCTTCCCTTGTAGTCTAATAGTTTGCAAGCCCTGCCACATCCGACGAGCGTCGGAGCCAGTGTAGTATGATTCAATCTTAGTCCTGTATTGACGCTTTGCCTGTTTGATGGTTCGTCAGGGGACATAATGGGATTTTTTGTAAGCTTCCTCATTTAAGTCCCGCTCCTTGAAAGCGGAAGCTCTACCCTTTAGCTCAGTGCGGATGTAGCCTGTAATCCATGGCTTCTGGTTGGGGTAAGTACCTACAGTCACTGTAGGGAAAACGTCATCGATCCATTTATTGATGAAGCCACTGACTGACGTGGTGTACTCCTTAATGCCATCGGAAGAATCCAGGAACATATTCCAGTCTGTGCTAGCAAAACAGTCCTGTAGTTCAGCATCTGCTTCATCTGATCACTTTTTTATTGACTGAGTCACTGGTGCTTCCTGCTTTAGTTTTTGCTGGTAAGCAGGAATCAGGGGGATAAAATTATGGTCAGATTTGCCAAATGGAGGGCGAGGGAGAGCTTTGTACGCATCTCTGTGTGGGGGGTAAAAGTAGTCTAGAGTTTTGTTCCCTCTGGTTGCACATTTAACATGTAACTGTATCCTTGAAAAAAGTATTCCTGCAATTGCAACTACGGACCAAATAAAGTTTAAAACTAAAGAAAAAGCACAGTGATATACTGATCAAAGCAGGTAATTCCTAACTGTCTTGTAATCTAAGAGTTTCAAAACCTTAAACCTGTTCCTTGAAATACATGTGAACATCTGTTTAAAATAAATACATATATATATATTATTTCATCTATATTTAACCAGGTAGACTCGTTGAGAACAAGTTCTGCGACTTGGCCAAGATAAAGCAAAGCAGTGCGACACAAACAACAACAGAGTTACACATGGAATAAACAAACATGCATTCAATAATACAATAGGAAAGGTATATATACAGTGTGTGCAAATGAGGTAGGATAAGGGAGGTAAGGCACCAAATAGGCCATAGTGGCGAAATAATAGCAATATAGCAATTAAACACTGGAGTGATAGTGTGCAGAAGATGAGTATGCAAGTGGAGATACGGGGGTGAAAAGGAGCAAAATAAATAACAGTATGGGGGATGAGGTAGTTGGATGGGCTATTTACAGATGGGCTATGTACAGGTGCAGTGATCTGTGAGCTGCTCTGACAGCTGGTGCTTAAAGTTAGTGAGGGAGATATGAACCTCCATCTTTAGTGATTTTTGCAGTTTGTTCCAGTCATTGGAAGCCGAAAACTGGACGGAAAGGCGGCCAAAGGGGGAATTGGCTTTGGGGGTGACCAGTGAGATATACCTGCTGGAGCGCGTGCTATGAGTGGGTGCTATGGTGACCAGTGAGCTGAGATAAGGCGGGGCTTTACCTAGCAAAAACATAGATGACCTGGAGCCAGTGGGTTTGGCGACGAATACGAAGCGAGGGCCAGCCTACGAGAGCAAACAGGTTGCAGTGGTGGGTAGTATATGGGGCTTTGGTGACAAAACGGATGGCACTGTGATAGACTGCATCCAATTTGCTGAGTAAAGTGTTGGAGGCTATTTTGTAAATGATATCGCTTGAGTCAAGGATCGGTAGGATAGGCAGTTCTACAAGGGTATGTTTGGCAGCATGATTGAAGGATGATTTGTTGCAAAATAGGAAGCCAATTCTAAATTTAATTTTGGATTGGAGATGCTTAATGTGAGTCTGGAAGGAGAGTTTACCTAGGTATTTGCAATTGTCCACATATTCTAAGTCAGAACCATCCAGAGTAGTGATGCTGGACGGGCAGGCAGGTGTGGGCAGCGATCGGTTGAAGAGCATGCATTTAATTGTATTTGCATTTAAGAGCAGTTGGAGTACATGGAAGGAGAGTTGTATGGCATTGAACCACGTCTGAAGGTTAGTTAACACATTGTCCAAAGGGTCAGAAGCATACAAAATGGTGTCGTCTAACGTAGAGTTGGATCAGGGAATCACTAGCAGCAAGAGTGACATCATTGATGTATACAGAGCAAACAGTCGGCCCGAGAATTGAACCCTGTGTCACCCCCATAGAGACTGCCAGAGGTCCGGACAACAGGCCCTCTGATTTGACACACTGAACTCTGTCTAAGAAGTAGTTGGTGAACCAGGTGAGGCAGTCATTTGAGAAACCAAGGCTGTTGAGTCTGCCGATAACAATGTGGTGATTGACAGAGTTGAAAACCTTGGCCAGATTGATGAATACACCTGCACAGTATTGTCTCTTATCGATAGCGGTTATGATATTGTTTAGGACCTTGAGCGTGGCTAAATCAGATTGCATAGCGGAGAAGGTACCGTGGGATTCGAAATGGTCGGTAATCTGTTTGTTAGCTTGGCTTTCGAAGACCTTAGAATGGCAGGGTAGGATAGATATACGTCTGAAGCAGTTTGGGTCTAGAGTGTCTCCCCCTTTGGAGAGGGAGATGACCGCGGCAGCTTTCCAATCTTTGGGGATCTCAGTCGATATGAAAGAGAGGTTGAACAGGCTAGTAATAGGAGTTGCAACAATTTCTGCTGATAATTTTAGAAAGAGAGGGTCCAGATGGTTTAGCCCGGGCTGATTTGTAGGGGTTCAGATTTTGCAGCTCTTTCAGAACATGACCTATCTGGATTTGGATGAAAGAGAAATGGGGGAGGCTTGGGCATGTTTCTGTGAGGGGTGCAGGGCTGTTAACCGGGGAAAGGGTAGCCAGGTGGAAAGCATGGCCAGCCATTGAAAAATGCTTATTGAAATTCTCAATTATCATGGATTTTTCAGTGGTGACAGTGTTTCCTAGCCTCAGTGCAGTGGGCAGCTGGGAGGAGGTGCTCTTATTCTCCATGGACTTTACAGTGTCCCAAAACCTTTTGGAGCTTGTGCTACAGGATGCCAATTTCTGTTTGAAAAAGCTCGCCTTTGCTTTCCTAACTGCCTGCATATATTGGTCACTAACTTCCCTGAAAAGTTGCATATTGTGGGGGCTATTCGATGCTAATGCAGTACACCACAGGATGTTTTTGGGCTGGTCGAGGGCAGTCAGGTGTGGAGTGACCCAAGGGCTATATCTGTTCCTGGATCAATTTTTTTTTGAATGGGGCCTGCTTATTTAAGATGGTGAGGAAAGCACTTTTAAAGAACAACCAGGCATCCTCTACTGTCGGAATGAGGTCAATATCCTTCCACGATACCAGGGCCAGTGTCGATTAGAAAGGCCTCCTCGCTGAAGTGTTTAGAATGTTTAGAAGTTTAAATCAGCAAAAAATTGACATTGTGGCTTTTCTACATCACTTGACATCAATAACAGAGAAACATATAGGCCACCTTAAATCACTTTAGCCTTTTTCTAGAATTTTTTCTGTCCAGCATCTAAACCAATGGCATGTGTAGGCCTATATGTTTGCGTGTGTATATTTTCTTTCATCAAATGTTCCTTGACACTCATTTCTACTCTTCTTGATATGGTTGGTCCTAGGTCCATTGCCTGATCCTAGGTCCTACAAGATAATGTGTGTTGACCATTTCACTACATTCTAATATGTACTTCCAAAGCCAGAACTTCAGTTCTGTATTGGAATTTGTATAGGCCTACAGGTCCTACAGCAACTTTAAAGTTTAGTATACGGAGAGACAGACGCCCAACTCAATCTGCATTGGGGTTATCTTTTTTCAGTCAGTAAGCAGGCTAGCTTTGACAGAGTGTGGCCTTACAGCGAACTGTGTGAGCAAGCACAACTTCAACTGATTTTCAACTTGTCTTGATTTGAACGTTAGCTTAAAAATAGGCCCTTGAGCCCTAATAGAATCCTTGAAACATCAAAGGGGATGGTAGATGTGAGGCTGGACAAAGGACAACTTAGTTCAAGGCCTTAAATGATTTACTTGCCTTAGCAGAATTTACTAATCAATATCTCAGACAGTGTTTTTCATGTATCAGTTTAACTAGTGAAATATATTGTGCTTATGGCAAGACAGCACAAGGTCAAAAAGAAGCACAAAAACACTGAAAGGGCCACTCTGCCACCAGGAGTAAACCTTACAGTGCATTCGTCACTGACAGATATAACATACAAGATAACCTTGCCTACGTCTTGTTTATTTGTTGTGACACAAGCTCACGTGGCCAGTAAACAGTACATCGAAACATCTGGAAAATCCAACATAAAGTGTGCCCTTCAGTTTTGAGAAGGTCATATGCCGTACAAGAGATCTATTTGGGACCTTGAGACTTTTGAAGTGAGCAGCTATTTAAATGTGTATATAAATTACTGTCACCACTGTTCACCATGCAGGCACTCCTAGAACTGGATTTCTGTAGAACATATGGCTCTATGGGGCATATTATGCATTATACCGTGCTATGGAAAACAGAAACATGGATAACTTGATAAATAGTAAATCAATCACGGATCTATTCAAAGTGCTGCTTTGGACAATTGCTTGAAGTTTTTAGATTTGTTAATAAATAATGTATTTCCCAACCAGGGTAATTTTTTAAGTTAAAATAAAACGCATATGGAAAACAGCCTGCATATCTTAAAGGAGCTTTTTTTTTTTACAACCAAATCTCAATTCTTTATGTAAAGAAATATTAATAGAATGATCCAGACACATTTTCTTACAATTTCACTTGTTTTGAGAAACCTACCCCATCCAGGGATTAATTTCCTCATCCTATTTGTGCAGTATGGGGGGGGGGGCTCTGAAGAAAACATGAACAAAGGCTCCAAAAACACCAAATACGTCCTTTTAGAAACTGAAAAGCTATTAGTATAGTGATACAGTTGTACACATGAAATTGTGTCATTCCAAACTGTATCCGTAAAGTTATATTCCATATGGTTGAAACTTCAGCGATACCTCTGTCCATTCTACAGGTAACTGCGAAAATAAAGGAAACACTTGAGTAAATGAGGGACACAAAGTATATAGAAAGCAGGTGCTTCCACACAGGAATTTCCAGACACTTGTAGAATCTATGCCAAGGCGCATTGAAGCTGTTCTGGCAGCTCGTGGTGGCCCAACTCCCTATTAAGATACTTTATGTTGGTGTTTCCTTTATTTTGGCAGTTAACTGTAGCAGAAGGCTACACAGAGAATGGAACAGCTGGATAGGGAAAACAGCTCTAGTCACACAAAATGGAATGTAACGTTGCAGATAAAGTTCGGAATGACAGTTTCATGTGTACAACCTCTAAAGACCTGCATCACTATGCTGGGAGCATTTCCGTTTCTAAAAGGATATATTTTAGTGTTTTTAGAGCATTTTGTAATGTGTTTTTAGAGTCCCTGTATTAAACAACTAGGCAGAGGAAATGAATCGCTGGTCAGGGTCAGTTTCTCAAAAACAAGTGAAATTGTCAAAAAAATAAGTAATTGGATGCTATTTACATCAAAAATGTTGATTTGGTTGTAAAAAAAATAAAAATAAAGACTTGAGATGACTGAGCAACAAAACATTTGGGTCAAAATAAGACCAGTGTTCTCATGGAAGGAAAAATATGTACATTAGATAGAGGGAGCTGAAAAGATGTTCAAACCAACAGGGACTCTGGATCATCTGTTTGGCCCATTGCCGATGTTACTGCATGGTACATTGCATACTGTGACAAATAAACATTGCTATTTCATTTGACAGTCAAGGTGAAGTCATATCTATCACAGACTTTTAAACTCCAAGGCCACTAAGAAAAACAGACAGGGACAAATTACTGTGCAGCTTATCCACCCAGAGTGAATCCACTGAATCAGTGCAGAAGTCCAGTGTAGAATATAATAGTCCTCAGTTTCAGGTCATTGGGTTTCACTGAAAGCTAGACCAGCTGAATAAGTCAGAATGTAATAATTTAAACATTGCGTCCATGTACTGAATCAAGGCCATGCAGAATGTGTATAGCAGCACCAACTGTGTAAGACTTCACGAGGCAGCAACATTATCTGGAGGACTAATGGTTCAAATGAGCAGTCCTCATTTTAGATGGTTAACTCTCTCCTTCAGCAATTGACATAGGACTCATTTTGCAGCAATATTTAATTGCCAGCAATATTTCTTAGCCTAGGTTCTCATTAGCCAACAGCTTAATTCTGTAGCTCATTACTTTAATTGATTTGATAACCTAGAACTGGTGTAGGGTTTCACAAAACATTGCAATTGATCAAATATAATTCACATCATGGTTAAGGATAATGAACTTGCTTTCTATTCATGATGTTGTCAAAATGCATTATTAGTTGCAGACCACAAAGCAAGCGCACATCTAATATTTCCTTTACAGAGACACTAGCTAAAACAAGATTTGAATCAGTTAATCAGTTAGATGACAATAAATACGTGCCATCAAAATATTGCCATCAATGTTTTAGATTGCTAATATTGGTAGCTCCAAAATAACAGGAAATAATCATGAGGGCAGCTGGCAAGCCAACAAGTAGAAAATCTCAAATAATTTGACTTAACTCATGATAATGTCAATTTGTGAAGATGAGCCAATTTTGTATTTTTTTTCCCATTTTTTTTTTTATTGAACACACACAAGAATGATGTATTAGGTATACAAGACAAGTATATAATTCTTATCTAAACATAAAAGAGCAGACAGGAACAACAAGACCCAGAGTTTTAGGTACAAAACAAACAATACAAAACACGACATACAGAACAAGGACATGTAGAAAGAAAGAGGGTAGATGTAGCCCCCCCACTTATTCCCCCCTATCCCGCCCTCCCCCTTATTCCCCCCTATCCCCCCCTCCCAACTGCTCAGTTGGCAGGGCCAGCACATACTGCCCAAAGGTAGATTAAAATATTACAATTGAGAGTGCGTTAATAAGTAAGATGAGCCAATTTTGACAGACCACTCACTAATGATTGGCAGACCACTCACTCACAGACCACATTACAAACCTGTTTCAAGTAATAAAACTCAAACAATTGCTCAAAGTGTGTCTGTAACATGTGTAACATGCAACCAAGCACAAAAGATGGCTTGTTTCCCAGTACTGCTGAAAATATTCCTTCCATTTCCTTTTGTTTATAAGCATTGATCTTTAAAGGCCGAATTGGTGAAAGCAATATGGTAGAAACTCAATTTACATTATTTTAACATCATAGAGGGACCAGCAGGGAAAGAGTGACTTACCACCATATTGCTATTACCTGCAAAGTTGAATCTGCTGGAGAGTATTTGTATACATTGTACAGCCCGGAACTCCAACCCTGGTCGTAAACGCAACACATCCAGACCACTAAAGAAGACAGTATTAACACTTTATTCACGCGCCTTGTGCAAGCCAACAGCTGGCCTCAGATCTTGGACCAGCAGATTTAACCTTGGCAGCCATCAATCTGAATAACAGGGTAACCTACACCTAATGGGTATGATCGACCAGCAATGAGAAAATACTAATTTATTCATAGCGTGAAGTAGGAGCCTTGCCTGGGCTCTGTCTGTGAGGCAGCCTGGCCAGAGTGATTAGCATCCATCGCAGTCCATTACCTCAGACAGACAGATTGAGCTCTGACAGACGAAGGAGACAGTCCAGGGAGCACAAAATTGAGATGGGAAAAAGGGATGGAGAAATAAGACAAGACTGCCTCCCTAAACAAATAACACCATTTAGACATTGTCTACCATGCTAGAATTTTCTATGATCAAATGGGATCAAAAAGCTTGATGAGATCAGACATCAAACAATTCATCAAACGATGTACTGTATCTCATGTGAGAAAGATGCATGAGATAGATTTGCAATAAACACCACAGAAAGATGCAACATCCAAGACTGTCACGCCCTGACCGGTGTTTAGGTCAGAGTGTGACGGACAGACGGAGATTTCTAGGTTGGTGGATTGTGTGGTTCCCAAATAGAGGCAGCTGGTAATCGTTGCCTCTAATTGGCTCTAATTGGGGATCATATTTAGGTAAGCTTTTTTACCCACCTGCATTTGTGGGATATTGTTTGGGAACTACGACTTCATGGTCTTTGTAAGGTTTGGGTCTAGTTTCAGTTTGTATTAAAAAGATGTGGAACTCAATGCATGCTGCACCTTGGTCTGCTCATTTTGAAGAACGTGACAAAGACAGATCTATTGTGTTGATACACCAACACATGCACAGACTGAGGTAGTTTGAGGTGAGAAGAAAACATAGGAAGAATGTCTTTAAGAGTAAACTAACATGAATGATCAATTACCTCGACTAACCTGTTCCCCCTGCACATTGACTCGGTACCCCCTGTATATACAGTGGGGAGAACAAGTATTTGATACACTGCCGATTTTGCAGGTTTTCCTACTTACAAAGCATGTAGAGGTCTGTCATTTATATCATAGGTACTCTTCAACAGTGAGAGACGGAATCTAAAACAAAAATCCAGAAAATCACATTTTTAGGTAATGAATTTGCATTTTATTGCATGACATAAGTATTAACTGCACCTGTTTGAACTCGTTACCTGTGTAAAAGACATCTGTCCTGTCACACTGACCATTATTTGAGTTGTTTGTTTCTATGTTTTGTTTGGTCAGGGTGTGATATGAGTGGGCATTCTATGTTGCATGTCTAGTTAGTCTGTATGTGTTTTGGCCTGATATGGTTCTCAATCAGAGGCAGGTGTTTGTCATTGTCTCTGATTGGGAGCCATATTTAGGTAGCCTGTTTTGTATTGTGGTTTGTGGGTTATTGTCTGTCTAGTTGCATGTTAGCACTATGTTTCATTAGCAGTCACTGTCGTTTTGTTAGTTTGTTCAGTTTACTTCGTGTTTTTCGGCATCCATTAAAATTATACATTCACACCACGCTGCGCTTTGGTCCGCTTCTTACAACGATCGTGACATGTCCACACACTCAAACAGACTCCAACCTCTCCACAATGGCCAAGACCAGAGAGCTGTGTAAGGACATCAGGGATAAAATTGTAGACCTGCACAAGGCTGGGATGGGCTACAGGAAAATAGGCAAGCAGCTTGGTGAGAAGGCAACAACTGTTGGCGCAAAGAAAAGTAACAAATGGTAACTAACTGCAACAAATTATTAAATACCTGGTAATTGAGCATCACTGTCAACGCAATAGTTGGCAGTAAACATTGAAAATGTGTTTTTTAAATTTGTATTATTTGCGTTATTGTAGTCAGCCTATAGACAACCCAGAACACTGAACGTTTCCATAGGGGCAGTCTCTGCACACACACTAGTTGACTACACAACTGCTGGGGTTTGGTTGGTTGTCTGATTGCAATTGACCAATTCAAGGTCTGTGACTAAGGAAATCCAATGTGTAAGAGTGGCGCTAACAGTCTGGGAGTTAGCTCTTTGTGCAGGGGCTAGATACAGACCTGGAGGGTTCTTCCTCAGACTGTGCTCAGCCAAGCCTTAGCTGACACTCTCAGTAGCCAGATGTCACCCTAGCTGAGAGAGCTCCTTCGGGTGAAATTACAAACTCAATTGGCATTGAATTATATGTCCTTGAGCATTCTTTCTTTGTGGCACCCCACAAAGATGCAATATTCACTGAATAGCCCATTGACAAACCAGTTTCATACTGCAGCAGCCCTGCATTATGTCCAACATCTCAAATCTCTCAAGATAGCTATGGAAAACGATTGATTGACCCAGTGGATGATTACACACAGCTAAATTATACAGCTTTAATTATGTATTGCGACATTGTGTGTTTGCCTTTTTAAAACCATTTTTCTGTTTGATTAAAATACCTGATATTAAATTTGATTTGTCACATGCTTCCTGACTAACATTGAACTTATTACTTAAAAACTATTCAGAGAGACAAAAATAGACAATAACACCAATAAATACACAACTTGGCTCTATATACACCAGTACTGAGTTTGAGCTTATTTCTCAAATGTTATACTGTTAGTGAGGGTTTCTCCTTTTCTAAGATAATCCATCCACCTGACAGATGTGGCATATCAACAAGCTGATTAAAAAGTATGATCATTACACAGGTGACCTTGTGTTGGGGACAATAGAAGGCCACAAAAATATGTTTGTCACACAACACAATGCCACAGATGTCTCAAGTTCTGAGGGAGTGTGCAATTGGCATGTTGAATGCAAGAGTGTACACCAGAGCTGTTGACAGAGAATGTAATGTTCATTTGTGACAACATTCCACAGGCCACAATCAACAGCCTGATAAACTCTATGCAAAGGAGGTGTGTTGCACTGCATGAGGCAAATGGTGGCCAAACCAGATACTGTTCGGTTTTCTGATCCATGCCCCTAACCTTTTTTTTAAGGTACACTACATGACCAAAAGTATGTGGATACCTGCTCATCGAACATCTCATTCCAAAATCACGGGCATTAATATGGTGTTGGTCCCCCATTTGCTGCTATAACAAACTCCACTCTTCTGGGAAGGCTTTCCACTAGATATTGGAACATTGCTGCAGGGACTTGCTTCCATTCAGCCACAAGAGCATTAGTAAGTTTGGGCACTGATGTTGGGCGATTAGGCCAGGTTCGCAGTCGGCAATCTAATTCATACCAATGATGTTCGATGAGGTTGAGGTCAGGGCTCTGCGCAGGCCATTCAAGTTCTTCCACACCGATCTCAACAAATCATTTCTGTATGGACCTCGCTTTGTGCACAGGGGCATTGTCATGCTGAAACAAGAAACGGCCTTCTCCAAACTGTTGCCACAAATTTTTCTAAAATGTCATTGTATGCTATAGCGTTAATATTTCCCTTCACTGGAACTAAGGGGCCAAGGCCGAACCATGAAAAACAGCCCCAGTCCATTATTGCTACTCCATCAAACTTTACAGTTCGGGCAGGTAGCGTTCTCCTGGCCTCCGTCAAACCCAGATGATTCCATTGGACTGCGAAATGGTATAGCGTAATTCATCAATCCAGTGAACATGTTTCCACTGTTCAAGAGTCCAATGGCGGCGAGATTTACACCACTCCAGCCGACTCTTGCGCATGGTGATCTTAGGCTTGTGTGCGGCTGCTCGGCAATGGAAACCCATTTCATGATTCTCCTGACGAACAGTTCTTGTGTTGATGTTGCTTCCGGAGGCAGTTTGAAACTCAGTAGTGAGTGTCGCAACAGAGGACATACTATTTTTTCACGCTGCGCACTTCAGCACTCAACGGTCATCTTCTGTGAGCTTCTGTGGCCTAGCACTTCGTGACTGAGCCGTTGTTGCTCCTAGACGTTTCCACTTCACAATAACAGCACGTACAATTGACCGGGGCAGCTCTAGCAGGGCATTAATGTTCCAAACTCACTTGTTGGAAAGGTGGCATCCTATTGGGACGCAGTGGTCTAAGGCACTGCATTCATAGGCATCAGTGATGATATTTAACTGGGTAGGAAATGAGGTGTCCCTGAGCATCGGGGGCCCAGGTGGCTAATTCAAAGTTGGATCATCAGATAACGCCACAGATCTTCCCACGTTAATTTCAGCGCTGCTTCCTTCATCTAAACATCCCCCATTGTCCTTCGCAGCAGTGCGACTTAAACCATCTAAGGGGATTCATTCATATGTGCTGTATTGAAACAGAGCTAATTAAATGGGAAAGGATAACAGGTCATTGGATGCTTCTGTGGGTGAAGGATAAAATAGGGTGATTGATGAATGGATGCAATATATAAACAGGAAGTTGAAATATTTGGAACCCATGTTCAAGGCTTCAACCCTGTCACACAATTTGCTGTATATTTACACTGGTCTTATTTTTCTCCACCACTGAGCTATATAGAGAGTATAGAATTAGTGGTGGTTGGATGTAGAGAGCAATGGCATAGATCATTGCGGTGCAGTCTGCATTTTTCATGCTGTGGCGGGAGCGGGTGGTCAGACTGACAACTCTGAAATGTGTTTTTTTTGTCCCGCAGATTGTTGAAACGATTGTCGTTCTGTTTTGTATTGCATTAACACTAGAAAGGCAGAGAGCATCATAATGAAGCAAAACAAATGTACTTTTTTTTTATTACTCTGCCATTTTTAAAGTCATGTCCCCCCCCATCCTTGACTTTTCCTAAATACATCTATATAAACACACTGTCATTGTTAGAATCTTAATATCACACACAGAACTGGCGTTATAACCAGTTTTAGGAAGGCATGTCATTTGTTGAAGGGTCCCCCCTCGATAGTTGAAGGTGCCATGCCCAGATAATCACCCCGATAATTGCCTCGAAACTGAACCTAAACTACACCGAAACTAATTTCATACATATAACAAGATGAAATAAATGAAGTAAAGTATGAAGAGGGCGAAAGGGGGGGGGGGGTGAGTTGATGAGTAAGAGGAAGCATAGAATGCATAGAAAATTTGCCTGGTAGGCACCATGAACAAGGTGAGACTGGAGCTCCCTTCCTCTGCACAAAATAAAGCCAGTACACAACAGCTATACTCCACACTCAGACTTTATCAATGCAAGGCAAGAAAGAACGTTTGTGTCCGACAGTTGTCATCGACTGAGACACAATAAAGAGAAAAACGAAGACTATTACACACTACAACCCAACAAAGGCACAGTTAAGTTTACATACACTTAGGAGTCATTAAAACTCATTTTTCAACCACTCCACAAATTTCTTGTAAACAACCTATAGTTTTGGCAAGTCGGTTAGGACATCTACTTTGTGCATGACACAAGTAATTTTTTCCAACAATTGTTTACATACAGATTATTTAACTTATAATTCACTGTATCACAATTCCTGTGGGTCAGAAGTTTACATACATTAAGTTGACTGTGCCTTTAAACAGCTTGGAAAATTCCAGAAATTTATGTAATGGCTTTAGAAGCTTCTGAGTGGCTAATTTACATCATTTGAGTCCTCATGATGCCATCCATTTTGTGAAGTGCACCAGTCCCTCCTGCAGAAAAGCACCCTGACAATACGATGCTGCCACCCCCGTGCTTCATGGTTGGGATGGTGTTCTTCGGCTTGCAAGCCTCCCCCTTTTTCCTCCAAACATAACGATGGTCATTATGGCCAAACAGTTCTATTTTTGTTTCATCAGACTAGAGGACATTTCTCCAAAAAGTACGATCTTTGTACCTATGTGTAGTCTGGCTTTTTTATGGCGGTTTTGGAGCAGTGGCTTCTTCCATGCTGAGCGGCCTTTCAGTTTATGTCGATATCGGACTTGTTTTACTGTGGATAAAGATACTTTTGTACCCGTGGAAACCAGCATCTTCACAAGGTTGTTTGCTGTTGTTCTGGGATTGATTTGCACTTTTCACACCGAAGTACATTCATCTCTAGGAGACAGAACGCATCTCCTTCGTGAGCGGTATGATGGCTGCGTGGTCCCATGGTGTTTATACTTGCGTACTATTATTTGTACAGATGAACGTGGTACCTTCAGGCGTTTGGAAATTGCTCCCAAGGATGAACCAGACTTGTGGAGGTCTACAATTTTTTTTCTGAAGTCTTGGCTGATTTCTTTACATTTTCCCATGATGTCAAGCAAAGAAGCACTGAGTTTGATGGTAGGCCTTGAAATACATCCACAGGTACACCTCCAATTGACTCAAATTATGTCAAAAAATGACTTGTGTCATGCACAAAGTAGATGTCCTAACCGACTTCCCAAAACTATAGTTTGTTAACAAGAAATTTGTGGAGTGGTTGAAAAACTAGTTTTAATGACTCCAACCTAAGTGTATGTAAACTTCCGACTTCAACTGTAGCCTACAGTATCATAAATGAATGAAAATGTTGTTCTCCCCCCCTCAAAATGTTGTATTCTAGTTACCTAAGACCTTCATAAACACAACCAAATTATTATTTGTCCAATACATTTGATATATTCTATGTATTAGACTGTTAGAATGTTGACTGACGTGTCATTGGCAAGAAGGGGCCTAGTGTTTACCTTTTCACATGTGAGTTCCAAATATCTCTAACGGTCACCCCAGTGTGAGTTGTTTTATGCACGTGATGTCACAATGCACTCACTGTTCCAAAATGTGATTATTACACAACAGGACAGTTAACCATCACTGCCTGCTAATTATCTATAGGCTGTTTCAACTTGTCAATTTCAAATGATTTTCTAACAGTTTGAATTGAGGTGTGTTCTGCCTCCTCATTAATTCACATTGAAGCAGTCCATTTCAGTGTTGCGGACAATTTATGTTTGAGGCTTTACTGAGCTGGATAAACTTCTCTCTTCCAGGAGAACCCACCGCACTTCACTCATGTTTGCGCAGATCAAGTATGCATATATTTGTGCAGTTTTGTAAGAATTTGAATGTTTTCTTGCTGGTGCTCGCTTTGCCTTCCTTGTAGTTTTCCTTACACATAATAGCATTGGACATGTGTGCGTTCCTATCAGAGTAAGTTCCTTATTTTCTGTATATTGTGTTGTCATTTCTACTGTAGACACATACAGTATGTATGTAAATATGAATGTATGTATGGAGCATAATGTATTTACAGTTTTATTCACGTTTTCAATTACTGATGACAAATAATACATTCTGATTATTGCATAGATTGTAATGGACACCTATGATGTGTGTGAAATACTTTTGAAGGTTTTGCTGATTATAATGAGCTAAGCTATTTGCCAGATATGTATGGCGCCATGTTTGTTGACATTATACAATGCATTCCGGGTGTCACGTAATCTGCCAGACCAAAGATGTTATAATGAGGTGAAGGAATGGTTCACTCATCTTTCGGGTAAACTTCCGGAAGTGAATGAAGGGAAGTGTATGATCGTAGACGACACACCCCCTTCAACATGCATACTATAAACAGACCAAACTCATAGTCTCCTCTTATTATCTTTGGTTGATGCGGAAAAAAACAAACATGACGACGCGCACAAACTACCCATCATCGGATTTCTTTCGATTTCTAGAAAGTGTTTTACTCAAATATTTCGATCAATGGTGAGCTCACCAGTGATGTGATTAATTATAAATAGTCATTTTTATTAGCTCATTCATATTGTAGTTTCTGTCAGCCGAGAGTTATACAAATTTGACCGCCTGTGTTATGTCAATCTTTCCCCAGTTAGCGCTCTGACAAATGTACCCTGCATTTTTCCGGTTTGGTCTGTGAATGTCTGAACATTGCATCCAAAAATAAACTGCTCGCATTCTTGACATAACTTTGTAAGGACTGTGTTTGTGCAAAATGTTTCTGAAAAAACAGTCTGGCCAGCTCAAGTGCTGATTGTTGAGTCATTCCAAACTGGACGTTCTAAATACGCGTTCTAATCACACTGGTTCTAATCACACTGGTTTTTGATCGTATGCTACAGGGACCACTGTAGCATGATCACACCCGTGTGATCAAATGTGCCTATGTTTGGTCTCAATTAAATAGCCTGTAGGCTGCATGGGCGAAGAAGAATGTCGCAGTTGTCTTTCCAAGGAAATACATTTCCTATATATGATAGCCGATGTTGGAACTTTAACTATAGCTTGGAATTAAATATTAATAGCACATTTACTCTTTTTGTAAATAGTCCCGCCCCTAAAGATTATGCAAAACGTAGTTCAAGTCTAGTGCAAGTGTCTGCTCACCTATTCTATTTCGCCCCAACTCTGCTCTCTTTCAACAATTATGTTCAGCTTATTGGCTGATAAAGCCAGATAATACCGATAGCCTAATATAATGGGCCACGTGAGAATCTCTGGTGTTCTTAACCTCTTTTTGTATATGGGGCAAAAGTACTGGTACCGGGGCTGCCAAGCGAGCTGCGACACATACGCTTAAAATGACATTTGCGAGACTGCCGGCAGGACCCGGGAAGAAGAAATCAGTCCTGCGCAGACCTCCAGTTGGACGTTGAAAACATCTGCTTGGCCCCCTGGTAGCTAACTTAACACAACTTTGGAGAAATAGTGTATTACCCAAATATGTTTAGACAGATTCAGTGTAATTGCATAGCTTTGGCAGCAGAAGGCGGTTGCATTCATGCCATTAACGCTCAGTTGAATTGACAATTGTTTGTGTGTGTGTGTGTGTGTGTGTGTGTGTGTGTGTGTCAAGCACAAAACTCTGACCTGTACCTCACCTTTGTCGACCTGACAAAAGCTTTTTGGCACCATGTTTCATCTTCCTGTGGCAACTTCTGCCTCACAATCAGTACAAAAAAGACTGAAGTTATTTACCAACAGTGGTGGAAAAAGTTCCCAATTGTCATACATGAGTAAAAGTAAAGATACCGTGATAGAAAACGACTCAAGTAAAAGTCACCCAGTAAAATTCTACTTGAGTAAAAGTCGAAAAGTACATGGTTTAAAATATACGTAAGTATCAAAAGTAACTGTAATAACTTAAGTATCAAAAATAAAAGTATAAATCATTTTTTGTTCCTTATATTAAGTTAACCAGACAGCACCATTAAAAAATATATATATATTTTAAATTTACTGATAGCCAGAGGCACACTCCAACATTCCAACATAATTTACAAAACGAAGCATGTGTGTTTAGTGAGCTCGCCAGATCAGAGGCAGCAGGGATGACCAGGGATGTTCTGTTGATAAGTGTGTGAATTGGACCACTTTCCTGTTCTGCTTAGCATTCAAATTGTAACGAATACATTTGGGTGTCAAGGAAAATGTATGGAGTAAAAAGTGCATTATTTTCTTTAGGAATGTAGTGAAGTAAAAGTAGTAAAACATAAATAGTAAAGTAAAGTACAGATACCCTCAAAAAACGACTTACTTTAAAGTATTTTTTACTTAAGTACTTTATACCACTGTGTACCAACCTGACTCTGGTAATCCTTACGTAGACCCAAGGCTTTTGGTCGCCTGCTAGATTCGGTGTTGGAAAGGACTGGCATCAAACTGGCAACAAAACTGAAGGTTTAGCAGGAAGTCATATTACAGATCATTACTTATGGCTGCAAAACCTGGACAGTCTACCAACCCCATGCCAGGAAACTAAATCAATTTTCACCTGAACTGTTTGAGGAACCAGCTGAGGATCAAGTGGCAGGACAGAATCCCAGACATTGAAATCTTCAGCCGTGTCCCGACATGACATTGCCACACTGCTTATGAAAGAACAGCTCAGATGGGAGGGCCATGTGACCAGGATGCCTGCTACCAGTCTCCCTAAGCAGATCTTCTTCTGAGAGCTGAAGAATGGGAAGTGAGCCAAGGTGGGCCAAATAAATGCTTTAAAGACACCCTGAAGGTTTCCCTCGAACTTTAACATCAATCTAAGGTCATGGGAAAGCCGTACTCAGGATCGTCCCACCTGGCGGAATCTCATCTGGGGTGGCGCTACTACCTATGAAACCAGCAGGATCAAGAATGCCATGGTGTAGAGACAACAGCGGAATACCAGTATTAACAGAGCCATCCCTCAGGAGACTGGTAACAAGATAACATGTCCAGTATGCCAAACAGTGTTCCGGGCTCAGATTGGTCTCATCAGCCATCTGCGCACTCAATGTACCGCAGACTCATCCCAATGAATCGTGTCATAGTCATCAACCTATGATGGACGAAGAAAGAAAAGAAAATATGTTTGTGTGTGTGTGTGTGTGTGTGTGTGTGTGTGTGTGTGTGTGTGTGTGTGTGTGTGTGTGTGTGTGTGTGTGTGTGTGTGTGTGTGTGTGTGTGTGTGTGTGTGTGTAAGAGAAACAGAGAAAGAGAGAGTGAGAGAGAGAGATTCCTGCACTGCACTAGTTAGAGTGGAGAAGGACAATTTTCATTGTAATTCCACCCGAGGAGCTCTCTCTTCTAGGGTGTCGTCTGGCCACCAATCCTCCAGGTCTGTATCTAGCCTCTGCACAAAGAGCTCCCAGAATGTTAGCGCCACAATTACACACTGGATGTCCTCACAGACCTTGAGTTGGTCAATGCAATCAGACAGCCACTTCACACGGACCCCCAGGCAGACTGGAGCTACAGGATTTCGAAGGCTGGGCAAAAAATAACAACAAAGCTGCTGTGCAAAAAATGTGATTGACAAGGGCCCACGTATGACATGTTTGCAATGTCACCATCAAGGTACTTTGATATCGGTGACTTTATTGAAAGGCTTTTCTTTTTGGAAGTTTCCGTATTGCATTTCGGAGATAAGATCAAATAGAAATGATAGGAGATATATTTTGATTTGGAGATGTGATTTGAAGGAAATTACCCCTGAAGGACTGGGATCGTATAAACAAATCTAGCAAACTGTCTAATATCATACAAACCAATCCATCTTTAACTGACATATACGGATGCTGTTTGAGATTTACAAAGAACATTAAGGGTTATTGCATTATTCTCTCACACAAAATTACACAAACACAGACCAATGAGATGTTTGTATCCATGATGGCGAGGTAACATAATTCAATAAGAGCCATTATCAAAACATATCCACATCCAAATGACATTTGGATCTGATGTGTACTGAATGAGCACACTGAAATACATCCAAATAACTATAGCCATGCAAATCCTGGAAAGTGCATCATCATCATCATCATCCATTAGTGCATCAATTGTTTGACCTAAGCGCATTTTTCTACGTAAGGAGCAGCTCTAAAGAAATAGGACAAAATTACTTTGTGGGTCCCAACATTGTTGAAAAATGCTATCATGCTCATGCATTCGGATATTGATATCAGTCACTGACTGTCTAGTCCAGGCGGCAAGGTTGGCAATTCCTGCTGCTTCTAATGATATTCATTACTCTAATGATACAAAGGACTGATTTCATTTTCTGCCCTTTCTGGAGCACTGAAACAGGGCAACACAAATACGATTGTAAAGTCAACTAAATATGTCCATGTATGCATGTCTGTTGAGCATGTCTTCTACCACAACAAGCTGTAAGGTCGGTGAAAACCCTTTGCATGTCTGTTGAGCATGTCTTCTACCACAACAAGCTGTAAGGTCGGTGAAAACCCTTTGCATGTCTGTTGAGCATGTCTTCTACCACAACAAGCTGTAAGGTCGGTGAAAACCCTTTGCATGTCTGTTGAGCATGTCTTCTACCACAACAAGCTGTAAGGTCGGTGAAAACCCTTTGATTGGCCGCTGTTCAGTTAGTCACCATGGGAAACTTCTCAAGGCGAATATGTCCATCTCCCATGGCTTGACTTGCATACAGCCTAAGAGAAGTATGTTATATGGCTAGGTTCGGTGAAAAGATACAGAGAAGAGCAATCGGACAAGCTTGCTTTACAAGTCAGAAGCCATTTTAACCATGCTCCCTTGTCATGTGTTGATGCATTCGTAGTTAAGACTATGGACACAACATGTATTTCCAAATGTTAGACAGTGGGGTAAACTGAGCTTTTTTTCTTCTTTTTTTTTTACATTCAGCATCACTCGGTCAAGGGAAACATAGTATCCTTCTACCAACAAAGATATCTACATATATTTCAGGATATTGTGTATCCCTGGAAACAATCAGAATTAGTGTAAACATTACAGTTTTGAAAACATTCCTTGTTCCAAAAAAAGTGGTCTCTTGGCTCATACATACCCTGGGTATGCAATAAGTTGAGCTGCAGTCAGTTGAGCTGAGGGACAGGGTAAGTTAAAAACCCTGGATGTGTCAATATGTAGTTCATACATGCATAATCTATGAGCAGAGTTACTGTTTTACCTCAATCATTTTCCCTACATTGTCCCCTACGTGGGCCAGCCCCCTAGCAATTAGAGTTCTAGCCAATGATCTTCATTCCCTCGTATTTGAATGACAATGAGGTTGCAGGGCGGGCCCAATGGCACAGTAGACACAGTAGAGAGAGAGCAATGACGTGGTGCACATGTGTGACGAAGTACGCACTTTTCGGGGACTACTTTTAGCTTGTGATTGTGATTGGCTGACATGGTTTTAAAAGGTAGTGGTAATATTGTAAAGGATGGCAAATTTGCCAAATTTGCTTCATTTAAAGATAAAATAATGGTTAAAAGCCTGGGTAAAAGACTTGCTGGGACCAAAATTGGCATGAATGATCAGTTTCCGAAGGAAATTGCAGAACGGCGTAAAGTTCTGTATCCAATTTTCAAAGAAAATAGATTAAAAGGGAAACGAGTAACTCTCGTCGTTGATAAACGTATATATTGATAACCAGTTGTTCAGAGACACAAAAGACGACATGGTTATTTAAAAAATTACAAAGTTCTCATCGATGAGGAAAATAATGAAACACAATTCTAGTCCGGTTATGGATTGTAACAATACAAAAACCGAAAAAAATAGCTTTTGTATATCTTCACATATTACTAATTGGAACACACAAGCACTAATTCAACATGGTGAAGATAAAAACTATGTAAACAGAATGCACAGTATGTGTGGATGGTGTGGTGTGTATTTATTTTAATTTTAATTTGTTATGTTTGGGAAAGTTGAGTGAGTGAGTAATGAAATGGTTGACTATCCCAGAACCAATGTATTGCTGTGGGCCGGGGTATGAGAGGGATTTCAATGTTGTTCAGATGATGGATATACTTTTATAATGAATTATACGTCTTATTTATTTATTGTCCTATCATGGTGGAACAGTTTTAAAATAAATTCTACATTTGATTTATTTATTGTCCTATCATGGGGAACTAAATTTTTTTTAAATAAATTATATCTAATTATTTATTTATGATCCTAATTTAATGGTACAGTCCACAACCCTATACCCTAGACACCCACCTGAATGACCCAGATACTAAGGAGAAGTCCCTAACTGTTTTATGGGCCTGCTGTAAGCGGTCTGTATGCAGCCAAAATGCGGTCAGAGACCAATGGGCAGCACAGCCCACTCAAGATTCTGAGCCTGCTTGGCAGGGTTGGTCCTGCAAAGCCAAAGCCCCCTAAAGGGAGAGCATACTATACAAGGAAATTCTCAAAGCTGCTAATGAGAACCTGGATGACCTTGTACCTATCCGGTGGGGATTCTGGTGGGATGCCCCCACCCAGGCAGTGGCAGTGCTGGCAACACTAGCTGCAGTAACCCATGGGGAGGGGGTCACACTCGGACATTCAGGGGGTATATTATTGTGACCCTCGTGCCACAAAATCAAAAGTCTGACTGCATGGAGATGCTTGGGAATATGGTCAATACGGGTGACCGTATTGTGGGTGTTTCAGGGAAAAGGTGTACATTTGACCTCCATCATCTAGGATGTGACTGGTTAATAAAATCTCTCAATTTCTGCCATTTTTTTTGTTGCGGTCTTGCAGGCCTTCTCATGTAGCTGCAACTGTAAGTGCATTTGTAAATCAAGACCTTTCTTGAGTTGGGCTCTGGGATGGTGCAACTGTTGAGAATGTGAGTTTATGGTTGTGTGATGGGAAAGGGTTGAGTGTGTGTGGGTGTATGTGTGTATCCCACAACTGTTGCGAAGGACTAAAAGATGTTAGGGACAATAGAGGATGATCCACAGCTATATATAATACAAATCGAGGTGAGGGTGATGGAAATGCATTTGGCAGTTGATCTACTTCAATTTGGTAAATGGCACTGTGTGCTCTTTTCGAAGGATGGATCCTAGTCTGTTCAGGGCTATGGGATGCGGGGGGTCAGAGGTGGTCTGCCGGGCATTGGGATGACGGCCCAGCTCGGGATGAGGAGGGCTTTTAGTGGGTGGAATGGTGGGGACCAATTGGAGGTTCACTTAGTAGCAATGCAAATATCATGGTACAGCTATATAGACACTAAATCAACATGTTACTTTTTAATGGTATGTTTACAAACATATATTTTGATAAATAAAATTGAAAGTTGTGTCTCATTATCGTAAGTGGTGAAATAATTATAGCCAGTTATAATTGTAATGGCTTAGCAGATAATAGGAAAAGACAATCAGTATTTACAGTGCCTTGCGAAAGTATTCGGCCCCCTTGAACTTTGCGACCTTTTGCCACATTTCAGGCTTCAAACAAAGATATAAAACTGTATTTTTTTGTGAAGAATCAACAACAAGTGGGACACAATCATGAAGTGGAGCGACATTTATTGAATATTTCAAACTTTTTTAACAAATCAAAAACTGAAAAATTGGGCGTGCAAAATTATTCAGCCCCCTTAAGTTAATACTTTGTAGCGCCACCTTTTGCTGCGATTACAGCTGTAAGTCGCTTGGGGTATGTCTCTATCAGTTTTGCACATCCAGAGACTGACATTTTTTCCCATTCCTCCTTGCAAAACAGATCGAGCTCAGTGAGGTTGGATGGAGAGCATTTGTGAACAGCAGTTTTCAGTTCTTTCCACAGATTCTCGATTGGATTCAGGTCTGGACTTTGACTTGGCCATTCTAACACCTGGATATGTTAATTTTTGAACCATTCCATTGTAGATTTTGCTTTATGTTTTGGATCATTGTCTTGTTGGAAGACAAATCTCCGTCCCAGTCTCAGGTCTTTTGCAGATTCCATCAGGTTTTCTTCCAGAATGGTCCTGTATTTGGCTCCATCCATCTTCCCTGTCCCTGCTGAAGAAAAACAGGCCCAAACCATGATGCTGCCACCACCATGTTTGACAGTGGGGATAGAGTGTGTTCAGGGTGATGAGCTGTGTTGCTTTTACACCAAACATAACGTTTTGCATTGTTGCCAAAAAGTTCAATTTTGGTTTCATCTGACCAGAGCACCTTCTTCAACATGTTTGGTGTGTCTCCCGGGTGGCTTGTGGCAAACTTTAAACGACACTTTTTATGGATATCTTTAAGAAATGGCTTTCTTCTTGCCACTCTTCCATAAAGGCCAGATTTGTGCAATATACGACTGATTGTTGTCCTATGGACAGAGTCTCCCACCTCAGCTGTAGATCTCTGCAGTTCATCCAGAGTGATCATGGGCCTCTTGGCTGCATCTCTGATCAGTCTTCTCCTTGTATGAGCTGAAAGTTTAGAGGGACGGCCAGGTCTTGGTAGATTTGCAGTGGTCTGATACTCCTTCCATTTCAATATTATCGCTTGCACAGTGCTCCTTGGGATGTTTAAAGCTTGGGAAATCTTTTTGTATCCAAATCCGGCTTTAAACTTCTTCACAACAGTATCTCGGACCTGCCTGGTGTGTTCCTTGTTCTTCATGATGCTCTCTGCGCTTTTAACGGACCTCTGAGACTATCACAGTGCAGGTGCATTTATACGGAGACTTGATTACACACAGGTGGATTGTATTTATCATCATTTAGGTCAACATTGGATCATTCAGAGATCCTAACTGAACTTCTGGAGAGAGTTTGCTGCACTGAAAGTAAAGGGGCTGAATAATTTTGCACGCCCAATTTTTCAGTTTTTGATTTGTTAAAAAAGTTTGAAAGATCCAATAAATGTCGTTCCACTTCATGATTGTGTCCCACTTGTTGTTGATTCTTCACAAAAAAATACAGTTTTATATATTTGTTTGAAGCCTGAAATGTGGCAAAAGGTCGCAAAGTTCAAGGGGGCTGAATACTTTCGCAAGGCACTGTACCTGGCTAAAAGAGATATCTATTGTTTACAGGAAACCCATTCAACAATTTTAGATTAAGTTTTGTGGAAAAAGAACTGGGGGGGCAAAATATATTTCTCCCATGGGCAAAGAAATTCAAAAGGGGTGATGGTTTTAATTAACAGTAATTTTGATCCAAATGTGCAAATTGTCCAAACAGATCATCAAGGTAGATGGATTATTTGAAATATGTTATTGGACAATAAAACGATATGGCTTATTAACCGATATGGTGCCGAATAATGATGATCCAAGCTTCTTTGAAAATATATATAAGAATTTATCAACTCTATAAGCAACACTAGACTCTATTATTATGGTGGGAGATTTTAATATGGTCTTAAATACCTCTATGGACCGGAAAGGAAATCACACTACAAACCATCACCCTCATGAATGTCATGGATATATTGGAATTAGTGGATATATGGAGACTTAAATACCCTGACCTAGTGAGATATACATGGCGGAGGCTTAATCAAGCTAGTAGTCTTGACTACTTTCTTATGTCATTCTCTCTGGCACCAAAAGTTTTAAAAAGTGCTGATAGGGGACAGAATGCGGTCGGATCATCACATAATTGGCATATATATTACTCTTACAGAATTTCTACGTGGGCGAGGATATTGGAAATTTAATCAAAGCCTACTAGATGATAAATTGTTTAGATCTAGGACAGAATCATTTATAACAGACTTTTTCAGACATAACATAGGTACAGCAGATCCCCTTATTGTATGGGACACTTTTTTAAGTGTGCCTTTAGAGGCCATGCAATTCAGTACTCATCAATAAAACAAAAGCAGTTTAGATCAAAAGAGTCCATATTAACAATGGAAATTGAAGGACTAACAGTACAGTTAGATAGCAATAAAAACTGTACCATAGAGGCACAGAATAAGTTAGAGGAAAAAATCAAAGAAATGGAGGAACTTATTCAAGAAAGATCCAGATTATAAAAATAAAGCGAACTGGATGGAATATGGGGAAAAATGCACCAAATTCTTTTTCAATCTTCAATATAGAAATGCTACCAAAAAAATGTATTAACTTGTTCAAATGCTAATTTTACATTACCATGTATTTTACCAATAAAATGGTCTGATGGAGATGTGGACATACTCGGTATACAAATCCCAAAAGAAAGAAATGATCTCACTCCAATGCATTTTTATAGAAAGTTAGCAAAAATAGATAAGATCTTGCTACCATGGAAAGGAAAATACCTGTCTATTTGTGGAAAAACCACCCTGATTAACTCTTTAGTCATATCACAATGTACCTATTTGTTTATGGTTTTGCCTACACCTAGGGACCTGCTTTTTAAATTATATGAACATAAAATATTAAATTTTATTTGGAACGGCAAGCCGGATAAAATTTAAAGGGCCTATTTATATAACGAATATGAATTCAGAAGGCAGAAATGATTAAATATTAAAGCATTAGACCTCTCACTAAAGGCATCAGTCATACAAAAGTTATGCTTAAATCCAAACTGGTTCTCCAGTAAATTGGTACGAATGTCTCATCCTATGTTCAAGAAGGGCCTTTTTCCCTTTATTCAGATTACACCGGCCCACTTTCGATTGTTTGAAAAGGAAATAATCTCCAAAATATCTTTATTTTTTAAACAAGCCTGAGAAAGTTGGTTGCAATTTCAGTTTAATCCACCTGAAAAGAAAGAAAAAATAATCCAACAAATATTGTAGTTAAATTCAAATATAACTAATTGATTAAAAAAAATATTTTTCGAAGAAATTTTTAAAAAAAGCTATAATTTTTGGGAATGATATCATAAATAGGACTCGTGGATTTATGTCACACATGCAGCTAACACAGACAGCATTACGCCAAAAATGGAAGAGGAAAGTAGAAGGGGAAAAAAATAAGGAACTTGTATGTCGGCCCTGTATTAAAGAACATAAATGGTTAAAGAAAAGTGTGATAAATAAAAAAATATACCAATTTCATTTAAGGACCAAAAAACTGACAGCTCTGCCATATAAATTGCAAAATAGTTGGGGAGAGATTTGCGATGTACCCACTCCATGGCACAGTCCACGCAAAATACCGGATGCAAACTTCACATTTTTCAATTTAAAATACTATACTATTAAAAGTATTTAGTCAGCCACCAATTGTGCAAGTTCTCCCACTTAAAAAGATGAGAGAGGCCTGTAATTTTCATCATAGGTACACTTCAACAATGAGAGACAAAATTAGAAAAAATTATCCTAAAAATCACATTGTAGGATTTTTATGAATTTATTTGCAAATTATGGTGGAAAATAAGTATTTGGTCAATAACAAAAGTTTCTCAATACTTTGATATTTACCCTTTGTTGGCAATGACAGAGGTCAAACGTTTTCTGTAAGTCTCCACAAGGTTTTCACACACTGTTGCTGGTATTTTGGTCCATTCCTCCATGCAGATCTCCTCTAGAGCAGTGATGTTTTGGGGCTGTTGCTGGGCAACATGGACTTTCAACTCCCTCCAAAGATGTTCTATGGGGTTGAGATCTGGAGACTGGCTAGACCACTCCAGGACCTTGAAATGCTTCTTACGAAGTCACTCCTTCGTTGCCCGGGCGGTGTGTTTGGGATCATTGTCATGCTGAAAGACCCAGCCACGTTTCATCTTCAATGCCCTTGCTGATGGAAGGAGGTTTTCACTCAAAATCTCACGATACATGGCCCCATTCATACTTTCCTTTACACGGATCAGTCGTCCTGGTCCCTTTGCAGAAAAACAGCCCCAAAGCATGATGTTTCCACCCCCATGCTTCACAGTATGTATGGTGTTCTTTGGATGCAACTCAGCATTCTTTGTCCTCCAATCACGACGAGTTGAGTTTTTACCAAAAAGTTATATTTTGGTTTCATCTGACCATATGACATTCTCCCAATCTTCTTCTGGATCATCCAAATGCTCTCTAGCAAACTTCAGACGGGCCTGGACATGTACTGGCTTAAGCAGGGGGACACGTCTGGCTCTGAAGGATTTGAGTCCCTGGCGGCGTAGTGTGTTACTGATGGTAGGCTTTGTTACTTTGGTCCCAGTTCTCTGCAGGTCATTCACTAGGTCCCCCCGTGTGGTTCTGGGATTTTTGCTCACCGTTCTTGTGATCATTTTGACCCCACGGGGTGAGATCTTGCGTGGAGCCCCAGATCGAGGGAGATTATCAGTGGTCTTGTATGTCTTCCATTTCCTAATAATTGCTCCCACAGTTGATTTCTTCAAACCAAGCTGCTTACCTATTGCAGATTCAGTCTTCCCAGCCTGGTGCAGGTCTACAATTTTGTGTCTGGTGTCCGTTGACAGCTCTTTGGTCTTGGCCATAGTGGAGTTTGGAGTGTGACTGTTTGAGGTTGTGGACAGTTGTCTTTTATACTGATAACAAGTTCAAACAGGTACCATTAATACAGGTAACGAGTGGAGGACAGAGGAGCCCCTTAAAGAAGAAGTTACAGGTCTGTGAGAGCCAGAAATCTAGCTTGTTTGTAGGTGACCAAATACTTATTTTCCACCATAATTTGCAAAGAAATTGATTAAAAATCCTACAATGTGATTTTCTGGATTTTTTTTCTCATTTTGTCTGTCATAGTTGAAGTGTACTACCTATGATGAAAATTACAGGCCTCTCATCTTTTTAAGTGGGAGAACTTGCACAATTGGTGGCTGACTAAATACTTTTTTGCCCCACTGTATATATATTTACCAAAAAATATATGGGGATTGGAAATGATGCAGACAATTACATCGATGGAACCAATATTCTTTCCACAATATTAAGCTGATCCACCCCTTTGGAAACAGCCAGAAATTTGTCAATTTATCAGAGACCAGATTACATTTTTCCGTTAAACGAACTGTCCGTCCTCTCCCAATAGTTTTGTACTCTGGGATACATTAAAGGCCTTCTTAGGGGTCAAATAATTTCCTATACCAAAGGTCTCAAAAAGAAATGCCCTGCTGAATTGAATGAATTTTTGAATGAAATCCTATTACTACAGAAATAACACCAAAAATGTATCTCAAGAAACATACCACTCATTGGTGAATAAAACAACTAAATATAATACCCTAAGTACTTACAAAACTGAAAAGGCTATTCTTAGAACTAGGCAAAGATATTATGAATTGGGGGAGAAAACACACAAGGTTTTGGCCTTGCAGATAAAAGCTTAGGAGAATTCAAGAACCATTAACTCTATTGAAACACAGAATGGTCAAGTGTCTCACAACCAGGAAGAGATTAATGATCCACTTAATCAATTCTATTCTAAGTTATACTCTTCTGATGGAACGGAACCAGTAATGATAGACACATTTCTGTCTAACATTGAACTACCGCACTTCACACAGGAAGACAAATTGAACTAGATCGCCCGTTTACTTAAACAAAAATCTAAAAAGGCAATTTCCCCTCTTCAAGTTTTACAAGGAGTTTAAGGATTTGCTTATTCCTCTCTTGATAGATGTTCTAAATTTAGCTGCTGAGACACAGAGCCTACCGGACTCCTTTTCCACGGGCTATTATAACAGTTATACATTTAAAATAATAAAGATCCTCTACAATGCTCTTCCTATAGGCCGATCTCGCTCCTCAATGCCAACTATAAATCGATTTCTAAGGCGATGGCTAATAGATTAGGACAATATTTGCCAAACCTGATTAATACCGATCGAAACGGCTTTATACAGAAAAGAGCCTCCATCATTAATTTGTGCAGGTTATTCAATGTAATTCATATGGCCAGTGTGCGGAGCGATCTTAGTATAGCAATATCTCTAGATGCTGAAAAGGCCTTTGATAGGCTGGAGTGACCATACCTATTCAAGGTCCTTGCTAAATGTATCTTTGGTCCTTCGTTTGTCAACTGGGTTAAGACTTTATACCATAAATCGCAAGCCAAGATCACCACTAATGGCATGATGTCAGCCACATTCCCACACTAGAGGTAGTAGACAGGGCTGTTCACTTTTCCCACTCCTTTTTGTGCTAGTCATAGGGGGCCAGGGGTTCTAATGCACAAGATCTCATTGTTCAGACTACATTATTTTGTTCCTCTCTGACCCGACCGGATCCCTCTCAAAAATACAGATGATTTTGGGTACATACAGCTCTATATCAGGTTACAGGTTACAGTCAACATGGACAAAAGTGAAATACTTCTACTGACTCGCTTTGACCATAGCATCTGTAAACGAACAGGTCCCTTTAGATAGTCGCCACAAGGGTTCAAATATCTAGGAATCACTGTTGATAATGACTTAAGAAATGTCTACAAACTACTCTGTCTTGGTTCATAAGGTGGTGGATGACTTGTATAGATGGAGAGATCTGCCTCTTACATTATTTGGTAGAATTAGATCCATTAAGACAAACGTTCTGCCTAAGATGATGTATCTAGTTCAATCTTTACCCATATCCCTACCCAAGAGTTTTTTAAGTCCCTTAACAACACTAGAAGACAATTTGTATGGAACCATAAAACTCCAAGGGTGAGCCTGGACAAATGAAGATGGGATTATAGTCTTTGAGGTCTCTGCATACCAAAATTTCAAGATGTATTACTGGGCAGCGCAAATTAGATTAATTTCATTCTTATTTGAAACTGAACCAGCCCCTTCTTGGACTGTTTCATGTTTGATCTTAATTAAGAGGTTGGGAGTAACATTATCTACAAGTGGAACCCCAAGACTATATCAACAAAAACTAGCAATCCCTGTACCATCAATTTAGTAAGATCTTGGTCTGAAACGACACTTGTCACCCAAAACACTCTTGTGGCAAAACAGACTCCTGCCAATAATCTTGGATAGCAAAATGTTTCAACGTTGGCATGAGAAGGGAACAACACATTTAGAACATTGTTATATAGATGGGGTACTAATGTCATGTAGAACATTGTTATATAGATGGGGTACTAATGTCATGTAGAACATTGTTATATAGATGGGGTACTAATGTCATGTAGAACATTGTTATATAGATGGGGTACTAATGTCATGTAGAACATTGTTATATAGATGTGGTACTAATGTCATGTAGAACATTGTTATATAGATGGGGTACTAATGTCATGTAGAACATTGTTATATAGATGGGGTACTAATGTCATGTAGAACATTGTTATATAGATGGGGTACTAATGTCATGTAGAACATTGTTATATAGATGGGGTACTAATGTCATGTAGAACATTGTTATATAGATGGGGTACTAATGTCATGTAGAACATTGTTATATAGATGGGGTACTAATGTCATGTAGAACATTGTTATATAGATGGGGTACTAATGTCATGTAGAACATTGTTATATAGATGGGGTACTAATGTCATGTAGAACATTGTTATATAGATGGGGTACTAATGTCATTTGAGCAACTAAAAGAGAAATACCAGTTATCCAATAATAATTTATTTTGTTAATTACAGTTAAGAAACTTTCTCAGAAGCACTCATGGAGATATGACTTTACCAAATCTATGAAGTATATGAACAACTACTCCATGATAACCATTACTAATATACATTGATATCCAGAGTGTACTCATTGCTAATGCAACAGTGCCCAAAACCAGATGTACATAAATCAAGAGAGCGATGGGAATCCAATTTGAATACTACAAATGATGAGGGGCTATGGTTGGACCTATGCCAAGATAGTGTGTGTCAGTGACCATCAACTCTAGATACAGATTGTCACGTTTTATAATGATTGGAGACAGGCGCAGGAAATGGAATATGCGGTTTATCAAGTGCACGAAACGTAGCACAAAAGCCGATACAACAGAGCACAAGTGCTCACAAGACCAACGGACATGGGACAATAATCGACAAGGACAATGGGGAACAGAGGGCACATATATAACCATACTAATCAGGGGGAATGGGAACCATGTGTGCGTAATGAGGACAAGACAGTCCGGGGTTGGTGGTAATGAATCCAATTCAGTGACGCCTAGAAGGCCGGTGAAGTCGACCGGCCTGGTGAACTGAACAAGCAGCAGTAAAGGGGGATCTGTGACACAGACTTAAACATTACAACTTCCTCCACCAAATCTTACACTGCAGAGGTTACATAGATAAAACCCTGAAATATCAGACGTGTTTTAGATGTGGTACAACGTAACTTTTTTGCATTCTACTTGGCAGTGTACTAAATTAGAAGCTGGTATGATGTTTGTGATAACCTGGCCTTTATTATGAAGGTCCCTTTCCCACTTGACCCTGAAATATGGCTTCTGGGTAACTTCACAAATGTGAATTTGAGGAATAACTTCAAACATAAAATCTACAGAAATCAACCATGCCACTGCAAGGCAATGTGTTGCATTGACTTGAAAATCAGATTCCTCTCTCGTAAGAAGATCCCGAGAAGATTACCTATGCTTTAACAAATACATTTAACTACATTGTGAAAATATGGCAACCCTTCCTGGTCTATATGTAAACACTTCCATTGGGGTTGGTGGATGTGAGCTGGTAGATTGATGTAGCTATTGTCTCACTGTAATGTGCTGTTTGTTTTGCTTTGTGAATATACTGGTCTCTCTTGTCATGTGTCTTATTTAGTCATTATTAGTATTATTTACAATTCTAATTTAATTAATTATTTTATTTTTTAATTTGTCATTGTTTTTATCATTTTTTTGTTTTGGGGTTCGGGGAGGGTTGAATTACCTTTTGTTGTAGTACTTGGAATGTTCTGTTGAATAATTAAAAAAGAAAATATGAAAAAGAAAATATTCACCCCCAAATAATTTGTGCATTCACCGCTTGAATACATGTTTCCCTCCTGTGGCTCTCCCAACTTGAATGCACCTCGAGATGAATATTACGCTCACCTAGAACACAACAAGCCGACTAGGTAAATAGGTAAACTATTATACTTTCGAGTTGTCTGATTTAGTTATAATGAAACATTACATTGCAAAAATTGTAGCACTGTAAAGTTACATCCTGATTGATAAAGTATAGGCTTTGAATGACTCTGCCAGGAGCTACAGTAGGGTACACACCGCTGCCTGAGTTGAGCACTGCTGTGGTCCACATTATAGATTATATACTGGGTTTCCCTTCATCTTAACATCAGTGTCATCAACTATCATGCATAGTTCAGTGCACACAACGTAACAGAAAAAATGTAATATTTGAAAAAACAATTATTTGGGAATATATTTAGTAGAATATACATGCTTCTGTGTGTACTAGACTGTCATCTCCAAACCAGCCCCCCCCCCCTCCCTCTCTCTCCATGTCCTCTCCAGAATCAATATGTCGGAAATCCGTCGCAGTGATAGAGACCTTTAACCCTTGCCTTCACTTTTCCTGCTGTGACTGTGCACCTTCCGATTTGCGCACACTAAGCTCCTTCCCCTGGTCCAACAGAATCGGTCATATGGACACTGAAACGCATTGAGACATTATTTTACTGTAATGGAGAAGTTAACTTGTTTAACAATACCCTTTTATGTCTCAACTGTTCAAATCAAATCAATGAACATTGATTCTGGACAATTTATGCTCAGTTTGTCATGCGAGTGGCATTTTAGCCAGACTGTTATACGAGCTGTCTAGTCTGTGTTTTGTACATGTGCAATAAGCATAAAACACAATTATATAAGGAACTGACAACTCGTTCTAATTCTGAGAAATAAGGTAGGTCCCGTGTGGCTCAGTTGGTAGAGCATGCCGGTTGCAACACAAGGGTTATGTGTTCGATTCCCACGAGGGACCAGTTTTTAAAACAGTATGAAAATGTATGAACTCTAAGCGACAACTGTTAGTCACTCTGGATAAGAGCATCTGTGAAATGACTAAAATGTATGATTTCAACATGTGGACAGGCTTGCATGCTGTTCAAACAGTCGTAACAATTCAACTGTTCTGCCTTGTTAGCTAGAAAATAGATCCAAGTTGGCTAAATATTAAATAAAAAGATTAGCTTGTTTATCAGACCGGTTTTAATGATTTCTATAATACCTGCTTAAATAAGCTCTCATTATTAGTGAATGTGCATTATGTATGGTTCTGGTTAAATTTGTAACAAAAAGGCATTTTCATAGACATACTTGAAAGCCAGATCAGTGATTATTGAAAAAAAAAAATTGAAAAAATTAAAAAATTCATTTTTAAATCATTCATTTATTAGTGAATCTTATGGTTGTGGAAGGCTTTTATTTAGCCTAGGTAGAATTTCACAAGCACCGAATGAATTTGATTATTGCTGACGCTTTGGATTGCAGGGTATTTTACATTTAATTGTACAACAAAGCTTATTTAGATAACTATTTTATAAATGCTGATATATATCGTGTTTGAAGAAAAATGTTGATATGTTTTTTAGGCCATATTGCCCAGCCTTAATGTAAACCAGGTATTTAAGAAGTTCAAAGTCTTGGTTGAATATTTGTGAAAGGCAAAAAAGAATGGCAAATAAGTCTGGATGCACAGCCGATTGGCAAACATAATGTAAATGTAGAAATCATGTGACTAAACTGAACAAAAAGAAGAAGAAACTGTACTATGAAACAGATAAATAATGTAAAGAATGATACTAAAAAGCTTTGGAGCACCTTAAATGAAATTGTGTGCAAAAAGGCAAACTCGCCTCCCTCATTCATAGAATCAGAGTGCTCATTCATCACAAAACCCACTGATATTGCCAACTACTTTAATGATTTTTTCATTGTAAAGATTTTAAAATGTAGGGATGGTATGCCAACAACAAATTATGAACCTACACATCCATGTTATGAAAGACAAGCACTGTAATTCTGAACTCCGTAGAGTGTGGAAGAGGTGAAAAAATTATTGTTGTCTATCAACAATGACAAACCACTTGGGTCTGACAACTTGGAAAATGACTGAGGATGATAGCGGACGATATTGCCATTCCTATTTGCCATCTCTTCAATCTAAGCCTACAGGAAAGTGTGTGCCCTCAGGCTTGGAGGGAAGCAAAAGTCAATCTAATACCTAAGAATAGTAAAGTACCCTTTACTGTCTCGTACAGCTGACCAATCAGCCTGTTACCATCCCTTAGTAAACTTTTGGAGAAAATTGTCTATGACACGATACAATGCTATTTCACAGTAAACAAATTAGGGCTGACCCCCGATACACTGTTGGTTGACTGAGATTACTTTAGTTGAACAGTAGCAAAACATTTTATTTAAAAAAATGTCATGGTGTACAAGACACCTGTCTGATTGACACTGAGTGGACTGACCCATTGTGGAGGCCGTAGGGATGGCACAATCCATCAGTCTAAGACGTGCTACTGAAATTGTATATGGTTATATTACATAAGAACAACTGTGCAACACAAATAACAATTATATTATTTTATGACAAACGCCCTTTCTCCCTCGTGGATAGCGGTCACTGTCCACGGATCTGAAACACATCAGTGCGCTGTTGAATTGGCGCCTATTCCTAGACCATGTTGCTATGTTCATAATGACATAGTTAACCAGCATATTGGTGTTGACAACAATGGTGGAGGATGAGAAAACAGCCCTTGCCTTATTGTCTAAGAAATCAATAGTCTAACTTTTAAATGTGCTTGGCTTTTTTATAAATCATCAATATATCCACAGAAACAAGACAGAGCCTGCTTCTGTGGCCTGTTTTGGAGTATTTGTTTAATAGCCTACTGATTCCGTGAGCACCAAGCCTAACGCAACACGACGTTAGGAAGTGAAGAATTTCACTCATTCTGCTGTTTTTTATCTTTGCTTTGCTGTAATAAAGGCTTAAGTTTTTTTTTCATTAGAACAGTCTCTCATAATAATTTATTTCGTGTTTACACTGTTTCAAATTGTCCGAAAAATAATACTTATAATAATAACGCTCCTTTTTCTTGATCTCCTTCTTATTGTTATTATTACTATAATAATAATAATAATAATAAGTTATGTCATTATCATTAGTAGGCTTACTAATAGCAGCCTTGTTTAACCACCATCGACTGAGCTGTAGACCTAAGAGAACATCCTGTTTAGTCTTTATACCGTAACTTACTTAGGCCTACATTTTAATACTTCTAAAGGCTACTGTATCAATCATTAATTTGTTCATGTCATCACATGATTTGAAATGCAATCAAGCATTTATTTTTAAAATAAAGCGAGCCTTGAATAATTAGCTTAAACAATAAATAAACTGTTCCATTGCATTCAAGAATGAATGTGACTGTTTCTAATCTTTGCTGTAATAACGCCTTAACAAAAAAACATCACAATATTCTCTTTGGTACGCTTATACTTTATTAAGTGTTGTTCAGAGTTTGTTATAACCAATTTATGATGATATGCCACCTGCTCATTAGGCAGGATTGGGCGGCCGCCTATGGCAGCAGATTGACGAGGGCTAAACTGACCAAGACGCACCTCCAAGAACACATAAATACCCACATAATTATGCCCATAAACAATTTCTCTCAACCAGTGGCATATGGGCGTTTCAGGTGAGCGCTGATGCCACCCTATGATAAGCAGTGCCTACTTTGTCAAAGGCAGGGGAGCAAAATATTATGCTTGTGATTTCCCAGCGTGCCTCTCCAGGGTGCTGTTGGAGAGACGCATCTCTGCAGCGCTCCACCAACGTTCAGTCAAAACAATTATCGAACATAAATCATGTAGCAGATATAGGATATGGTAGAAAGAGCCTTTTCTGTAGCATATAAGCTGGAGATAAAATGTATGATAATGTAATGAGACAGACACTTTTTACATCATGCAGGTCTCTCCGATCAAATAGCCTAACCTAAATGGTGCCCAATCAAATAAAAAATGAGCTGTCATGTTAACAAAGCAACATATCCTAAAAACAGGACAGACCAAAGTAAAATGGACATTATGGAATGGACAATCACGACTGTCCAGAAGTTTCACCCCATTGTCATGGTCAGTGGTTTCAAGTTGGTATCCGTACATATGTTGACAAGCTGCGAAAAAGAAAATACTTCCGCATTTCCCACTGTGTAAACACATTGCAAATAACTCCTGATAAAGTTGGGTAGCTGATATTCAGATCTAAAAATAGGCAAAATGATTAGTCACAGGAATCAGTACTAATAAAGCCAATGCAATGGCCTGTTTAACAAACGGTGGGCCTACCACATGGATGGGTATTCATAAAATGACATTATGGGCCGACGTGGTAGGCTACAACCTAGTAAGCACGAGCAGACTTATTTTGGAAATCTTTTTTAGGTCCTGTCCAGCCATCGTTTTTTGGGGTTTTAAAAACGGTAGGCTTACCACAGATCGGCATTCATAACATTCCATTTCAGGCAACACTGTAGGCTACACTGGACCGACGCCGATGCCTTTTGGACGTCTTTTTTTGGTGCAGTTCCGGACCGGCCTCGATTTCCACATCCACAGACATTGGTTTTTCGTCCGATCTGGACCAAATCTGAATCAATCATAGATGTTTATTTTTGGTTCAGAATTAGTGCAGTCTGGACCAGCCTTGATTTGGTCCGAACATCGACATCTATAAATTACTTATTTTCAACTCTCATTCAGAACCAAAAATGAGCTTGATTTACAACACCGAAAAAAAACATATATTTTCAACATCTGTAAAATACATATTTTCAACATCAGGAAAATAAGAATTTTCAATTTTCATTCAGAACTGAAAATGAACCAGATTTCAACGTCTGGAAAATACGTCTTTTTCATGTGTCCTGGAAAATATATGTTTTAAACATAAAGAAAATACCTTTTCACCTTTCATTCAGAACCCAAATTCAACCTAACTTCAATGTCTGGACAATAAGTATTTTAGACATCTTTTCAACGTCATTTTGCTTACTGGGCCTATTTTAGGTTTGCGGGAGGGTGGCATTTTTTGGTCTTGCCTATGGCGGCAGAACGGCAAAGACCGGCCCTGGCTATAGGTCAGGTCCTATTGTGCCCTATCTGGATGGGATTAGTTTTACTTGGGAGGTCGGGCAATGTAATTATGTGCACAAGCACAAAACCTCTGTCATTTTTGTCCCATCCGAATCTGCCATGTCAGTAACATTTGCACGGCAGGAGAGTAACAATTCCAATCAGAATAGCCTACTGTTTTTCGGGTAACTTCAATGTCCTCTAATAATACTAGTCCCGTGCGAATTGACATCCCTGTGTTTTGAGAAAAATGTCTGCGTTTGACAGGTGTTGCTCTCGGTTTGCACAAGAAAACAATAAGTGATTCAATAAATGCTGCACATTAGCTATATATGAATGGCCTACATGAAGCCTATTAAACGTTCAGTGAATTTTTTTATTTAATCAAACCATGTGCTTAAAGCATCAGACAAGCTCAGTGAATAGTGTTGATTTGATTAAAACACATAGAACGTGTCAATTTGTTAAAAAATGTTGACCAAAACAGACGACTCTTGGTCGACCCATATTTTTTGTTGTGCTCAGGAACAGCCCTAAAACAAATTAACAACCGATTTTCAGCACACGTATAGGGAAGATAATTCAACATGTACGGCACTTACTTGCACAAATGACTGATGGTTGGCTGAGAAGATTTGATTTGTTAGACTTCAGTGCAGCTTTTGACAAAACTGATCATAATTTGCTGCTGGAAAAACGTATGTGTTATGGCTTTACGTCCCCTGCTATATTGTGGATCAAGAGTTACCTGTTTAACAGAATACAGGTGTTCTTCAATGGAAGCCTCTCCAACATACTCCAGGTAGAGTCAGGCATTCTTGACCTGCCACTGGCTCTGAGTAAAAACTGTGTGCCTATGTATGCTCATGACTCAACCCTATACATGTCAACTACCACAGCAAGTGAATTCACAGCAACACTTAACAAAGAGCTGCAGTCAGTTTCAGAATAGGTGGCATGAAATAAGTTGGTCCTAAATATTTGAAAAACTAAAAGCATTGTATTTAGGACAAATCATTAACTAAACACTAAACATCAACTAAATCGGTTAATTAATCATGTGGAATTGACCAAGTTGAAGACACTAAACTGCTTGGGGTAACACTGGATTGTAAACTGTCATGGTCAAAACATATTGATGCAACAGTAGCTAAGATGGGGAGAGGTCTGTCCATAATAAAGCGCTGCTCTGCATTAACAACGCTATCAACAAGGCAGGTCCTACAAGCCCTAATTTTGTCGCACCTGGACTACTGTCCAGTCGTGTGGTCAGGTGCCACAAAGAGGGACTTAGGAAAATTAGAATTGGACCAGAACAGAGCAGCACGGCTGGCCCTTAAATGTACATGGAGAGCTAACATAAATAATATGCATGTCAATCTCTCCTAGCTGAAAGTAGAGGAGAGATTGACTTCATCACTACTTGTATTTGTGAGAAGAATTGACATGTTGAATGCACCGAGCTGTCTGTTGAAACTAATAGCACACGGCTCAGACACCCATGCATACCCCACAAGACATGCCACCAGAGGTCTCTTCACAGTCCCCAAGTCCAGAACAGACTATGGGAGGCACACAGTACTACATAGAGCCATGACTACATGGAAATCTATTCCGCATCAAGTAAATCTGATTTAAGAAACTAATAAAAATGCACCTTATGGAACAGCGGGAACTGTGAAGAGACACACACAGGCACAGACACACGCATACACACACTTACAGTGCTTTAGGAAATGCTTTCACACCCCTGGAATTTAAAATTGAGATTGTGTGTCACTGGCCTACACACTATGTTTTTAGACATTTTTACAAATGAATTACAAATGAAAAGCTGAAATTTCTTGAGTCAATAACTATTCAAACCCTTTGTTAGGGCAAGCCTAAATAAGTTCTGGAGTAAAAATATGCTTAACAAGTCACATATAATAAGTTGCATGATTCATTACATGTACGGTCCCTCGATTGAGCAGTGAATTTCAAACTCAGATTAAATAAGAAAGACCAGGGAGGTTTTCCAATACCTCCCAAAGAAGGGCACTTATTGATAAAAAAAAAGGCAGACTTTGAATATCCCTTTGAGCATGGTGAAGTTATTAATTGGACTTTGGATGGTTTATCAATGCATCTAGGCCTTAAAAAGATACAAGCATCCAATGTTCCCTCAAAATGTCATGTCTGCTGGGAGCAAACTTGAACGTTGTGAAAATTCTGTGAAACTTCCAGCACGCATTTACTGTGAACACTGAGGCTGTACTTGCTTCCATAGTGGCCTACCATAACAACACTATGGAGAAAATGCATCACTGAACATGTTAACATGGAAATAGCTGTTCTATCATTCAGCCCACAATAGCAGCCAATGTGTGGTGTACAATTTAGGCCTACGTTTGAAACAGTCCGAGACGAATAAAAAGAAAATAGGAAGGCTTTATAATTTTTTCTTTTTTTACAGAAATGTAGGGCAATCGACTAGGAATGCCTTGTTCTCGATCAACCGGTTGGTGACCACTGCTCTAGAAAGTTGAGTGAAGTTTAATCTTGTCCTTCTCTCTGTGGGCTGATAGTTCTGTGTGGCAGTCCCAGGGAGCTTAGAGGGAACATTGCAGGCATCCTTCCTAACTAACTTGCCAGAGAGGAAGGAAACCACTCATGGATTTCACCATGAGGCCAATATTGACTTTAAAACAGTTACAGAATTAAATGCCTGCAATAGGAGAAAACTGATCAACAACATTCTAGTTACGCCACAATACAAATCTAAAAAGCCTCCTTCACTCATGCCGTCAAACATACCCTAAAACTGACTATCCTACAGATCCTTGACTTAGGCTGTCATTTACAAAATAGCCCCCAACACTCTATTCAGCAAACTGGATGTAGTCTATCACAGTGCCATTTGTTTTATCACCAAAGCCCCATATACTACCCACCACTGTGACCTGTATGCTCTCGTTGGCTGGCCCTCGCTACATATCCGTATCCATATCCAAACCCATTGGCTCCAGGTCATCTATAAGTCTTTGCTAGGTAAAGCTCTGTCACCATAGCAACACCCACCCGTAGCATGCGCTCCAACAGGTATACTGTACTGGTCATCCCCAAAGCCAAAACTTCCTTTGGCCGCCTTTCCTTCCAGTTCTCTGCTGCCAATGACTGGAACAAATTGCAAAAATCTCTGAAGCTTGAGTCTTATATCTCCCTCTCAAACTTTAAGCATCAGCTGTCAGAGCAGATCACTGTACCTCTAAACAGCCAATCTGTAAATAGCACCCCCGACTACCTCGTCGCCATCTTATTACTTACCCTTTTGCACCCCAGTATCTCTCTACTTGCACATCATCATCATCTGCACATCTATCACACCAGTATTAATGCTAAATTGTAATTATTTTTGCCTCTAGGGCCTATTTTTATTGCCTACCTCCCTACTCTTCTACATTTGCACACAATGTACAAAGGTTTTTCTATTTTTCTTTGATTTCGTGTTATTGACTATACGTTTGTTTAGGTGTAGCTCTGTGTTTTTGTTGCACTGATTTCCTTGATCTTAGCCAGGTCACAATTGTAAATGAGAACTTGTTCTCAACTGTCCTACCTGGTTAAATAAAGGTGAAATAAATAAAAATCAAAAATAATAAATTGACAGAGTGAAAATATGGAAGCTGGTACAGAATAAAAAAAATCCAAAACATGTGTAACGGTCGTTGTTGGAAGGATGGTCGGCCCAAGATGCAGGGGGGCAGGTTTATCATTTTTATTGATGATAACCGGCACAAAACAAGAATGGGTAACAAACGAAACGTACAGCTTTGTAGGGCTAAAAAGCAACAACACAAAAATCAAGGTCACACAAACAACAGGCGGGAAAAGCTGCCTAAATATGATCCCCAATCAGAGACAACGATAGACAGCTGCCTCTGATTGATAACCATAACAGATCAACATAGAAAATAAAAAACTAGACTACCCACCCTAGTCACACCATGACCTAACCAATATAGAGAAATAAAAGGTTATCCAAGGTCAGGGCTTGACAACATGCATCCTGTTTGCAACCGGGGAGTTTTTCAGGATAAACAATATATGGAATGGAGCAAAGCAGTCAAAATCCTAGAGGAAACCTGGTTCAGTATGCTTTCCACCAGACACTGGAAGAGGAAGTCACCTTTCAGCAGGACAATAACCTAAAACACAAGGCCAAACCTACACTGGAGTTGCTTACCAAGAAGATAGTGAATGTTCCTGAGTGGCCGAGTTACAGTTTTGACTTAAATATACTTGGAAATATATGAAAATGGTTGTCTAGCAATGATCAACAATCCCTTTGACAGAGCTTGAATAATTTAGAAAAGAATAATGGACAAATGGTGCACACTCCCAGTGTGAAAAGCTCTTAGAGAATTACCTAGAAAGACTCCCAGCTGTAATCGCTGCCAGGTGTTTCTACAAAGTATTGGCTCAGGGGTGTGAATACTTTGAATGTAAATTAGATAATTTTGTGTTTCATTTTCTATAAATGTGCAAAATGCATCAGGTGATCTAGTTACAGTATGGAATTCACAACTAAATGTTTGCCAGCTAAATATCTTATAACTATTAATTTAACGGTCTCAAATGGTCTTAATGCTCTGCAGTTGTGCATTTGGTTTGCTAATTTGGTAGCTAAATGGTTCTTATTTTTGGTAGCAGGGTATAATTCCCTCCTGGATCAAGACCCTTGCTTGCTGTCTAATATTTGTTTTGTTCTTGCAGAAAATTGTGAGTAGCATTTTTTTGTTACCTGTATAACTTTATGAGCTGGCATTTCCGTAATTAAATTAGTTTAGGTCAGAGACTGTATAAAATGTCCGTAATGCGCTTGTTCGCATTTAGTTAGCATTCTCTATGGGATTTTACATGTACTTGTTAGTATTGCCAACCTTCGGATTACAGAGGCGATGGGGTTAGAAAATAGCACCCCTTGTGTTCAGTGCCTGTATTACTGAATATCTCAGTATGGCATAAGGTCGGTATGACAATCTGGATACCAACCAAGCCAATTTGTGATGAACAATTCAGTCATCATGGAATAGCCTACCTTAAATCAGATGTCCTCTAGGCTATTTGGTCCTTTAAAAGTAATTTAAGTTATGGTAGACGATTTAGAAGTTCTACTGCTCCAATAGAATTATTCTGTGATTTAATTTCTGATCAGTTTGTCACTTTTCTTTATTTCCTGCTGTTTCAATTGAAGAGTGTTTCACCAGTCTGGTTCGCTTGTTGCGGTAAAACCAGGTGCGGTTATTATGAGTAAGACAACATTGAAAGCTGGCTTCAACTTGTTTTTTCATACAAAGTGTTCCATTACAAAGGGAACCTGTTTTGGTTGTTGTTTTAAAGCACGATACAATAACCCCTCATTAACTCTTCAACATCTCAAAATTGCAAGACTGACTATACTGTAGCTACCACATGGACAGCCTTCATTGTTTGTTTGTGTCGGGAGCATGCTGTCTATTTAGTCAGGCAATTCCCACATTATTCTGACATATTTTAGAAAGTAAAATTTGGTAAATGTCAATTCATCAAGCCATTAGCTAGGCACATTAAAATATGATTTATTGTTAAAGTGGTAATGCATATTTTGTAGTTAGTTTTTTTTATAGGCTATTACAACAATTAAATAGAAAATGTAGGTCTTTGAAAATTACAATGAAGTGCTTGATAAAGTCTTCCCCAATGTTTCTATGAACCCTGTATAGTCTACTTGCTCAGCCTGCAAATGAAAGAAATTCACCTACGGTTTAAATTATGCACGCATCATTAACTTTCCTGTCAGATATTGACCTTGGCCAGTATTTTTTAATTATTTTATTAGGGCCAGTAGCTTTTAGTTGGCACTGATCCGGTGTGCCATTGGCAAATTTACCTGAATGTCGAGCCCTCTATGGGTCATTATCAGGTCATTATTATTTGTATACATTTTTTTATATAGAAAACATTAGTGCGACCAAATGATGTGCTGCTGCCACCAACTGAAAATGCTAGTATCACCAGTGCTAAACATTGGTGTGCATCATGTGACTTTAACCAAGTATGAGTTGGCATTACCTACTAACTGGTAGATGATGTCATTGGAAACACTTATCTTCTTCTATATTTTTTACTACAAAACATAGAAACGCGCCATTTTCACATATGTTGATGTTAGGGTGTTGCTGGAGATTATGAATATGAAGTTGAAAAATGTAATTCTCCTTTAATAATTGCATAACGGTGGAAAATAGAAACATTCATTATTGTTATACGGAGTGGTGATGCAAGGCTCTCTACCTTGACTAGATACTCCAGAGATGCACAGGGCCTGTTGCATTTATTCACATAAAAATGGAGTCAGATTGATGAATAAAGATTATTTTCTGGTCAAATTTCTCCTACAATAATTCTCTGTCAACCTTAGTCGATGGGGATTTCCACCAACCTAGTTTCCTGGAAACAAGGGCAGCTCAACTTACCCCTTTGTTTCAACTTACCCCACTCTCCTCTATAAAACACAGGCCACACCTCTCTTGGAGGCAAAAAAGAAAAGGGGTGTGCAATCAACCGCAGTGAGAATAGGGTCTGAGCAGGAGAACAATGTCTGTTGGAGAAGGGCCAGACAGCCAACCACTCAAGACACCATTGAGTCAATACCCCCACTGACCCGAGCAGAGCAGAGCAAACTGAATCTCCCTTTCCATGGTCTGAAGAGATTTTAGATGACTGTTGAAGAAATTGGTTTTGAGGAGGTCTGCCCTCTTGCTTCCTAGTCATGGAATCCTCTTGAATCTCTTTCAAGCATTTGTGACTGAATGTCTTCCTAAAAGTGTAGTGGCCGGGACAAAAATGTGCGATCTCATGCTGACATCAGATTAGGTTGATTAGTGTAGGCTACATTTTGGGAGCGAATGAGAGACTTCTCTTTAACTTTGCTATACCCACCCTTTGTAAGACAGGTGGAAATCATAAATGTAATATATTTTGAAATATGACGTTAAATATGTAGAGGAAATAGACACGGTGACTTCACGCCTAATAAAAGTTTTAGGAAGCAGTGGGATTTGGGATCACGTATATATAAAGAAAGTCACTCATACTCACACAAACTAAATCTTTAGGGAAAAGTCTATGTTTATACTTCAAGTTTAATGTAATATTTGAGAGGGAACTGAATTTAAATTTGCCAGCTCATTATCCCACACGCAACCTGAAAATATTTGGATACAGAGAATACCATTGCAACTCAATAAGTGTAGCGGGTCTACTTTTTCTTACAGTACATCAATAGGAGGGAGAATCTAGATTGATAAGACACTGTTAGACAAAACAGAAGATGAAAGATGCCATGTTAATGAAGATGAGCTCAATACACAGTCCAAGTTCATAAAGATCCAGGCTCAAAATGTGTTAAGTGATTGAACGCAATGTGTCACGATGTGTGAGTCTCAAGGAGACAGTTCCAGGACACTCTTATTACCATTTGAAACCAAACCTCAGTGACAGACGTGCCATGCAAATCGAACACCCAAAATCTCTACTGAGAGGGGCCACTGCAAAAAAATCATCAAGGTCGGCTGCATGCAGACGGAGTCCCTTGAGGGAGTGGAACTGTGCTGGCACTTAAGCTCTCAGCTCATCAGTGAGTAGCAAGTCATCTGCCCCAGAGGATAATGTTATAATACCACTCTAATGCTGCAGCTCAAATAAATATTGTATCCAGTGTGAAGTGAAAATTACAATCTCGTCTCTCCCGAATCCTTAGTGGGTCAACACTGACAGAGGAAGTCTTTGATTTTGTCAGCATTTTCATGACGCCTAACTCCCTTACAGACAAAAATATGTGAATATGAGAATCAACACCCTGATATGCAGGCCTCCAGTATTGACAAGTCAACAGCAACAGCATTAAACAATGCAAAACCTGATTATATTGACAGGACGAGGCAGCACTTTAAAGGCAACCCTATAAATCTAATTTGTTTTATTGTGGATGAACTTTATGAGGGTATCTGCCTGGGAGGTATCTCTCCTGCCTTGGCTGATTGGGGGGGGGGGGGGGGACATACTGAATAACTTACTTATCGAAGCTAAGTTATGGATCACGCCATCTGCAGCCTTGCCAAAATATATGACCCATAGACGTTTCAGGCCTGCCACAATGAGATATGCAGCCTGGCTGCCCATAGAGGACGAATGGAAGTCTCAGCCCTTTCCCCCTGAAGCACTAAAAACCAATAAAATACAGATAATTCCCTGATTCATTATGAAGAGTAGGCTACTACAAACATGTTGTCAGACATCATAGCACCTCGAGGCTGGGGAGCTTGTCGCTTGAAAATGAATGGGAATTCTAGACTAATGAGTGTGTAATGACTGGCACCCGTCTACAAATAAAATAACCGAAAAAGGTCATTTTGGAATCATGTGGACCTTTAAATGCTACCGTTTTGCACATACTGTGATATTTTCCCACATTCCCTCTTAAAAGCTCTCTTTGACAAGATAGAGAAACTTTTGAGAAACACATGCCGGTAATTTCTCCAGGGGTGTTGGTCCATGAAATACATGCCTTGTTATGTCAGTGCCAGACTCTTTCTTAGCTGGGTTCGGTGAGCCGCCAGCTCTGAATGCTGTTCGTCAACATCCTCCTACGAAGACATGTAGATATTTGACACGTAATCCACTCCCTAATGGGTGGCAAAGTAATAAAGTTCTCACTCTATACCACAAGAGATCTGAGAAGTAAAAAAATTCACAACTCCCTTTAGAGTGTCTGAGTAAAAAAAAAAAACATTTAGATGAAAAAACAACATGTTCACAACTGAACAGAAGAAACATTCAACATTTTGAACCTCGAATTATTTCAAATGCATAAAAAGAAAGGAAAACTGATTTAGAACAGGCAACCATCTTGAATTCTAACTAGATAATTGTGTAATGCCACGTTCCACATCCTATTCTTTCATCTACAAAATAACACATTCATCAACACATAAGATTTTGAAGATACTTCATTCATCAAAAAGCAATCTGAGGCAAAGTGTAGTCATAAGAGAAGACAGAGTAGTGGGCAGGTGGATTTGGAAGCGGTTGGAGTAAACCCTGTATCTTAGCTACACCCACACGTCTAATTCTGAAAACTGGAATCATCCACAGTACCCGTGAGGGGATGTAACGGCTGTTGGTGGAAGAAGGTGAGTACCAAAATGCAGCGTGGTACGTGTTCATGTTATTTTATTGACACTTAACACTAAATACAAAAATAACAAAGGGAATAAGCGAACCAGTTCTGTCTGGTGCAGACACAAAAACAGAAAACAACTACCCACAAAAACCCAGTGTGAAAAAGCTACCTAAGTATGGTTCTCAATCAGAGACAACGATAGACAGCTGCCACTGATTGAGAACCACACCCGGCCAAACAAAGAAATACAAAACATAGAATGCCCACCCAGTCACAACCTGGCATAACCAAAATAGAAAATAAAAGCCTCTCTATGGCCAGGGCGCGACAGTAATCCCCCCCCAAAGGTGCGGACTCCGGCCACTAAACCTGACTCTAAAGGGGAGGGTCCGGGTGGGCCTTCTTTACGGCGGCGGCTATGGTGCGGAACGTGGCCCACGCAATGGGCCCCGGACAGGAGGGCGACTCCGGCAGCCCCGGACAGGAGGGCGACTCCGGCAGCCCCGGACAGGAGGGCGACTCCGGCAGCCCCGGACAGGAGGGCGACTCCGGCAGCCCCGGACAGGAGGGCGACTCCGGCAGCCCCGGACAGGAGGGCGACTCCGGCAGCCCCGGACAGGAGGGCGACTCCGGCAGCCCCGGACAGGAGGGCGACTCCGGCAGCCCCGGACAGGAGGGCGACTCTGGCAGCCCCGGACAGGAGGGCGACTCCGGCAGCTCCGGACTCACCAGGCTGGGGAGACCTACTGGAGGCCTGGTCCGTGGAGGAGGCACAGGATAGACCAGGCTGTGGGGGAGCACTGGAGATCTGGTGCGTAGCCTTGACACCACTCTTCCAGGCTGAATGCCCACTCTAGCCCGGAACGTGCGGGGAGCTGGAACAGGCCGCACTGGGATCTCCTGGTGAACTGGGGAAACTGTGCCTAGAGCCGGCGCAGGATATCCTGGCCCGAGGAGACGCACTGGAGGTCTGGAGAGCAGGGCTGGCACCATCCGTCCTGGCTGGATCCTCACCCTAGCCCGGCAGATGCCGGAATGCTGGAATGTAGCGCACCGGGCTATGAACACATACTGGAGATCTGTAGCGCCAAACTGGCACAAGACATGCAGGGCTGGGGAGTCGCACAGGAGGCCTGGTGCGTGGGGCTGGCACAGTCCTCACCAGACTGGTCTGGTGCAGACACAAAAACAGAAAACAACTACTCACAAAAACCCAGTGGGAAAAAGCTACCTAAGTATGGTTCTCAATCAGAGACAACGATAGACAGCTGCCACTGATTGAGAACCACACCCGGCCAAACAACAAAGAAATACAAAACATAGAAATTGAACATAGACTGCCCACCCTAGTCACACCCTGGCCTAACCAAAATAGAGAATAAAAGCCTCTATGGCCAGGGCGTGACAGGGGAGTAGTAAAAGTAGATTCTTACAGTAGGCCTACTCACAACTGTGACTTTGTGTTTAAAAAAAAAATATTCTAAGACTGTGTAAATACCGCAATGCAGGCTTTACTGAATTGAGCTGTTCATCTAGAACTGACACTATATAACCATGATGACAGAGTCTGTATTTATTAAACAGTACACATTTGACACCAAACTAATACAAGTTTCTTCCTGTTACTGTCAAAGATTAGGCAAAATAATTTCATTACAACTCTTATGTTTAGTTGGCTTGTTAACACTGCAGTTTTACAAGGACATGAGGAAAATGTGTTGCAGTGAACGTTCAATTCTGTTTAATTGAATGTTCACTAAAAAAATGCACGCAGTCAAGAGTCATTCTATTCACGGTTGCTATAATTTATCATAACCACATCTCAACTTGAAACTTGAATATCACAAATTCATATCCGTTACGAGTAAGTGAAATAACTGTGTTCACACATTTGCTATCAACTCTAAATAATCAGCGATAGGCTATAAGACTCATGCTATTTGAACGGAGCATTAAAATCATGGCTAGCCAAGAGCTACAGGTATCCTGCGGCTATAAATTCAGACTCCGTAAATAATGGCTTCATCAAAAGGCCACTAATATAATGAGATTGATCCATTATGAAGCATGTCTTTTGTCCTTCAACTTGGGCTTGCTCAGAGGTCAGAATGACTTACTGAAGGCAGTATTACAAAAGTCTTAGAATTCATCACTGGTAGCTCTGGTAGGGTCTCACAAATGACACTATCTACAAAGCCATTTCCCTGCTGAGAGTGTTGGAACAACAGAATCTACTGTATGCTAAGTGATTTCTTGTGTCTCTGTCCGCCCTGTACAGAGGTTACCATATCCTTGGGATCAAGCTGTTGAGAACTTGCTATTAGAGGATATCCCTATAGTACAGTAGAGGCTGTGCCCAAAGCATTTTACAAATTTAGTAACATACAAAAGCATGTAGAAGTACACATTAAAAAGAACATTGTAACATGGAGATTGAAATATATTTTGGTAACATATTTAAAAACAACGGGTATAATGCGTAATCTCTTGCCATATACTGTATGACCTCTTAAAAGTCTTATATGGCTTATAGTATATACTGTATATTTCTATACTACAATTTTTCAACAGATTGAAAATAGCTCTTAGCTCTAACAGATTGAAAATAGCTCTCTTATGACAGGATCATAATGAGAAGCTTGTTTTAAGTGAGAAGTAGGCATTGATCTGAAATTCATGTGAGCACCACAATGCCTACTCCACCCATGCTCTACCAAGGTTTTCCAGTACACGTTCTCTGGAGTGATGAATCACGCTTCACCATCTGGCCGTCCGACGGACAAATCTGGGCTACCTGACGCAATGCATAGTGCCAACTGTAGAGTTTGGTGGAGGAGGAATAATAGTCTGGGGCTGTTTTTCATGGTTCGGGCGAGGCCCCTTATTTCCAGTGAAGGGAAATCTTAACATTACAGCATACAATGACATTCTAGACAATTCTGTGCTTCCAACTTTGTGGCAACAGTTTGGGGAAGGCCCTTTCCTATTTCAGCATGACAATGCCCCTGTGCACAAAGCAAGGTCCATACAGAAATGGTTTGTCGAGATCGGTTTGGAAGAACTTGACTGGCTTGCACAGAGCCCTGACCTCAACCCCATCTAACACCTTTGGGATGAATTGGAATGCCGACTGCGAGCCGGATCTAATCGCCCAACATCCGTGCTCAAACTCACTAATGCTCTTGTGGCTGAATGGAAGCAAGTCCCCCGCAGCAATGTTCCAACATCTATTAGAAAGGCTTCCCAGAAGAGTGGAGGCTGTTATAGCAGCAAACTCCATATTAATGCCCATGAATTTGGAATTTGATTTTTGACGAGCAGGTGTCCACATACTTTGATCATTTAGTGTGTGTTTTTCTTTATTTTTGCAATAAAGATGGTGATGCTGCAACAGTACATGTTAATAATAGGCCTATATCAATAACAAAATGTCTGAAATGAGTAAAGGGTGTTCTCCTGCTTCTACACAAAGCAGTGAAAACTCCTTTGACTCTATCACCGACCATAAGGCACGTATATACGACCAACGGGACATTAAAAACTGTAATATCTTATGTTTCACTGAGTCGTGGCTGAACGACAACATTAAGAACATACAGCTGGCAGGTTACACACTCTATCGGTAGGATAGAACAGCAGCCTCTGGTAAGACATGGGGCGGGGTATACATATGCATTCATGTAAACAGCTAGTGCACGAAATCAAAGGAAACCTCAAGGTTTTGCTCGCCTGAGGTAGAGTATCTCATGATAAGGTGTAGACCACACTATCTACCTAGAGAGTTTATTATCTGTATTTTTCGTAGCTGTTCTACATACCACCACAGACCGATGCTGGCACTAAAACCGCACTCAATGAGATGTATACCGCCATAAGCAAACAGGAAAATGCTCATCCAGAGGCGGCACTCCTAGTGGCCAGGGAATTTAACGCAGGGAAACTTAAATCAGTATTACCTCATTTCTATCAGCATATTAAATGTTTAACCAGAGGGAAAACAATTCTAAACCACCTTTACTCCACACACAGAGATGCGTACAAAGCTCTCCCTTCATTTGGCAAATCTGACCATAATTCTATCCATCCAATTCCTGCTTACAAGCAAAAACTTTAAGCAGGAAGCACCAGCGGCTCTATAAAGTCTATAAAAAAAGTGCAGATGCTAAACTGCTGGGTTGTTTTGCTAGCACAAACTGGAATATGTTCTGGGATTCTTCCGATGGCATTGAGGAGTACACCACATCAGTCACTGGCTTTATCCCAAAAAATTTAACTAAGCAAGTCAGTTAAGAACAAATTCTTATTTTCAAGGAACAGTGGGTTAACTGCCTTGTTCAGGGGCAGAACGACAGATTTGTACCTTGTCAGAGGGAATTTGAAGTCCAATGCTCTAACCACTATGCTCTAACCACCACTTATTGGGGCTACCCTGCCGCCCCAATAAGTGCATCGAGGACGTCGTCCCCACAGTGACTGTACGTACATACCCATGGATTACAGGCAACATTTGCACTGAGTTAAAGGGTAGAGCTGCCGCTTTCAAGGAGCAGGACTCTGACCCGGTAACTTATAAGAAATCCCGCTATGCCCTCCGACAAACAATCAAAAAAGCAAAGCGTCAATACAGGACTAAGATCGAATAGTACTACACCGGCTCACACACTCGTTGGATGTGGCAGGGCATGCAAACTATTACAGACCACAAAGGGAAGCACAGCCGAGAGCTGCCCAGTGATACGAGCCTACCAGATGGGCTAAATAACTACTGAAACATGCATGAGAGCATCAGCTGTTCCGGACGACTGTGTGATCACGATTTCCGCAGCCGATGTGAGTAAGACCTTTAAACAGGTAAACATTCACAAGACTGCAGGGCCAGATGGATTACAAGGACGTGTATTCCGAGCATGCGCTGACCAACTGACAAGTGTCTTCACTGACATTTTCAACCTCTCCCTGTAATACCAACATGTTCCAAGCAGACCACCATAGTCCCTGTGCCCAAGAACACTCAGGTAACCTGCCTAAATGACTACCGACCCATAGCACTCACATCTGCAACCATGAAATGCTTTGAAAGGCTAGTCATCAACACCATTATTCCAGAAACCCTAGGCCCACTCCAATTTGTATATCGCACCAACAGATTCACAGATGATGCAATCTCTATTGAACTCCACACTGCCTTTTTACACCTGGACAAAAGGAACACCTATGTGAGAATGCTATTCATTGACTACAGCTCAACATTCAACACCATAGTGCCCTCAAAGCTCATCACTAAGCTAAGGACCTTGGACTAAACACCACCCTCTGCAACTTGATCCTGGACTTCCTGACGGGCCGCCCCCAGGTGGTAAGGGTAGGTAACAACATCCGCCACGCTGATCCTCAACATGGGGGCCCATCAAGGGTGCGTGCTCAGTACCCTCCTGTACTCCCTGTTCACTCATGACTGCACGGCCAGGCACGACTGCAACACCATGATTAAGTTTGCTGATGACAACAGTGGTAGGCCTGATCACCGACAACGATGAGACAGCCTATAGGGAGGAGGTCAGAGACCTTACCATGTGGTGCAAGGTAAACAACCTCTCCCTCAGCGTGATCAAGACAAAGAAGATGATCGTGGACTACAGGAAAAGTAGGACCGAGCACACCCCCATTCTCATCGACGGGGCTGTAGTGGAGCAGGTTGAGAGCTTCAAGTTCCTATTCCCCCTCAGATCCTCAAAAGATTTTTACAGCTGCACCATCGAGAGCATCCTGACAGGTTGCATCCCTGCCTGGTATGGCAACTGCTCGGCCTCCGACCGCAAGGCACTACAGAGGGTAGTGCGCACGGCCCAGTACATTGATAGAGGACCAGGCAACCCCCAGTGAATGGAGCAACTGTACTTCTGATGTACTGGAACCCCTACTGATGATTGATGCCAAACAATCTACTGGGCCTGATATGCTTGATCCCTTCTTATTACAGCTTTCTGATTATGGAAGCGTGAACACATATTTTTAACTTGACCTTTATATTGAGTACTCTCTCTAGTTTGGAAAAGTCGTTTTCTTGAAATAGACAAGCAATGTTCTTTATCCCCTTTCTATACCAATCTTTCCAGAAAACCCTGTGTCCCCCTATTTTCAATTTAGGGTTGTTCCATAACGAAGCAGAGCTTGTCAGGAAAGGTGAAGATTTATCTCTCTTATGAATCTGACTCTGTATATTATTTAAATGGGACATTATTGGATTCTGAAGTCTTAAATAATTTGATGTTCCGAATGGGGCATTAATTTCTTCCTCCATGTCCACCCAAATTGGCCTATTAGAGTTCTCAGTAAAGAGAGAACCTATTAGAGTTCTCAGTAAAGAGAGAGCCTATTTCGGCAGCAAAAAAGGCTTCTTGAAATAATTGCATGTTAGGGAGCTTTTATCCTCCCTTCTCAGTCGTTTCCTGTAATCTCGCTAGTTTAATCCTGGCCCTATTACTGGCCCAAACGAACTCCGTACTAATTTTGTCTGTAGATTTAAAGGTATAGACAGGTATGGACAGTGGTAACATGCTAATGACAAAATTCAGTTTAGGAGCTATGAACATCTTTATAACCTGTATCCTACCCCATAATGAGATGTGTATTTTATCCCAGCTCTTTTAAACTGGAGTTGAATTTTGTTCATTAGTGAGTCATGAAACCAGGTTTTAAATCAATCCCCAGGTACCTCAAGTTTTTAGGGACCCATTGAAACCTCCAGCTGAGGAAGTAATTTCTCAGACAATGTTTTTGATAGCGGCATTACTTCAGATTTGTTCCGGTTTACTTTATAGCCCGATATTCCTTTAGAGCATGTACTAAGTCCAGCAAAGGCGATATAGAGAGTTGGGGGTCTGACATTCGTAATATGTCATCTGCATAAAGCTGTAGTTTATTCTCCCTACCTTCCTGTCACATAGGCCAGAATGCTAAACTGAAAAACATCTATCAAATAAAACAATGGCGGAGGAGCAAAAGTACTTCTGTGCAAGGCTGTTTATTTGCATAGTGATTCTGAAAGAAAAACAGTACTGCCACCAAAAGTATACATTATAGGACAGCTTTAACAGTGCTGCCCCAATCAACAGCTCAATCAAAACAGCACCCCCCCCCCCCCCTAAAATGAAAGAGAGGCTCCTTTTGTAGTGGAAGCCCCTCCCATCAGAACATGCCAAACTCTTTAATGAATTAAGCAAGTACAATAAACGTCACTTAAATTAAAAATGAAAGCTTGTCTGTGTATTCTTTATACCATACCAAACTGTTACTGACGGGAGGTAAGAATGTGTGTAATGTATGAATTGAGATTGCTAAATGAGCTTGTGTCAACCCACATTGCCAACGTAGCTGAAAACAGAGCAGGGAGGGGGAGATGAGTATAATGCAGGTAGTCCCAGCCCACCCTATCAAAGGCTTTCTCTGCATCTAGGGATAAGGCTGCCACTGAAGTATCCAAATCTATTGGCTTCCAGATGACATGCAGTAGCTGTCTAAAATCGTCAGATGAAGTTCTGCCTTTCACAAATCCCACCTGGTCTGGATTTAGGATTATCTTAATATGATTCACCCTCATAGCGAGAAGTTTTGTAAACAATTTTAATTCAACATTACAATTTACCAAAGAAATTGGACAATAGCTCCCACTCATGGGGATCCTTTCCCTTTGAGGTTTTCGGTGATTACTGCATCACTCATAGAAGGCGGGAGCTCATCTGTGTCAATCGATGTGTTCAATGTTTTCCTTTTTTACTGAGCTAATCTGCTTTGCACACCTTTTATAGAAATCACTGGGTATCCCATCTAACCCCGGAGCTTAACCACTGGATGCTTGTCTTATAGTTTCGGTCAATTCCTCCAAAGTAATGGGGCTGTCAAGCCAGTTGCTGTCTTCCTCTGTTAGTTTGGGAACGTTCAAATATTGAAAGAATGCCTCTGCTTTCTGCATATCTAAAGGACGCTGAAGTATAAAGTTCCTGATAGAAGTCTCTAAATATATTGTTTATTTCTTTGATTGGTTATCAGCTTGCCTGTCTTATTTCGAATTCCACCTATTTGCCGATCTGTTTCTCGAGATTTCAATTGACTGGCCAACAGTTTTCCTGCCTTTTCAATGATTCGTACCATCTCTGCTTCAGCCTGAACAGGGAATAGTGAGCTTTTTTTAACTGAACAAAGGATTCAGCTTGTATTTGGTTTGTTGTTAGGATTGGACCAATATTCCCGCCAGAGTTTTGAGCTCTGTTTCAAGTTTATACATGTTCTGTTTATCTCATTTCTTAATAGTAGCTGATCGTTGTATCATTACTCCACGTATGTATGCTTGAAACGCTTCCCAGACATGTACCTGTGTCGTTGTTGTTTGTTTCAAAGAATATGGTAATGTGTTTTAAGGAATTCTCAAAACACCTTGCCCTGAGGCCCCCACATAGTTGTCCTATGTCATAAACATATCCCAAACCCACAAGATACAAAAATCGACCTCCCCATATACCAGGCCTTCATACGTGTGCAGTGTCTTTAGGTTTTCCGAGCACTGACGCTCCACCCAGAATAAGAACGTTTTACCAACGCCAAATATAGGCATGGCCATATACATTTTGATATGACAGCGATGACATGTCATAGAAATGACATAGATCAACCAAAAACATTGAACATAAAGACAGGCTGATCATTATACTCGCAAAGAGAAGAGATGACCTTTCTCATGAACTGTCTAATTCCATAAGGCAGGAATGTAAGCAGAGAATAAACACCAAAGGGAGACAGTTTATTTTATAATTATTATGAAATATACCAAACACTGGGTTGGGCCCATCACGCATGGCACGAACACGCATTTTGGCCTATAGTCACGCCTTTCTTAAAATCAATACACAAGTATATATTTTTAAACCTGCATATTTAGTTCATATTGGCTGCTAACATGAATTTCTGTTAACTAGGGAAATTGTGTCACTTCTCTGGCGTTCTGTGAAACAGAGTCAGGGCATATGTATCAGTTTGGGCCGCCTGGCTCATTGCAAACTGTGTGAAGGCTATTTCTTCCTAACAAAGACAGCCAACTTTGCCAAACGGGGGATGATTTAACAAAAGCGCATTTGCGAAAAACGCACAATCATTGCACGATAAACATCAATGCCTTTCTTAAAATCAATACATAGAAGTGTATTTTTTAAACCTGCATATTTAGTTAAAAGAAATCCAGGTTAGCTGGCAATATTAAACTAGAGAAATTGTGTCACTTCTCTTGCGTTCATTGCACGCAGAGTCAGGGTACATGCAACAGTTTGGGCCGCCTGGCTTGATGCGAACTAATTTGCCAGAATTTTATGTAATTATGACATAACATTGAAGGTTGGGCAATGTAACAGGAATATTTAGACTTATGGATGCCACCCGTTAGATAAAATACGTAACGGTTCAGTATTTCACTGAATGAATAAACGTTTTGTTATTGAAATTATAGTTTCCGGATTTGACCATATTAATGACCCAAGGCTCAACACTTTGTTTTTGCATTATTTAAACCAAATTGAACATGTTTCATTATTTATTTGAGGCTAAATTGATTTTATTGATGTATTATGTTAAGTTAAAATAAAAGTGTTCATTCAGTATGGTTGTAATTGTCAATATTACAAATAAATAAATACTTTTTATTTTTTTTAGCGGCCAATTACTCGGTATCGGCTTTTTTTTGGTCCTCCAATAATTGGTATCGGTATCGGCGTTGAAAAATCAGAATCGGTCGACCTGTAATAGTTATACTGTAAGCCAGGAAGATAAATTGTAGGCAACATTTGCAGCATAAACACTTAGTGAGACTTACTCACAACATAGAAAGTTCTCCTATCGGCTTAGAGAAAAATGGTAGTCCATCTGTAATGAACCACCACCATCATGTGAATCTTCCATTGCCTACCACGCTAGCCTACCACTCGGGCTCATCAATGTCCGTGACACATTTCTTTGCCTCCTTTGGGTCTGTGGAGGCACCGAAGTGTGTTTCTCTCGACTGTAATTTTCCTGGTATTGAAGTTGTTCTTCCAGTTTTTCGATCACAGTCTTAATTTTTTCAACAGTGTCGTTTAGGTGGATGTTCTTGTCCTCCAATGTTGATATCCTCTCTTTGGCGCTTGTAACTTGGTTGTCGAGTGTCGACTTTTGTTTTCAGTGCGCCCACTGTATGTTTTATTTCAGCCACATCTTTTCTCTTTTGAGATTTTTCTTAATTTTCCGCCATTTTCCTTGCTAGCAGCAGCTGCAGGTAGAGAGGTATTCTTTGGAAAAACGTGTCTGCGTTTGTAAGTTGTTTTTCCATGTAACCGATATCTTGGACAATAAATTTACAACATTTGTAACTAGGCATTGAATCATTTGTTAAAATCAGTTTGGAGCTACACAGCCTCCTTAGTTAGTTGCTGCTCCTCGCCACATCATCACCGGAAGTCAGGGTTCGATTCTTGGTCCAGTTCTTTTCACTATTTTCTATTAACAGCATTAGTATATCTGTACAAAACTGTAACTTTCATCTGTACGCAGATGACACTGATGTATACACTAATGCCCCTACGGCAGTTCAGGCTCTGTTGATTCTTCAATCTGCTTTTACTACCTTGCAGAAAGCCTTGGTTGACCTGAAGTTGGTACTAAATGCTGGTAAAACCAAGGACAAGTTATTTTCCAAATAACGTAACTGGTGATTTGTGAATAAGTACATTAGATGGTGCCCCCATTGATCGTGTCCCCGCCTATAAATAACTGGGCATCTGGATTGACGAAAAGCTATCTTTTAAAAAGCATGTTGTCGAGTTAGTCAAGAAATTAAGAATTAAGTTGGGTTCTTCTGTAGGAATAGGTCTTTCCTTTCATTAAATGCTGAACTGCTGCTCAGATTCCACCTGGCGATCTGTTCAGCATCTGCCCTGGCCTGTCTACCCCTGTCTGGTACAGGTACCCCCACCACACTCCCTTCTCTGTCCCAAGAGTGACTATGTACTTACACTGGCTAGGCTAGTGTTTATATATTTAATATTTTTCTTGCGCATTTAGCTATTTTTGCATCATGACTCCTGCACGCTTTGTTGACTATGAACTTTCTTGTTTACCCAACCATGGGACAGACTAGGTTTGTTCACACACTCGGGACTCTGACACTCTATTGGTTACACAAACTTTTGGCCTCCCATCCTATTCTAACCACTTCTCGCCGGCTTTGTATTCATGTTACCTGTTGAAATTGCTGTACAATATGACCTTATTGCACATCTAATGCACATTCAAATGTCATAAATCAGCCCTGCAGAGCTCTCCCTGTCTTCTGCCGTGCCTTGATTGTATTACTGCTGATGATATCTAGAAATGTGCACCCTGGCCCATCTACTGTTGCTAGCCCCAATTCTGACTTGTGCTCTGAAATCACGTTAACACTAGAACATTATTATCTAAAATGGATCAATTGTGTTCAGAGCTCCAATCCAGATGTGTTGGTCTTTACTGAGACGTGGTTAAGGAAGAGTGTTTTGAATAATGATGTTAACCTCTCTGGTTATAACCTTTTCTGGCAAGACAGATCTCCCAAAGGTGGGGGGAGTGGCAATCTTTACCAAGGATAGTCTTCAGTGCTCTGTTGTCTGCACCAAAACTGTCCCCAAACAATTTGATTTGCTGGTTTTAAGCATTAAACTTTCAAATAGCTCTTTGTTGACTGTTGCTGGGTGCTATCGTACTCCATCAGCACCGGCCTGTACCCTACCTGCCCTAATCTCTCTCCGGGCCCCTTACACTAAATCTAAATTTGTCCTGCTAGGTGACCTAAACTGGGACATGCTCGGCACACGCATACTCAGGCTGATTGGCTCTCGTTCAGGCATATTAGAAATAAGTGCACTCAGGCTATCCGGAAGGCCAAACCTGGAGAATAAACCCTCTTCCTCACAGCTGCCCATGTCCCTTAATGTTGATGATGTGGTGGTTACTGACAAGAAGCACATGGCTGAGCTCTTTAATCACCACATCATTAAGTATTCCTATTTGACTCAACCATGAGTCTGAGGTGCTAATGGAGCTCCTGAAACTTGACCCCAAAAAAACATCTGGGTCAGATTGTTTTACCCCTTCATCTCTAAGGTTACTGCCCCTATCATCCCAAGCTTATCTCAGACCTTTTTAGCCTGTCTCTCCTTTCTGGTGAGGTTCCCATTGCTTGGAAGGATGCCACAGTTCATCCTTTATTTAAAGCGAGAGATCAAGCTGATCCTAACTTTTATAGGCCTATTTATATTTTGCACTGTTTATCAAAAGTGTTGGAAAAACTTGTCAATAATCAACTGACTGGCGTTCTTGATGTCTATAGTATTTGTGTGCTTTTGGAGACCTTTAACAGAATATGACTGGCAGAACGGGTGTTATGTGTGGAGGATGAGGGTTGCAGTAGATATCTCAGTTAGGGGGGAGTGCAGCCTAAGAGGGTTTTATAAATAAGCATCAACTAGTGGGTCTTGTGCCGGGTATACAGAGATAGACAGTTTACATAGGAGTATAGAGTGCAGTGATGTGTCCTATAAGGAGAATTGGTGGCAAATCTGATGGCTGAATGGTAAAGAACATCTAGCCGCTCGAGAGCACCCTTATCTGCTGATCTATAAATTATGTCTCCGTAATCTAGCATGGGTAGGATGGTCATCTGAATCAGGGTTAGTTTGTCAGCTGTGGTAAAAGGAGGACCAATTACGATAGAGGAAACATGGTCTAGATTTAACTGCAGCTTTGATATGTGTTGAGAGAAGGACAGTGTACCTTCTAGCCATACTCCCAAGTACTTGTATGCAGGGACTATCTCAAGCTCTAAACCCTCAGAGGTACTAACGACACTTGTGGGGAGAGGGGCATTCTTCTTACCAAACCAAATTACCTTTGTTTTGGAGGTGTTTAGAACAAGGTTAAGGGTAGAGAAAGCTTGTTGGACACTAAGAAAGCTTTGTTATAGAGCATTTAACACAAAATCTGGGGAGAGGCCAGCTGAGTATAAGACTGTATCATCTGCAAATAAATGGATGAGAGAGCTTCCTACTGCCTGAGCTATGTTGGTGATGTAAATTGAGAAGAGCTTGGGGCCTATGACTGAGACTTGGGGTACTCCCTTGGTGACAGGCAGTGGCTGAGACATCTGATGTTTGACTATATACACACTGCATTCATTGAGGTAGTTACCAAACCAGGCCAAATACCCCTCAGAGACACCAATACGCATTAGCCGGCCCACAAAAATGGAATGGTCTACTGTATCAAAAGCTTTGGCCAAGTCAATAAAAATAGCAGCACAACATTGCTTAGAATCAAGGGCAATGATGACATCATTGAAGACCTTTAAGGTTGCAGTGACACATCCATAACCTGAGCAGAAACCAGATTGCATACACATCCCTGGGTCGCTCGTCTTTTCAGTTTGCTACAGCTACCGACTGGTACGAGCTGACAGTTGTGGCTGCTTTGCGTCATATATTGTTGTCGCTACCTTCTTGCCCTTTGTGCTGTTTTGTGCCCAATAATATTTGTACCATGTTTTGTGCTGCTACCATGTTGTGTTTCTGCCCTGCTATGTTGTTGTCTTAGGTCTCTGTTTATGTAGTGTTGTGTAGTCTCTCTTGTCGTGAATTGTGTTTGATCCTATATTTCTATATATATTCTTTTTTATCCCAGCCCCCGTCCCAGCAGGAGGCCTTTTGGTAGGACGTCATTGTAAATAAGAATTTGTTCTTAACTGACTTGCCCGAAAAAGAAAAAAGGTTAAATAAAAAATAAACGTATCATTGTTGAAATATGGAAACTTGGATTACAAGACTAGATCACAGGGTAGGTTCATGCTGGAGACCATGCAATTATGCCTTTTCCTACCGGGTAGGACTTTTCATTTGAGGTAGTAACTTTTCATTTGGATGTGCTGTTGTCTCTGCGTCAGTTTATGAGAAAGGCTAAGGATGTTTATATTGATAAAGGTGTTTGTTTTGTTTGTCTGTGTATTGTGTATATAATATTTGCCATTTTGTGTTTTAAATTGTGTGTAATTTTATTTGATGTATTGTTTCCAGGGCACATTTGCAAATGAGACCTAGGTCACAATGTGTTTTTCCCTGTTTAAATAAAAGATGTAGATTTTTTTTTTATACAAATAACAAAAAATACATACAGCCGAATGAGCTGGGATATATATATAATATTTAATAGCAGTACACTGTAAAGGCCATTATTCCACTGAAGGTTGTGAATTAGGCTGTTCGAGAAGTTTTGAATCCTAAGCAACCTGCATGCACATCGTTTGAAGTACAATAGACCAACATAGCTACTGTAGTAGGTCAAAGTTGTGTGCTGTAAAACCTTGGTAGAGCATGGGTGGAGTAGGCATTATGGTGGTCATGTGAATTTCCTTTCTTTTTTCGGCTTCAGACCAATGTCTATTTCTTACTTAAAATGTCGTGTTTTTTGTTTTTAACTTTCACATTTTTTACACCGGAAGGTGATTTTCTGTTCTTGACGCTACCCATCCCGGTACCGGGATAATTGTTATCAGCAACCGCTGAATAGCATAGCGCCACAGTCAAATAATATTACTAAAAAATATTCATTCATGAAATCACAAGTGCAATATTGCAAAACACAGCTTAGCCTTTTGTTAATCCACCTGTCGTCTCAGATTTTGAAATGATGCTTTACAGCGAAAGCAAGCCAAGCGTTTGTGTAAATTTATCGATAGCATAACATAACATTATGTACACTAAGCATTAAGTAGCTAGGTCACGAAAGTCAGAAAAGCAATCAAAAAAATTGTTTACCTTTGATGATCTTCGGATGTTTTCACTCACGAGACTCCCAGTTACACAACAAATGTTCCTTTTGTTCCAAAAACATTATTTTTATACCCAAAATACCAACGTTTGTTTGTCGCGTTATGTTCAGAAATCCACAGGAAAGAGCGGTCATGACAACGCAGACGTATATTCCAAATAATATCCATAATGTCCACAGAAACATGTCAAACGTTTTTTATAATCAATCCTCAAGTTGTCTTTGAAATATATATTCGATAATATATCAACCGGGTGTGTAGCTTTTTCAATGAGAAACAATGGCCGCATTACTCAGTTGCGCAAAACTCACTCTGAGAGCCCCCACCTATCCACTTACGCAATGTGATTCTTCACGCTCATTTTTCAAAATAAAAGCCTGAAACTATGTCTAAAGACTGTTGACACCTTAGGCAGGGTAGCCTAGTGGACTTGTAACCGGAAGGTTGCAAGTTCAAACCCCCGAGCTGACAAGGTACCAATCTGTCGTTCTGCCCCTGAACAGGCAGTTAACCCACTGTTCCTAGGCCGTCATTGAAAATAAGAATTTGTTCTTAACTGACCTGCCTGGTTAAATAAAGGTAAAATAAAAAAGGGAGGCCATAGAAAAAGGAATCTGGTTGATATCCCTTTAAATGGAGGATAGGCATGTATAGGAACAGAGAGGTTCCAAAATAAGAGGCACTTCCTGATTGTATTTTCCTCAGGCTTTCACCTGCAATATCAGTTCTGTTATACTCAGACAATATTTTTACAGTTTTGGAAACTGTAGAGTGTTTTCTATCCTAATCTGACAATTATATGCATATTCTAGTTTCTGGGGCTGAGAAATAGGCAGTTTCAAATGGGGACGTTTTTTTAGCCAAAAACAAAAATACTGCCCCCTACACGCAAAAGGGGAACTGCACTAGGCTTGGGTGATATCCAGATTGTGCTACACCGGGATATTCGGTGATACTGGCACTGAACACAAGGGGCACTATTTTCAAATCCCACTGGGACTTTGATATCTGAAGGTTAGCAATGCTAACAAGTATATGTAAAATCCCGTAGAGAATGCTAACAAAATGCTAATGGAAGAATTCCAAACATTTTATGCAATCTCTGACCTAAACTATTTTCAGGACAGACATCCCAGCTCATACATTTAAACAGTTTGCTGCAAGCACAAAACAAATATTAGACAGCAAGACTCTTGATCCAGGACGATTTTTTCTGCTGTTACCGGCAAGAGAAGCTTGATTTTTGAAGAAGCTAACCAGCTACAAAATTAGCAAACCAAATGCACAACTCCAGAGAATTTAGCACATTTTAGACAGTTCATTTAATAGTTTCATCAGACCAGATTACATTTCTCCAAAAAGTATGACCCTTGTCCCCATGTGCAGTTGCAAACCATAGTATGGCTTTTTGTGGTGGTTTTGGAGCAGTGGCTTCTTCCTTGCTCAGCAGCCTTTCAGGTTATGTTGATATAGGACTTGTTTTACTGTAGATATAGATAGTTTTGTACCCGTTTCCTCCAGCATCTTCACAAGGTCCTTTGCTGTTGTTCTGGGATTGATTTGCACTTTTTGCACCAAAGTACGTTCATCTCTAGGAGACTGAAGGTGTCTCCTTCCTGAACGGTATGATGGCTGCGTGGTCCCATGGTGTTTATACTTGCGTGCTATTGTTTGTACAGATGAACGTGGTACCTTCAGGCGTTTGGAAATTGCTCCCAAGGATGAATCAGACTTGTGGAGGTCTACAATTTATTTTCTGAGGTCTTGGATGATTTCTTTTGATTTACCATGACATCAAGCAAAGAGGCACGGAGGCACTTGAAATACATCCACAGGTACACCTCCAAATTGACTCAAATGATGTCAATTAGCCTATCAGAAGCTTATAAAGCCATGACATAATTTTCTGGAATTTCCCAAGCTGTTTAGAGGAACACTCAACTTAGTGTATGTACACTTCTGACCCACTGGAATTGTGATACAGCGAATTATAAGTGAAATAATCCATCTGTAAACAATTGTTGGAAAAATTACTTTAGTCATGCACAAAGTAGATGTCCTAACTGACTTGCCAAAACTATAGTTTGTTAACAAGAAATTTGTGGAGTGATTGAAATACGAGTTTTAATGACTTCAACCTAAGTGTATGTAAACTTCCGACTTCAACTGTACATGTGTATGTGTAGCATGAGACAACATCGGGATCATATCAAGGATAGCGTCACAATTTAGTTAATAAATACCACTTGGAAGCTTGATGATGACTTGATCATTTGAATCAGCTGTGTAAAAGCTAACGCAAAAACAAAAATGTGCACCCCTTTGAATCCCCAGGGCCAGAACTGAGAAACGCTGCTCTTCATTGGGACCTCTTAATCTGCAGACAGGCTTTCACAGCTCTCTGTATCTGAGGACAGAAAACCTCAAAAGAAATATACTACACAAAAGTAGCTTCTCTATCCAGAATAGCCTTCAATCTCACTTTGACAGCTGGACCGGCTATCCTTTCACCCTCCTCCAAAAAATACAAACGTTTGCCATTATCAAGAGTGGCACTGGGGCTAAAACAATATTCTACATAGTGTGGGAGGACTGCACCTAAAAAGGCTGGAGACTCATAACTAATCGAAGAGCATGCATGTATATGTCCTGACCAAAAGATGAGGAGTCAGTGGTAGGGTTCACTTAACGTTGCAGCACAGCAAGATTCTCAGTAGACAGGGGGCATGGGATGTCAGGAACATTGACCCCATTGTCAGTGTTTCCAGATTATTCTCCTGATAAAACAGTTCCCCCACCTGCTGAATCTGGAATACTCAAAATAAACAAATCTGTATTAGTGACAATAGATTTGGCAGCAACAGGGGATTGATCGTTCAGTGAAAATGGCTGAGTGTTTATGTGGTGTAAATCTTAAAATTAGCAGCTGACATTAAGGCTTAATTAAGGGTTTTTTAATTAATGCATGTGAGACAGGTTTCATGTACAACAAGACAGGCAGAGAGGAGGAGAGAAAAAGAACACAGAACAGTTTTATTACCTCCGGTTATGGACACTTTTGCCAGCAATAAAGCTTCCACGGCCTGTTCCTCGGACAGTGAACATACATCTGGCAATATCTACATTTTCGACCCCTTTATCAGCTCGCACTCTGAAAGTAAAGAAAATAGCTTTTTTTTTGTAAATATGAAAACAATAACTGACATATGACCGTTTAATCAAAAGCAGCAGATGTCATTTTCAGGTTACGTCAATACAGCCCAGAAAGCTGAACACCAGACTGGTATTGTGGTTGTTCATTGGGTGAAGGGAAGTATGTAATATGCATACAAAATAATATACTTACCTTACTTGAAAATCCATCTATACCGCCAAAGATACAATGTTGTCTCTTGAAAAAAAGCATTGGAATTAAAAGTAAACTGTTTAACCTATTAACCTGCTTCATTATTTATCTATTACCAGTTGATGATGAACAACTCCAATTTCATACATCATTAAAAATGTGTCTACGAATAAGTAGGAATAAAAAAGTTTAAATAGCTACTTAGATTTGATGGAGACATTATACATACATAGTACCTTATCAATTTATGATTTGTATCAATGTGGAGTAGAGACAGGGGAGCAGGAACAGAGTATTTTTGTCAAACAATGCAACGAAGCTGGATCATTCTGGCAACGATACCTGCACCATCTACACGCTGCAAAGACTCCCTAACTCTCGCCATTGTACACGATGGCCCATTGATCGGAGACTTCCTTTGACCATTCTAAAGTCCACATGGGACATCCTTGCCATACTGGCCCTGACTTTCTGTTCTAACTCTTCATCTGACATATCAGAATAGCATTCCCTGACAGACATATTGTGTACTTTCGTCTGTCTGTAAAAAAAAGCTAACCATTACACTGTCATGAAATATGACTATATATGGACTATGAAACAAATAGGACGTGGCCTGCTTATGAGTTGCAATGAAAGATAGATAAATTCAACTGAAAATGGCGAGAACAGGCATTCGTAGCTAAATGTTTTTGGTTAGCTGAGAATAATAATTGCATGATTTATAATTATACGGTATGTTAGGTAAAGCTCCGCCTTATCTCAGCTCACTGGTCACGATGGCAACACCCATCCGTAGCACGCGCTCCAGCAGGTGTATCTCACTGATCATCCCTAAAGCCAACACCTCATTTGGCCGCCTTTCGTTCCAGTACTCTGCTGCCTGTGACTGGAACGAATTGCAAAAATCGCTGAAGTTGGAGACTTTTATCTCCCTCACCAACTTCAAACATCAGCTATCTGAGCAGCTAACCGATCGCTGCAGCTGTACATAGTCTATTGGTAAATAGCCCACCCTTTTCACCTACCTCATCCCCGTACTGTTTTTATTTATTTACTTTTCTGCTCTTCTGCACACCAATATCTCTACCTGTACATGACCATCTGATCTTTTATCACTCCAGTGTTAATCTGCAAAATTGTAATTATTTGCCTACCTCCTCATGCCTTTTGCACACATTGTATATAGACCCCCCCTTCGTTTTCTACTGTGTTATTGACTTGTTAATTGTTTACTCCATGTGTAACTCTTTGTTGTATGCTCACACTGCTATGCTTTATCTTGGCCAGGTCGCAGTTGCAAATGAGAACTTGTTCTCAACTAGCCTACCTGGTTAAATAAAGGTGAAATAAATAAATAAATAAAAATGTATGTATGTATGTATGTATGTATGTATGTATGTATGTATGTATGTATGTATGTATGTATGTATGTATGTATATATATATATATATATATATGTAATATAGTAGAATGTTATGAACCAACACTGAATCGTAGGAGCTAACTACTAGCTATGTAGAAGTTGGACGGAAGAACGCACAGGGCTGCTTACCTGAGATGCCATCATCACACAGTCCTTCGTAGGTGTCCACTATGACTTCCTCTATGTCGGAAAGAAAGGCTGACCAGTATTAGTTGTAGCCAAACTGGCACTCAAAAAAATAGCCAAAATGGAGGGTGGTTGATAGCGAAATTAAGTTTTGTTTTCAAATACATCTTTTGTTCTCTAAATATTTTTTTTAAATAAAACATTTTTGACCTTGAGGCCTCGTTTTTGCTTTCAGAACAATTATTTTTGATTGAACTTTTTTTTTTTTAAGTTGCTTTCAGAAAAATTATTATGATTGAAAATAAAAAGTTTTGCTCTTGACAAAAATACATTAATTTGTTGCAAGTTGGGGAGGGGGCTCATGGCTGAACAATAGACTATTCAAACTTTACTAAAGAATTGTCTAATAGCCGAGCTCCAGATGAAGTCAGAAGTTAACATACACTTAGGTTGGAGTCATTAAAACTCGTTTTTCAACCACTCCACAAATTTCTTGTTAACAAACTATAGTTTTGGCAAGTCGGTTAGGACATCTACTTTGTGCATGACACAAATCATTTTTCAATCAATTGTTTACAGATGGAGTATTTCACTTATAATTCACTGTATCACAATTCCAGTGGGTTTGCATACACTAAGTTGACTGTGCCTCTCAAAAGCTTGGGAAATTACAGAAAATGATGTCATGGCTTTAGAAGCTTCTGATAGGGTAATTGACATAATTTTAGTCAATTGGAGGTGTACCTGTGGATGTATTTCAGGGCCTACCTTCAAACTCAGTGCGTCTTTGCTTGACATCATGGGAAAATCAAAAGAAATCAGCCAAGACCTCAGAAAAACAATTGTAGACCTCCACAAGTCTGGTTCATCCTTGGGAGCCATTTCCAAATGCCTGAAGTTACCACGTTCAACTATACAAACAATAGTACGTAAGTATAAACACAATGGGACCACACAGCCTTCATACTGCTCAGAAAGGAGACGCGTTCTGTCTCCTAGAGATGAACTTACTTTGATGTGAAAAGTGCAAATATTTCCCAGAACAACAGCAAAGGACCTTGTGAAGATGTTGGAGGAAACAGGTACAAAAGTATCTAAATCCACAGTAAAATGTATCCTATATCGACATAACCTGAAAGGCCGCTCAGCAATGAAGAAGCCACTGCTCCAAAACCGCCATAAAAAAAGCCATACTGTGGATATATTGAAGCAACATCTCAAGACATCAGTCGGGAAGTTAAAGCTTGGTTGCAAATGGGTCTTCCAAATAGACAATGACCCGAAGCATACTTCCAAAGTTATAGCAAAATGGCTTAAGGACAACAAAGTCAAGGAATTGGAGTGGCCGTCAAAAAGCCCTGACCTCAATCCCATAGAACAAGGAGACCTACAAACCTGGCCAAAATTCACCCAACTTATTGTCGGAAGCTTGTGGAAGGCTACCTGAAACATTTGACCCAAGTTAAACCATTTAAAGGCAATGCTACCAAATATGAATTGAGTGTATGTAAACTTCTGACCCACTGGGAATGTGATGAAAGAAATAAAAGCTGAAATAAATCACTCTCCACTATTATTCTGACATTTCACATTCTTAAAATAAAGTGGTGATCTTAACTAACCTAAGACAGGGAATTTTTACTAGGATTAAATGTCAGGAATTGTGAAAAACTGAGTTTAATGTATTTGGCTAAGGTGTATGTAAACTTCCGACTTCAACTGTAGGTGTGAAAAACCCCCGTCCTATCACAGACCAGATTTGCCCTAACGACCAAGGGGGAGATAGAGCACTGATTATGTTTTTGGGTCCCAATGCACTACTTTGTCTCTAACTGACAAAGAATGGGCAATATAAACCAAATAATAAACTGATAATTGTGCAAGACTTCAAATGAAACAAGCAGGGAGCTGGTTTCGAACCCTTAACCTTCTTGCCCGAAGTCCAGCGCGCTATTGACTGTGCACCAAAAGCATGCTCAAGCTGCAGTCAATAGAGTGCGTCCTCGCGGTAGCCTGCTACTCAATTTAATAAAGTATTGACTTTTCAAAGAATTTACCTAACACGTTATGTCGGCTAACAATTTGTTAGCTACGCTGTCCTTACGAACCACATCATTACAGCAGTATGTACCGGTATGTTAGCTATCTACCTAACGTTAGTAGTTATACATCAAACCTGACAGCCTATAGTTAATAAACTATCTAACTACCCAAGGTTTATTGACTTGATTATTCCGGTCAATCTTAGCTTAGCTAAAACATGCTTATGCCAAGTCTTACAACTGCACTTTACCTATTGGTATTCATTAAAGTTTTATCAATATTTAATTTACATTGACAATGAACTATTTTGGTAAGGCCATTCGATGTGGTAACCCTTCCTCCTAGACTTACTGTGTAGTGTCAGAGGAACCAGACTGATATGATGCATAATTTATCATAATGAAAGTTTTCATTAGGCCTGCTGCCATACTTATTCCATATACATCTGGCAGATTTATTAACTCTATACCAGTTGGTGTTTTCAAGGATCAGTAGCAACTGCTGTAAACATTCTAGGCCGTAATTACAAAGCTGCACTCTCTAACCCAATAACTCTAAGATCCAGGTGATTTGTGGTTTGCAATATAACTTGGACACAAGATTTTAAGTAATATTCAATGCAACAAAGCAGCTATTGTCATTATCATCTAGGTTTGGATATTTACCAAATTCTTGGTGACAAGTCTGTTCCATCTACAATAATAATCTACCTACAAGATCATAAGGTTCTTTATTGCATTCATAATGAGGTTTTTCTATGAGGTGATGGATATTAGAATGTCTTGTTTTCATTCCAACATAATTTCACACTCAATATATTCTGATATCTTTGAAGGAATGTAACACAATATGAAGTCTTTTAATCTATTACAACTCAGTTTTTAGCTGTACAATCCATGAGGCTATACAATGCTTTCCCATTAAAATTATTTACACAAAAGGGCAGTTCGAGGGTAACAGAATTACGCTGACTCTCAGATTTCACTTCAAATTTTAACAAACAAAAACCATTGATTTCAAAGTTTAACAAAACACACAACAAATGATTTATATACACTAGATGACTAACAGGGGGCGCTGTGTATTGAAGTGTGACACTCAACTTCTCCTCTGTGTTGGTGCCCTGGCCACCATGCTGTGAACAGTGTGAACCCAAACCCGTGCACATGCGCAGATACTGTGTGTGAATGTGTGAGAACAAAGTCTTGCATATCGGTCATCTCTATATCTGCAGTGCTGCTTGTGGCAACGTAATTTCACAAAGTCTACCTTTAAAATATCATTCTTAGATAGGTTTAATGTTACTGTCCCCACTATAACATCAAAAATGCTTACGGTGCATTCAGAAAGTTCAGACCCCTCCACATTTTGTTAAGTTACAGCCTTATTCTAAAATTTATAGAATATTTTCTTCCCCTCATCAATCTACACACAATACCTCATAATGACAAAGTGAAAACAGGTTTTTAGAAACGTTTGCAAAAATATAAAAACAAAAATACCTTATTTACACAAGTATTCTGACTCTTTGCTATGAGACTAGAAATTGAGCTCAAGTGCATTCTGTTTCCATTGATCATCCTTGAGATGTTTCTACATCTTCATTGGAGTCCACCTGTGGTAAATTCAATTGATTGGACATTATTTGAAAAGGCACATAACTGTCTATATAAGGACTCACAGTTGACAGTGCTTGTCAGAGCAAAAACCAAGCTATGAGGTTGAAGAAATTGTCCGTAGAGCTCCGAGACAGGATTGTGTCGAGGCACAGATCTGGGGAAGGATACTAAAAAATGTCTGCAGCATTGAAGGTCCCCAAGAACACAGTGGCCTTAATCATTCTTAACTGGAAGAAGTTTGGAACTACCAGGACTCAAACTAGAGTTGGCCACCCGGCCAAACTGAGCCATCGGGGGAGAAGGGCCAAGAACCCGGTGGTCACTCAGAGCTCCTCTGTGGTGATGGGAGAACCTTCCAGAAAAACAAACATCTTTGCGGCAATCCACAAATCAGGCGTTATGGTAGAGTGGCCAGACGGAAGCCACTCCTCAGTAAAAGGCACATGACAGCCCGCTTGGAGTTTGCCAAAAGGCACCTAAAGGATTCTCAGACCATGTGAAACAAGATTCTCTAGTCTGATGAAACCAAGATTGAACTCTTTTGCCTGAATGCCAAGCGTCACGTCTGGAAGAAACCTGGCACCATCCCTACGGTGAAGTATGGTGGTAGCAGCATCATGTTGTGGGGATGATTTTCAGCGACAGGGACTGGGAGACAAGTCAGGAACGAGGCAAAAATCAACGGAGCAAAGTACAGAGAGATCCTTGATGAAAAACTTATCCTGAGAGCTCAGGACCTCAAACTGGGGTGAAGATTCACCTTCCAACAGGACAACAACCCTAAGCACACAGCCAAGACAACGCAGGAGTGGCTTTGGGACAAGTCTCTAAATTTCCTTGAGTGGCCCAGCCAGACCCCGGACTTGAACCCGATCAAACATCTCAGGAGAGACCTGAAAATAGCTGTGCAGCTACGCTCCCCATCTTACCTGACAGAACTTGAGAGGATCTGCAGAGAAGAAATGGGAGAAACTCCCCAAATACAGGTGTGCCAAGCTTGTAGCATCATACCCAAGAAGACTCAAGGTTGTAATTGCTGCCAAAGTTGCATCAACAAAGTACTGAGTAAAGGGTCTGAAAACTTATGTAAATGTGATATCAGTTTATGATTTTTAATACATTTGAAAACATTTCTAAAACCCTGTTTTTGCTTTGTCAATATGGGGTATTGTGTGTAGATTGATAAGGGGATTTTTTTTAAATCCTATTAAGAATAAGGCTATAACGTAACAAAATGTGTAAGAGGTCTGAATACTTTCCGAATGCACTGTTAATACCTGTAATGTTGTACTTGGAACATTTAACTGAAATACTGTAGAATTCCATTCATTCCTATGGAGGACTGCTTCTTCTGCGGAGTGCCAATATTGGCTTCAAAGCCTTTCCTTGGCCAGTACATAGCATCATCAATCCAGGGTGTGTATACATCTTTGCACATAAATCTATGCAGAACGATTTATTTGAACAATTGATTTGAATTGTGCAGATGCAGTTTCATAACAGAATTTTTGTAAAATCTTCCTGTTTTTTGTGACGTTTTCCATAAACTCAGTTAAATATCTCCTCTGAATTAAGCTTCAAAGATGTCTGCAGAAAGATTGGGGTGTCAGCTCTGACATGACACCTTGACTTTGAAAAAAGTATCTTCTGGTAATTGAAATACAGTAAGTAAAAAGAATATACATCCGGTAACAGAATTACGGAACAAGAATGATGGGTCCATCATGGGTCCCTGATCTGTACCATACAAAAATGCATAATTATGGATGTGAATATCATTCTTTTCATGGTAATTTATCCTGAATAGATACACAAAGTAGCAGGTGACCCAACTGTGGTTTCAAATCAAATCAAATTGTATTTGTCACATGCGCCAAATACAACAGATGTAGACCTTACAGTGAAATGCTTAATTACAAGCCTTTAACTTCTCTAGGGTAGGGGGCAGCATTTGGAGTTTTGGATGAAATGCATGCCCAAATTAAACTGCATCCTACTCAGGCCCAGAAGATAGGATAGATTTGGATAGAAAACACCCTAAAGTTTCCAAAACTGTTAAAATAATGTCTGTGAGTATAACAGAACTGATTTGGCAGGCGAAAACCTGAGAAAAATCCATTCAGGAAGTAGGACGTTTTTTGTTGTTGTAGTTTTCTATTCAATGCCATTAGAGTATACATTTAATTTATTCGTTAGTTTACCAGGTAAGTTGACTGAGAACACGTTCTCATTTGCAGCAACAACCTGGGGAATAGTTACAGGGGAGAGGAGGGGGATGAATGAGCCAATTGTAAACTGGGGATTATTAGGTGACAGTGATGGTTTGAGGGCCAGATTGGGAATTTAGCCAGGATACTGGGGTTAACACCCCTACTCTTACGATAAGTGCCATGGGATCCTTAATGACCTCATAGAGTCAGGACACCTGTTTAACGTCCCATCCGAAAGACAGCACCCTACACAGGGCAGTGTCCCCAATCACTGCCATGGGGCAAACATTTTAGACCAGAGGAAAGAGTGCCTCCTACTGGCCCTCCAACACCACTTCCAGCAGCATCTGGTCTCCCATCCAGGAACTGGCCAGGACCAACCCTGCTTAGCTTCAGAAGCAAGCCAGTAGTGGTATGCAGGGTGGTATGCTGCTGGCATTGGCTTAGGACTCAAGTTGCAGTTCCTATGCCTTCCACTAGATGTCAACAGTCTTTAGAAATTGTTTCAGGCTTGTATTCTGAAAGATTTGTGTGTAGGAGCAGTCTGAATAAGTGGACCCTGCCGTGTCACAGAGCTTTTTAATGCGCGTGACCGGGAGAGTGCCTTTCTTCTTTATCTTTTATATTGACAATGTTATTGTCCGGTTGAAATATTATCGATTATTTGGGCTAAAAACAACCTGAGGATTGAATATAAACATCGTTTGACATGTTTCTATGAACTTTACGGATACAATTTGGATTTTTTGTCTGCCTGTTGTGACTGCGTTTGAGCCTGTGGATTACTGAAGAAAACGCACAAACAAAACTGAGGTTTCCAGATATAAAGAGAGACTTTATCAAACAAAAGGAACATTTATTGAATAAATGAACGTTTTCTGAGGTAAAAGGTAAGTGATTCCTTTTATCTCTCTTTTTAACTTGTGTAACTCTTCTACTTGGCTGGTTACTGTTTGTAATGATTTGTCTGCTGGGCTATGTTCTCAAATAATTGTAAGGTATGCTTTTGCCGTAAAGCATTTTTTAAAATCTGACACCGTGGTTGGATTCACAAGAAGTTCATCTTTAAACCTATGTAAAATAGTTGTATCTTTTCAGAATTTTTATAATGAGTATTTCTGTATTTGAATTTTGCGCTCTGCAATCTCACTGGAGGTTGGCCAGGTGGGACGCTAGCGTCCAGCCTACCCTAGAGAGGTTATTAACAATGCAGGTTTAAGAAAATCCCTAAAAAAAGTAATGGATGAGAATAACAAATAATGAAATGGCAGCAGTAAATAACAATAGTGGGGCTATATACTGGGGGTACTGGTACAGAGTCATTAGTTACCTTAACACCGATTAATTAGTTAATTACATAATTAATTAGTTAATTATGTACATGTAGGTACAGTTATTAAAGTGGCTATGCAAAGATAAGATAATAAGCAGCGTGGGGGGGGGCAATGCAAATAGTCTGGGTAGCCATTTGATTAGCTGTTCAGGAGTCTTTTGGCTTGGGGGTAGAAGCTGTTTAGAAGCCTCTTGGACCGAGACTTGCCGCTCCAGTACCGCTTGCCGTGCGGTAGCAGAGAGAACAGTCTATGACTAGGGTGGCTGGAGTCTTTGATAATTTTTAGGGCTTTCCCCTGTCACCGCCTGGTATAGAGGTCCTGGATGGCATGAAACTTGGTTCCGGTGATGTACTGGGCCGTACGCACTACCCTCTTTAGTGCCTTGCGGTCGGAGGACGAGCAGTTGCCATACCAGGCAGTGATGCAACCCATCAGGATGCTCTCGATGGTGCAGCGGTAAAACCTTTTCAGGATCTGAGGACCCATGCCAAATATTTTCAGTCTCCTGAGGGGGACAAGGTTTTGTCGTGCCCTCTTCACGACTGTCTTGGTGTGCTTGGACCATGTTAGTTTGTTGGTGATGTAGACGCCAAGTATATTGAAGCTCTCAACCTGCTCCACTACAGCCCGGTCGATGAAAATAGTGGCGTGCTAGGTCCTCATTTTCCTGTAGTCCACAATCATCTCCTTTGTCTTGATCACGTTGAGGGAGAGGTTGTTGTCCTTGCACCACACTGTCAGGTCTCTGACCTCCTCCCTATAGGCGGTCTCATCGTTGTCGGTGATCAGGCCTATCACTGTTGTGTTATCAGCAAACGTAATAATGGTGTTGGAGTCGTGTCTGGCCGTGCAGTCATGAGTGAACAGGGAAAACAGCAGGGAACTGAGAACATACCCCTGAGGGACCCCCGTGTTGAGGATCAGTGTGGCGGATGTGTTGTTACTTACCCTTACCACCTGGGGGCGGCCCATCAGAAAGTCCAGGATCCAGTTGCAGAGGGAGGTGTTTAGTCCCAGGGTCCTTAGCTTAGTGATGAGCTTTGAGGGCACCATGGTCTTGAACACTGAGCCGTAGTAAATGAATATCATTCTCACATAGGTGTTCCTTTTGTCCAGGTGTGAAAAAGCAGTGTGGAGTGCAATGGAGATTTCATTATCTGTGGATCTGTTAGTGCGGTATGCAAACTGGAGTGGGTCTAGGGTTTCTGGGATAATGGTGTTGATGTGAGCCATGACCAGCCTTTCAAAAGATTTCATGGCTGCAGACGTGAGTGCTACGGGTCGGTAGTCATGTAGGTAGGTTACCTTAGTGTTCTTGGGCACAGGGACTATGGAGGTCTGCTTGAAACATGTTGGTATTACAGACTCAGACAGAGAGAGGTTGAAAATGTCAGTGAAGACACTTGCCAGTTGGTCAGCGCATGCTCGGAGTACACGTCCTGTTAATCTGTCTGGCCCAGCGGCCTTGTGAATGTTGGTGTTGCTCACATTGGCTGCGGAGAGCGTGATCCAGAACAGCTGATGCTCTCTTGCATGTTTCAGTGTCACTTGCCTCAAAGCGAGCATTGAAGTTATTTAGCTTGTCTGGTAGGCTTGTGTCACTGGGCAGCTCTCGGCTGTGCTTCCCTTTGTAGTCTGTAATAGTTTGCAAGCCCTGCCACATCCGAAGAGCATTGGAGCCGGTGTAGTACGATTTGAACTTAGTCCTGTATTGACGCTTTCCCTGTTTGATGGTCTGTCTTAGGGCATAGCGGGATTTCCTATAAGCTTCCGGGTTAGAGTCCCGCTCCTTGAAAGTGGAAGCTCTACCCTTTAGCTCATGGCTTGTGGTTGGGGTATGTACAGTACGTACAGTCACTGTAGGGACGACATCCTCGATGCACAGTTACTGATGTGGTGTACTCCTCAATGCCATTGGAAGCATCCCGGAACATATTCCAGTCTGTGCTACCAAAACAGTCCTGTAGTTTACCATCTGCTTCATCTGACCACTTTTTTTAATAGACCGAGTCACTGGTGCTTCCTGCTTTAAGCAGGAATTAGGAGGATAGAGTTATGTTCAGATTTGCCAAATGGAGGGCGAGAGAGAACTTTGTACGTGTCTCTGTGTGTGGAGTAAAGGTGGTCTAGAATCTTTCCTCTCTAGTTGCACATTTAACATGCTAATAGAAATGAGATAAAACTGATTTCCCTGCATTAAAGTCCCCGGCCACTAGGACCGCAGCCTCTGGATGAGCGTTTTCCTGTTTGGTTATGGCGGAATACAGCTCAGGTTTGTGACTACTATGACGATTTCCCATTGTAGCCAATTCAATTGCAGTAACCCTGTTAGTGATTTTTCAGTAATTACGTTAACCGTTCTGTAAAATGATTTGGTAACAGAATTACAAGTTTAATCACTTAGTAATTCATAAACAAACTTGTTATCAGTAAAAACACTATAACTAGTCGGTAGGTCTACCTTTTCTTGTTACTTCTGTGAACTTTCATTATCCTCCCTCCTCATGAAGGAGAGAAATTAGAAAATATCTTAAAGATATGTGGGTGTTTGGTAATGGAATTACAAGGCACATTCAATGTTTCTTAAACGTAAAGAAGGCAAATAATGTATCCAAAACTAAATATAAAAGTGTTGATATTAGTTGGCCTGGGTGTTTACTTCAACATTACTGTACGAATACATTTTCTAGCAAAATACCCATTTTCCATCGGTTTGACAAGAAAACTAAGGCTTTACTTATTCAACATTTTTGGGATGGAAAATGGTTGAAGAATCCATATACACTAAACAATATGTATAGTGATGGTCCCATGTTTCAGGAACTGAAATAAAAGATACCCAAAATGTTCCACAGGCACAAAAAGCAAATGTCTCTCAAATTGCGTGCACAAATTTGTTTACATCCGTGTTAGTGAGCATTGCTCCTTTGCCAAGATAATCTATTCGCCTGACAAGTGTGGCATATCAAGAAGCTGATTAAACAACATGATTATTACACAGATGCACTTTGTCATGAGAAAAATAAAAGGCCACTCTAAAATGTGCAGTTTTGTCACACAACACAATTCCACAGATGTCTCAAGTTGAGGTAGCGTGCAATTGGCATGCTGACTGCAGGAATGTCCACCAGAGATGTTGCCAGATAATTTCATGTTCATTTCTCTACCATAAGACACATCCAACGTTGTTTTAGGCCTCACAACCGCAGACAACGTATAACCACACCAACCCAGGACCTCCACATCCGGCTTCTTCACCTGCAGGATTGTCTGAGACCAGCCACCCGGACAGTTGGTGAAACTGTGGGTTTGCACAACCGAAGAATTTCTACACAAACTGTCAGAAACCATATCAGAGAAGCTCATCTGCGTGCTCGTCGTCCTGACTGTAATTCGGAGTCATAACCAACTTCAGGCCCATTGTTGTGCTACTCATCTACCGCCATCACCTCATGTTTCAGCATGATAATGCACAGCCTCTTGTCACAAAGATCTGTACACAATTCCTGGAAGTTGGAAATGTCCCAGTTCTTCCATTGCCGGCATACTAATTTTACATGTTTGGGATGCTCTGGATTCACGTGTACAACAGTGTGTTCCAGTTACCGCCAACATCCAGCAACTTCGCACAGCCATTGAAGAGGACTGGGACAGCATTACCCAGGCCACAATTAACAGCCTGATCGAGATGTGCCGCGCTGCATGAGGCAAATCGTGGTCAGACCAGATACTGATTGGTTTTCTGATCCACGCCCCTACTTTGTTTTTTCAGGTATTTGTGACTAACATATCCATTCCTATATTCCCAGTCACGTGAATCCATAGATTAGGCCCTAATGCATTTATTTCAATTGACTGATTTCCTTATATCAACTGTAACTCTGTAAAAATGTTGAAATTGTTGGATGTTTTTTCAGTGTACACTACAGGTTAAACATTTTGGAACACCTACTCATTCACAGGTTTTTTTCAAAATGTTACTATTTTCTACATTGTAGAGTAATACTGAAAACATCAAAACTATGAAATAACACATATGGAATCATGTAGTAACCAAAGAAATGTTAAGACATGAAGGTCAGTCAATAAGGAACATTTCAAGAATTTTAAAAGTTTCTTCAAGTACAGTCACAAAAACCAGCCAGCGCTATGATGAACCTGGCTCTCATGAGGACCGCCACAGGAATGGAATACCAGAGTTACCTCTGCTGCAGAGGATAAGTTCAATAGAGTTACCAGCCTCAGAAAATGCAGCCCAAATAAATGCTTCACAGTGTTCAAGTAACAGACACTTCTCAACATCAACTGTTTAGAGGAGACTGTGTGAATCAAATTGCTGCAAAGAAACCACTACTAAAGGACACCAATAATAAGAAGAGACTTGTTTGGGCCAAGAAACACAAGCAAAGGACATTAGACCGGTGGAAATGTGTCCTTTGGTCTGGAGTCCAAATTGGAGATTTTAGGTTACAACCGCCATGTCTTTGTGAGACTCAGTGTGGGTGAACGGATGATATCTGCATGTGTATTTCCCACCGTAAAACTGGAGGTGTGCAGTGCTTTGCTGGTGACACTGTCTGTGATTTATTTAGAGTTCACACTTAACCAGCATGGCTACCACAGCAATCTGCAGCGATATGACATCCCATCTGTTTTTTGTTTTTTTCAACAGGACAATGACCCAACACACCTCCAGGATGTGTAACGGCTATTTTATCAAGAAGGAGAGTGATGGAGTGCTGCATCAGATGACATGGCCTCCACAATCTCAACCAAATTGAGATGGTATGGGATGAGTCAGCATACAGTTGCTCAGCATACAGCTCAGCATACAGTTGAAGTCAGAAGTTTACATACACCTTAGCCAAATACATTTAAACTCAGTTTTTCACAATTCCTGACATTTCATCCGAGTAAAAAATTCCCTGTCTTAGGTCAATTAGGATCACCAAATTATTTTAAGAATGTGAAATGTCAGAATAATAGTAGAGAGAATGATTTATTTCATCTTTTATTTCTTTCATCACATTCCAAGTGGGTCAGATGTTTACATACACTCAATTAGTATTTGTCAGGACTGCCTTTAAATTGTTTAACTTGGGTCAAATGTTTCGGGTAGCCTTCCACAAGCTTCCCACAATAAATTGGGTGGATTTTGGCCCATTCCTACTGACAGAGCTCGTGTAACTGAGTCAGGTTTGCAGGGCTCCTTGCTCGCACACACTTTCAGTTCTGCGCACAAATTTTCTATAGGATGGAGGTCAGGGATATGTGATCTCCACTCCAATACCTTGACTTTGTTGTCCTTAAGCCATTTGCCACAACTTTGAAAGTATGCTTGGGGTCATTGTCCATTTGGAAGACCCATTTGCAACCAAGCTTTAACTTTCTGACTGATGTCTTGAGATGTTGCTTCAATATATCCACATAATTTTTCTCCCTCATGAAGCCATCTATTTTGTGAAGGGTACCAGTCCCTCCTGCAGTAAAGCACCCCCACAACATGATGCTGCCACCCCGTGTGTAACGGTTGGGATGATGTTCTTCGGCTTGCAGGCCTCCCCCTTTTTCCTCCAACCATAACGATGGTCATTTTGTTCCATCAGACGAGAGGACATTTCTACAAAAAGTACGATCTTTGTCCCCATGCAAACCGTAGTCTGGCTTCTTTATGGCGGGTTTGAAGCGGTGGCTTCTTCCTTGCTGTGCAGCCTTCCAGGGTTTGTCGATATAGGACTCGTTTTACTGTGGATGAAGATACTTTTGCACCCATTTCCTCCGGGATCTTCACACGGTCCTTTGCTGTTGTTCTGTGATTGATTTGCACTTTTCGCACCAAAGTACGCTCATCTCTAGGAGACAGAACGCATCTTCTTCCTGAGCGGTATGACGGCTACATGGTCCCATGGTGTTTATACTTGCATACTATTGTTTGTACAAATGAACGTGGTACCTTCAGGCATTTGGAAATTGCTCCCAGGGATGAGCCAGACTTGTGGAGGTCTACATTTTGGCTGATTTCTTTTGATTTTCCCATGATGTCAAGCAAAGAGGCACTGAGTTTGAAGGTAGGCCTTGAAATACATCCACAGGTACACCTCCAATTGACTCAAATGATGTCACTTAGCCTATCATTTTCTGCAATTTTACAAGCTGTTTAAAGGCACAGTCAACTTAGTGTATGTAAACTTCTGACCCACTGGAATTGTAATACAGTGAATTATAAGTGAAATAATCTGTCTGTAAACAATTGTTGGAAAAATGACTTGTGTCATGCACAAAGTAGATGTCCTAACCAACTTGACAAAACTATAGTTTGTTAACAAGAAATTTGTGGAGTGGTTGAAAAACAAGTTTTAATACTCCAACCTAAGTGTATGTAAACTTCCAACATCAACTGTATGTGGGAACTCCTTCAAGACTGTTGGAAAAGCATTCCAGGTGAAGATGGTTGAGAGAATGCCAAGAGTGTGCAAAGCTGTCATCAAGGCAAAGGGTGGCTATTTGAAGAATCTCAAATATAAAATATATTTGGAATGTTTAACACTTTTTTGTTACTACATGATTCCATGTGTGTTATTTCATAGTGTTGATGTCTTCAGTATTATTCTACAATGTAGAAAATAGTCCAAATAAAGACAAGCCCTTGTGTTCTAAGTAGGTGTTCTAAAACTTTTGACCGGTAGTGTATATGCTTTAATTTCTCAAAATTATAGACTCATAGCTTTCAGTTTGACATGTTCATATGAACTTTACATGTTAGTGCCCATGGGTCCTTTTACATGGAAATGCACAAAAGTAGAAAAACACAGAAAATGGCAATTGAATGTTAAAATACATTCTAATGTGTGCCTGGGAGTTGAGCAGTATTTACATTTTCTTTTATACTGTAGGCCTTTTAATTCTGTAGCTCGGGTGTTCCAAATATATTTCCAGTTTGACACATTGTGTGACTAACAAAGGGTCCCATCACAGCTTGAAAAGCCTTTATTCAATAACAACAATACCCCTCTGCCTGAAAAAATTAAGACAAATACTTTGCACGCACCGAAGGGGGACTACAACAGGACCTAATCACTTTCCACCATCTCATTTGCAAGGGGCTATAATTAATTGAGATGTGTAATAAGTGCAGAGAAGATGTATTAACTCATTGCGTCTGTGAAATTCAAAGCTTTGACATTTAAGGTAGTCAATTTCCAAGTCAGGCAAGACAAAAATAAAAATTACCTCGGCTTCGGTGACTCACTCCTGCCACACTATGTGCTGCATTAAAGGACAGACAATTCAGACATTGAAATGTCATTATCATGTAGTTTGCACATAGACATGATATGAATTATTAGCATGTGTGAGAGATATGCACAGGTTCTCCATTGATTGGCCATTGGCCTTTTGCCTAATTGGTTGTTTTCCTGTGATAAGGATGAGGCCAAAAGTAAATTCTGATGAATAGTAGTGTTACACGCTACACCGAAACCTTTTTTTCAAGTTTGGTACTAGAATTTTGGTTACGTTTGGTACTTCTGTCAAATGTGTCTCATGTGATTGAGAGGATCAAGACTGTATCAGTGCAGCCACTTTATAGCGTGAAGAGCAAAGTGCCTGCTCCACTTACTTACTCATTGCTAGAGCTGTCTGGGCTACATTGTTAGCTACCCATTCACGCTGCACAGAAGTTAACACACTTGAAGGATGCAACATGGCATGTAGGAATGTTGAAACTGTTCGTTACTGTTTGCAAAATAATGTCCGTACGGGCTAGAAGACTTTTACAATGGAAGACGACTCCGGTAGTGTACAGCTTTAAATGAAGGCTAACTTTCCTTGGTAATATATGCAAAATATGCTGATTTGAAAGCTGATTGTCACCAAAAATTATTCATTCACTTTGTCTCCTTCGCCAACAAAAACTCATTCACTTCTTTGTCTCCTGTCTGGTTTCCACTACATTCCATAGCCACAAAGTCATATCCCACAGCCACATTCTGCCTTGCAAATGAGTCATTACTTTCTTAAAGAGAGAGCAAAAATGTTTAGAAAAGAAGAGATTGCTTCTCCTATGTAAATGTTGTTGATCAGTACAATAAAATAATAATATGTTCTTCTAGCAGCCAATAAATAATTCCTAAATGGAAGGGAATAATTCCTAAATGTCATCTGTAGCACCATGAAATCAACTCAAACAAGCTCAATAACTCAATGCATGCACACACTTCTATTGAATAATATGCATTCACCTATTTTGTGAATAGACCTAGGCTACATCTTGAATTACAGTTACACAGTAATTGTTTTACATAACAATGTTAAATGTAATGATATTGAACAACGATTGAACAGAGCAGTAGCTGAGTTTATCTGTCTGGATCAAGTGCCAATCTGTGACTGTGGATGATACACCTTTTTTTGTTGTGGTATCGTTTCGGGATATACAGTATCGTGATACTAAATCTGGCATCGAAGTCCAAATTCAATAGAATGCAGCAGTAAGTGCTAGAGAAGCAGCTCCCAGGCAAGCTGTTTGAAGATTAACGGAGTGAAGGAGATCTCAGTGACAGTGAAAAATAGGCAGCATCAGCTGATAGTAATGATGTTATCAGTCACTCTGAGTATGGTCTCTGACTCAGACAGACACATGAAGTGTCTGAACGAGAATGAACTGAACTGAACGAGAATGAACTGAACTGAACGAGAATGCTGAGTTCACCGAGGAGAATACTGTTGTTGATATAAAGTCGGGCCAATGGAAATGCTCAACCTTGACACAATGGCTAACATGCTGACCACACCACTCGTATCGTGTGCGCAAGTGTTGAAAAACAGGTATGTTTCAATTTATTTTGCAATCATTGCACCCACGCTGCTCGCAAGTGTCAAGGAGCGTCTATGTAGCCAGGCGCTAAAATAGAACTTGGTTCTACTTGTGATGCTCGACGCGCTGCAAGTCCTGCCTCTCCCATCTCCTCATTGGTTTTTAGCAGCATATACCCTCGTGGCTGATTGAAAGATGAACTGAGGTCACACTCCAGTCCAGTTGGTTGTGGTAATGCACCTTAAAGTTGGTTGCCAACCTCCATATAAAGTCCAAAGAAGAATAAGAAGCCTGAAGGAGAAGAGATTACTAGAAACAAACTTGGTTTACCGTTTATCTGTGGATTAATTGTCGGAGAAGAGGACCTTGTGCATTTCAGGTAAAATAAAAACCAAATGTTTATATCCCAGGACAAATTAGCTAGAAACAGCAAGCTATCTAGCTAATTTGCCATAAATTATTAATGCTTTTTGACCTGTCCCCACATTAATATAATTGGTTCAGAGTTTGTTTTGATATTTCAACCTGCGTGTCCTGATCGCGTCTGGTGTGGGTGGACAAAATCAACTTGTGCAGTCTGGTAAGCATGTAAGTACCAAAACTATTAGGCTTGGGTGGTATACCATATATACTGTATACCAGGGTATTTGGAAAAAGCCACGGGATGGTTTGTCAATACCATCAATACTGTTGAAACTATTTCTTTGAAGTTTTTCAATACATTTGAATATTTGTAGAGTTAGGTTCTACTACACAACAGGGTAAAAACTGACGGACAACTATGAAAAGCTCAAACCAAGTTTATTCACCCAATGGGTCAGACAGCTGAACAGACAAAGACATGTTCCCACCAGCACAAGTATATATACCCCATTTTAGGTGAAGTCTCCTCCCTCCCTCTAAACATTACACAGTGGCGCACGCGCACAGCCGGTTTGGGTTCCGTGTAACAATATTTCAAGTTTAGAAGTCAGAACCCATCAGTAGCTACAGGGTTTGTAGCTAACGGGTCTGAATACTTATGTAAATGTGATATTTCAGTTCTCATATTTTTATACATTTGCAAAAAAATCTAAAAAGCAGTTTATGATTTGTCATTATGGGATATTGTGTGTAGATTGATGAGGGGGATTTTGTTTATAGCTATTTTAAAATAAAGCTGTAACGTAAGAAAATGTGGAAAAAGTCAAGGGGTCTGGATACTTATGTTTAACTTTATGCGCTGGATTGCCTGTCTTTGCAATTCATTTAGTCTCATTTACATATTTAGGTAGCAGCTACTAGGGTTGCACAATTCTGGGAACTTGCAATAAATCCTTTCCAGAAATCCTGTTTGGAAGATTCCAGATTTCCTGCTTATGTCCTCCTGATTCCAGGCTTCCTCCAATCGGGATTTCAGGAAAACCAGGGAATTTATTGAAAGTTCACAGAATTTTGCAACCCTAGCAGCTATCATGGAAATTCACTATTACTTGTGCTAATTTTAGTAGCATTCTGGTAATAGCCTCCCATTAGGCTTTTTCTGCGTTTTTTGGTGTCCCCTTGTATACTAAGACGGTAATACCGTATATCCCGATATGACAGAAGGACTGTATGACGATATGCAAATCTGGATACTGCCCAACCCTAAAAACGTATCAATTAGTCACTGTCTAAAATGACATTTTGAAGACAATTATTGCCAGACACAGCATTCTCTAACATTTAAAACATCAGAAAAAAAATGTGATGTATGAAATTACCAAAAAACATTTAGGCTAGTCAAGACTAAGATCTAGGAAGCAAGAGAATGAAAAGGACAACTTTGAGTTAACCTATACGCCTATGATCAAATCTGCACACTCAACTATTGAATAACTCTACCAAACCTGTGTCAACCTAAATCACTGTGATTATCATCCCTCTACTGCACTTCAAACAAGTGCCATTGCAGACAACAACACACAACTGACTGACAGCGCTTGACTTGTTTCAAGTGCATCCTTCACAGAGCTCAGCATTAATCAGAACGGTATAATTCAGTGGAACGTTCCTAAACCCAGCAAAACCATGCTGCGGTGACACACTGTAGCCTACATGTCAGTTCAGGGAGTTTTAGCTGAATAAGATTGGGTTTTTTGTCGCCTTGCTTATATTATGACCTTAATTTAATTCTGAATTTACTGTGTACAATAAAAGCCTAAAGGCATCACACATGGCATTAAGACTGACTAAAATGTGTGTTAACAAAATGGAACGTGATGAGATGAACAAAAGCATCTTCTGAGATCTTCTGCATCTTCTGAGATCTTAGAACAGTAACAAGGCTTGGGAAATAGTCGGTAGCACTTCACCAAAACAAGTTCATCACAATGGAAACATTGTTTTCCCAGATACGATAGGCTATATGCTGTAGATATCCTTGTTTCTCAGGTAATGGGCAATGTGTAGCACACACTGTTTGGGAGTTGGAGATATTTCCTAATAAACCAGTCAATCAATTCATCAAACGACCACAGAGACAGTACAATACTATTTCAGTGATCAAAATCTACATCAATAGAAATTATGTATGAGACATGGCAGGTGAATAGGACACAGACAGCATCCAACAGTACTTGTACCATGTGAAATATGCCAACAAAGACATGCTTACGCTAACCACATGTCCTCTAGTCTAGTGGACAGAGTTAAATCTGACAATAAAAGCCAAAACCTGTTCTATCTGAGAGGAAAATGACTGCATGTCATTTCCATTCAGACCTCCTCTTTTGCTCTAAGGTGAAAACTGCAGTGCCCAAAGTATTTGTGCAATCTCTACACTGTCCAACCACCAGATGAGTGATCCAATTATATGACAAAATACTTCCCCATGGATGAAATTCTCCAACGCATTGACCAGCAAGTAGCAATAGGCTTGTGAAGTGAAGGCACCATAGTGAACAGTGTGAAAAATAAAGCTTGCTGAGTGACAACGATTATTAACGGGACATCTGCAACCAGAAATATCACCATTATCCTAGTAACGGTAGTAGTAGACTAGTAGTAACAGCAATAATATTTTATTAATCAGCTGTGGAATGTTTAATTTGGATGGCAATGACATGTGTGTTATCTGAAAGTCTGAAAAATCGATAAACAAATGCTTTTAAGCAGTATATCAGAGTGAAAATGACCATGTAATAACAGAGTTATAACTGGTCTCTATAAACTGCAGCAATGAAAATAAAAACCAACTGAAACACTGAGCTGGTGTCTTGATTTATATGCATGCAGTTGTGGCACATAATTCCAATTAACAAATTGGCAATGCTGCCTTCTCGTGACGTTATGTCTCCCAGTAGTCAAACTTTCAATTCTACTTGCACTTGACGATCCCCGCATCCGTGTTGAAGCATATAATAACCTGTCTGTCCACACGCGGTGCAAAGTTTCTTGACAACATCACCGCGCAAAACGTGGATAACATAGAATGGCCTAAAATAAATGTAGACATGTTGCACTTGCAAGAAGTTAATCATTATTCGTCACTAGGCTGCGCGAAAGTGTTTTGAACAGTAAACAACAAAAAGGTTAAACAAACATGATGCGACTAAGCATCCGAACACAAAACTGTTGAAAAGTGTTAGCCAAAGATGCATGAAAAATATCAACTCACTTACCTAACAACACGATACTTATCAGGCTGTCCGGTAAAATGGTCCTCGGCGATATCACATCAACACACTCTCATTCCGTCCTCTCATCTCCTCAACACAGAGCTGCTGGTAAAAGTTAGTGACGTCACGGACTCGGGGTAACGTAGCTGTTCTGGAATTGCCAGCAATCTGCACATTTAAAGTGACAGATCATGGGTTCGTGACCAAATTGACATACTTCTGGACATCAAGTGCCACCTTTCAGGGTAATTTGCAGCTGAATGTTTTTAATCATCAACTGACAAATTGCAACTAAATTGCAGGTATTAGTCATTGTAATTCGTACAGGCCATGTTTGTATAAGTCAATACATTATATATTTCGAACCAGACAAGTGATTCTGTAGAAATGTAAGCAAGATTTTAAATGATTTTGTTTTGCTCAAATATTATATCTGTTTCAGCTTTTTGCGGTCAATTTGCAGTCCACAAATCATTTCTAATTATGTTCCAGATACCCGACCATTCTCTCAATAAAAAAATCGTCCCATGGCTGGTCCTAGAACTAACTAATTTACCTTTATCTCACCTTTATCCCAAGGTCTCTATCTGTCACGTTCTGACCTTAGTTATTTTGTTATGTCTTTGTTTTAGTATGGTTAGGGCGTGAGTTGGGTGGGTTGTCTATGTTAGTTTTTCTATGATTTGCTATTTCTGTGTTTGGCCTGGTATGGTTCTCAATCAGAGGCAGCTGTCAATCGTTGTCCCTGATTGAGAACCATATTTAGGAGCCTGTTTTCTATTGTGTTGCGTGGGTGATTACTTTCTGTTTTCTGTTGTGTGTCTGCACCAGCCAGAACTGTTTTCGGTCGCGCTCTTTGTTAGTTTTGTTATTTCTGTGTTCAGTTAATAAATATGGACACATACCACACTGCACCTTGGTCCTCACCTTCTTCCACCAACAACGGCCGTTACACTATCACAGATTAAACACATGTGTGGGGAATCTGTGGGGTTTACATGTTTTTATTATTATTAAGAGAGTAGGGCCATGGGATGGGATTATTTCAGAGTTCCTGATCCTTTAGGTTTATGGCTTAGATTTTTTTTCTGGAAATTGCACCCTTTGATCTCCTATTGTTTTTAACACATCCATTACAGTTCGACATTGCATTTCAACAAGAGTACTCACAGGAAATGTACATGTGGACATTTTCCATTGGTGAAATTAAGAAGAGTGCGGAAAAGAACCGCTCAAGATATCCATCACCATCACAGCTCATCACACCAGCATTCAAAAGAAGACTCGCACAAAATATCTCTGAAATATTGATGCCAGAAATGTTCAGGTGAGACTATGAAAGTCCATCAGCAGGGACATTGCTTACATTTGGATGAGTTTTCAGATACACGGTGAGGGAAAAAAGTATTTGATTCCCCTCTAGATTTTGTTTGTTTCCCACTGACAAAGAAATGATCAGTCTATAATTTTAGTGGTAGGTTTATTTGAACAGTGAGAGACAGAATAACAACAACAAAAAACAGAAAAACCCATACAATTTTAGCATTTTAATGAGGGAAATAAGTATTTGACCCCTCTGCAAAACATGACTTGGTACTTGGTGGCAAAACCCTTGTTGGCAATCACAGAGGTCAGATGTTTCTTGTAGTTGGCCACCAGGTTTGCACACATCTCAGGGGGGATTTTGTCCCACTCCTCTTTGCAGATCTTCTCCAAGTCATTAAGGTTGCGAGGCTGACGTTTGGCAACTCGAACCTTCAGCTCCCTCCACAGATTTTCTGTGGGATTAAGGTCTGGAGACTGGATAGGCCACTCCAGGACCTTAATGTGCTTCTTCTTGAGCCACTCCTTTGTTGCCTTGGCCATGTGTTTTGTCATTCTCAAGCTCTCTGCAGGTCATTCACTAGGTCCCCCCGTGTGGTTCTGGGATTTTTGCTCACCGTTCTTGTGATCATTTTGACCCCACAGGGTGAGATCTTGTGTGGAGCCCCAGATCGAGGGAGTTTATCAGTGGTCTTGTATGTCTTCCATTTCCTAATAATTGCTCCCACAGTTGATTTCTTCAAACCAAGCTGCTTACCTATTGCAGATTCAGTCTTCCCAGCCTGGTGCAGGTCTACAATTTGTTTCTGGTGTCCTTTGACAGCTCTTTGGTCTTGGCCATAGTGGAGTTTGGGGTGTGACTGTTTGAGGTTGTGGACAGGTGTCTTTTATACTGATAACAAGTTCAAACAGGTGCCATTAATACAGGTAACAAGTGGAGGACAGAGGAGCCTCTTAAAGAAGAAGTTACAGGTCTGTGAGAGCCAGAAATACTTATTTTCCACCATAATTTGCAAATAAATTAATTCAAATTCCTACAATGTGATTTTCTGGATTTTTTTTCTCATTTTGTCTGTCATATTTGAAGTGTACCTATGATGAAAATTACAGGCCTCTCTCATCTTTTTAAGTGGGAGACTTTGCACAATTGGTTGCTGACTAAATACTTTTTTGCCCCACTGTATATGTGCTTTCTTGAGCAGGGGGACCGAGCGGGCGCTGCAGGATTTCAGTCCTTCACGGCGTACTGTGTTTCCAATTGTTTTCTTGGTGACTATGGTCCCAGCTGCCTTGAGATCATTGACAAGATCCTCCCATGTAGTTCTGGGCTGATTCCTCACCGTTCTCATGATCATTGCAACTACGAGGTGAGATCTTGCATGGAGCCGCAGGCCGAGGGAGATTGACAGTTCTTTTGTGTTTCTTCCATTTGCGAATAATCACACCAACTGTTGTCACCTTCTCACCAAGCTGCTTGTCGATGGTCTTGTAGCCCATTCCAGCCTTGTGTAGGTCTACAATCTTGTCCTTGACATCCTTGGAGAGCTCTTTGGTCTTGGCCATGGTGGAGAGTTTGGAATCTGATTGATTGATTGCTTCTGTGGACAGGTGTCTTTTATACAGGTAACAAGCTGAGATTAGGAGCACTCCCTTTAAGAGTGTACTCCTAATCTCAGCTCATTACCTGTATAAAACACACCTGGGAGACAGAAATATTTTTGATTGAGAGGGGGTCAAATACTTATTTCACACATTCTAAATTCTAATCAATTTATAACATTTTTGACGTATTTTTCAGGATTTTTTTGTTGTTATTTTGTCTCTCACTGTTCAAATAAACCTACCACTAAAATGATAGACTGATCATTTCTTTGTCAGTGGGCAAATGTACGAAATCAGCAGGGGATCAAATACTTTTTTCCCTCACTGTTTGTAAAAAATGTTTTTTGCCACAGATGCTGAGAGCAGAGGTCTGTTCCCCATTGTTTATTCTGAGGGAGGAAGGTGGATGGTAACCTTGTTGTGAACGAGGTCAGGTGGAAGGGGGTATCCCATAAATGTTGACTTAATACTCAAATACACCTAAAGAAACTCTGACTGCTGCAAACTTGTAAGGCTGGTTGTGATCCTTACAGTTTTGTTTGTCTGTTATTCATTGGATGTAGATGACATCAGCCTGGTTCAAAATCACTGTTAGCTGAGGAGATTTTAATCTTGGTTTAAAGTGCATCATATATTAGGTTTGGTTTCGCTCAGCTTAGTGTTGTATAATGTAATAAGACCCTCCAGTTAGCGTTGATGAACCAAGAAAGCCTTCATAATACACTTCCCTATGGGAATATCATATTTGAGTCAGTGTAGACTTGTGCTCCAGAGGGAGAGACAAGGGATTAGTAATTAAGTAGTTTTATGAACAATTGGAAAAAAAACAGTCATTAAAATGATGAAATGGTAAGGCAATATAATAATACCCATGTATTATACTGTATGCTTTATTTCACTAAGTCAGTATTTTAATTAACCCTCAGTAGTATACCAAGTTGAATTCGAACACATTGTAATTTACAGCAATGACTTGGGTAAGAATTTCAGAGGAGATGTAGGGGTTGAAGGATCCAATTGGGAACGGGAGATGATAAGGTAGCCATGGTATTATCATGACCTAAACTAGCTTCAATGCTAAACCTTAGGATGGTGGCATAATTACAGTACAAGAAACACAAACAAGGACACATACCATGAGAATGATGTTTGAGTCAGCATGAATGATATACTAAACAATATGTTTTTGTGTGCTTGAATGACCATCCCGTCACTGCTACAGTGAGATGAAATACTTACAGCACAAAAAATGCTGATGACTAAAATGGTGCTAAAACTGCACTCTCAAAGAACTGATAAACATCAGAGATTTGGGAAGTTGCCTATCAGTCAAGGCTCTGCCCCTCTGTCCCAGCTATTTTAAACACCAAGCCCTGTCAATTTAATTTACTTTCTCTAACGAAGATGCCATTTTCGCTCCTGTTATCGGAGCCTTGCAGGCAGAGCAACTCCTCCCCTCCTCTGCAACTGGGTGCATTTCCCATCACACAATGTGATAATCTGCCCGACAAAAAGCCCAGCATTCTAGGCAAATCTATGATGGCCTAAAACATCAATACATTTCTAATACAGATTACGTTCTGCATAGAACAGATTAACTTCACTGCACATAGACAGAGATGCATGAATTCTATGTAGCGAGCTCACAATCTGTAACATGAACATTTATAATTATGGCATCACAGAAGACAGTTATAACTCTATGTGGTTTGGATTTGTGCTTCACAATATTTTACTTGTACTTTAGATAAAAACATGATGAGCTACAATTGAAACAGACACATTTTGTGAAGTGAGATGCACTCAATGTAATACAATTGTGAGCAATAATACTTTAAATGATTTTCAACACATACTGTCGAGTTGAAATCCAAAGTAAGACCCAGAAAGATTTCAGTGTCATGAATAGCAAAAACAGTTGTATACTGTGAAGCTCTATGTTACTGTTCGGTGTGTTTTATGGTAAATGGGATTAAACTACTGCTGAATAAAGCTTTCTTACAGTCAAACACCAATATCTTTGCCTCGCTACCCAGACTCCTTGCTGTAGCCAAACACTACACCACGCCCAAGCACGTAAGTTTCCTCATCCCAATGAGCTCCTGGTTCCAGTCTTTCTGTGCTCAGTGTCCCATCAACAGGGAAATGTCCATCTGTCCATCTTGTCCAGTCTTCCGTTTGGTTCAGTACTCCACTACCAATTTTTTTTTCCATTACACGGAAATAGTAAGAGTAGGATGGAGGATCCGTGCTGGGAACCATAATAAGGGCCGTGTAGGCCCTTATTATGGTTCCCAGCACGGATCCTCCATCCTACTCTTACTATTTCCGTTTCCCATGCTTAATCCCTTTGTTGAACTCGTTAGAAAAAAACATCCAGATAACACGTCATCTCACACAACTCTCACACCGGGGCTAAGACCCTGTTCAGTGAATTAGTTTAGCACACAATATTCTCATCCACATTCACTTAGTACTATTTACAGACTCAGTAATCTCCCTTATTACTCGGCGTTACCTCCTATGCATACATACAGTACCAGTCAAAAGTTTGGACACACCTACTCATTCAAGGGTTTTTCTTTATTTTTTACATTGTAGAATAATAGTGAAGACATCAAAACTATGAAATAACACATATGGAATAATGTTAGAATGATGGGTTGAGGTCGGGTGATTGTGGAGGCCAGGTCATCTGATACAGCACTCCATCACTCTTCTTCTTGGTCAAATAGCCCTTACACAGCCTGAAGGTGTGTTGGGTCATTGTCCTGTTGAAAAAAACAAATGATAGTCCCACTAAGCGCAAATCGGATGGGATGGCGTATTGCGGCAGAATGCTGTGGGAGCCATGCTGGTTAAGTGTGCCTTGAATTCTAAATAAATCACTGACAGTGTCACCAGCAAAGCACCCCAACTCCATCACACCTCCTCTTCCATGCTTCACGGTGGGAATCATACCGATGCCGAGATCATCCATTCACCTACTCACAAAGACACAGCGGGAGGAAAAAAATCTCAAATTTGGTGGATTTCCACTGGTCTAATGTCCATTACTTGTGTTTCTTGGTCCAAGCAAGTCTCTTCTCATTATTGGTGTCCTTTAGTAGTGGTTTCTTTGCAGCAATTCGACCATGAAGGCCTGATTCACGCAGTCTCCTCCAAACAGTTGATGTTAAGATTTGTCTGTTACTTGAACTCTGTGAACGATTCATTTGGGCTGCAATTTCTGAGGCTGATAACTCTAATGGACTTATCCTCTGCAGCAAAGGTAACACCATACCCAAACCAATCGGGCGCGTGCGCCATTGTGCACAAATTGATTTTGTCTCCACACACCAAACTCAATCACAACACACTGGTCGAAATATCAAAATAAACTCTGAACCAATTAAATGAATTTGGGGACAGGTCAAAAAGCATTAAACATTTATGGCAATTTAGCTAGCTAGCTTGCTTTTGCTAGCTAATTTGTCCTATTTAGCTAGCTTGCTGTTGCTAGCTAATTTGATCTGGTATATAATCGTTGAGTTGTTATTTTACCTGAAATGCACAAGGTCCTCTACTCCGACAATTAATCCACACATAAAATGGTCAACCGAATAATTTCTAGTCATCTCTCCTCCTTCCAGGCTTTTTCTTCTTTGGACTTTACATGGTGATTGGCATCTAAGTCTTACCATGACGACAACCGACCTCAGTTTGTCTTTCAATCACCCACGTGGGTATAACCAATGAGGAGATGGCACGTGGGTATCTGCTTCTATAAACCAATGAGGAGATGGGAGAGGCAGGATTTGCAGCACGTTCTGCCCCACAAATAGAAGCAACTTCTATTTTAGCGCCTGGCAATGCAGACGCTCGTTGGCACGCGCGGGCAGTGTGGGTGCAATGATTGAATAACATGTATTTGTGAATTTATTTTGCAACGCGAGCGGTGTGATCAGCATGTAACTCTGGGTCTTCCTTTCCTGTGGCGGTCCTCATGAGAGATAGTTTCATCATAGCACTTGATGGTTTTTGCGACTGCACTTGAAGGAAATTTCAAAGTTCTTGAAATGTTCCGTTTTGACTGACCTTCATGTCTTAAAGTAATGATGGACTGTCGTTTCTCTGAGCTGTTCTTGCCATAATATGGACTTTGTCTTTTACCACATAGGCCTTCTATCTTCTGTATACCACCCCTACCTTTTCACAACACAACTAATTGGCTCAAACGCATTAAGAAGGAAAGAAATTCCACAAATTAACTTTAAAAAAAGGCACACCTGTTAATTGAAATGCATTCCAGGTGACTATCTCATGAAGCTGGTTGAGAGTATGCCAAGAGTGTGCAAAGCTGTCATCAAGGCAAATCAAATAAAAATGTTCCTCACATGCGCCGAATACAAAGGGTTTAGACCTTACCGTGAAGTGCTTACTTTACAAGCCCTTAACCAACAATGCAGTTCAAGAAAGAGTTAAGAAAATGTTTACCAAATAAACTAAAGTCAAAAATAATAAAAAGTAATACAATGAAATAACAATATCGAGGCTATATACAGGGGGTACCGGTACTGAGTCAATGTGCGGGGGTAAAGGTTAGTCAAGGTCATTTGTACATGTAGGTAGTGATGGAAAAAGTAACCAATTGTAATACTGGAGTAAAAGTAAAGATACATTAATAGAAAATGACTAAAGTAAAAGTAAAAGTCACCCAGTAAAATTCTACACGAGTAAAGTCTAAAAGTATTTGGTTTAAAATATACTAAAGTATCAAAGGTAAAAGTATAAAGCATTTCCAAATCTTCATAATAAGCAAACCCAATGTCACCATTTTCTAGTTATTCTTATTTACGGATTGCCAGGGGCACACTCCAACATTCAGATATAGTTTACAAATGAAACATGTATGTTTAGTGAGTCATCTAGATCAGAACCATTAGGGATGACCAGGTTTGTTCTGTTGATAAGTATGTGAATCGAACCATGTTCCTGTCCTGCTAGGCATTCAAAATATAACGAGTAATTTTGAGTGTCAAGGAAAATGTATGGAGTAAAAAGTATAATATTTTCTTAAGGAATGTAGTGAAGTAAAATTAGTCAAAAATAATTAAGTACAAAAATGAGTAAAGTACAGATACTCGTAAAAACTATTTAAGTAGTACTTTAAAGTACAGAACAAACCTGGTCATGCAAGTACTTTACACCACTGTATGTAAGTAGGGGTAAAGTGACTATGCATAGATAATAAACAGCGAGTAGCAGCATTGTAAAACCAAATGTGAGTGTGGGGGGGTGGGTGGGGGGTAGAGGGCGTCAATCTATGTAATCAGGGTGGCCATTTGATTAATTGTTCAGCAGTGTTATGACTTGGGGTTAGAAGCTGTTAAGGAGCCTTTTGGTCCAGACTTGGCGCTGCGGTACCGCTTGCCATGCGGTAGCAGAAAGTCTAGGACTTGGGTGACTGGAGTCTTTGACCATTTTTAGGGCTTTCCTCTGACACCGCTTAGTATACAAGTCCTTGGCACCAGTGATGTACTGGGGCGTACGCACTACCCTCTGTAGAGCCTTACGGTCAGATGCCGAGCAGTTCCCATACCAGGCGGTGAGGCAACTGGTCAGGATGCTCTCAATGGTGCAGCTGTAGAACTTTTTGAGGATCTGGGGACCCATGCCAAATCTTTTCAGTCTCCTGTGTGGCTAAATGTTTTGTTGTGCCCTCTTCACGAATGTCTTGGTGTGTATTGGACCATGATAGTTCGTTGGTGATGTGGACACGAAGGAAGTTGAATCTCTCGACCCGCTCCACTGCAGCCCCATCGATGTTAATGGGGGCCTATGCGGCCCGCCTTTTCCTGTGGTCCACGATCAGCTCCTTTGTCTTGCTCAAATGGAGGGAGAGGTTGTTGTCCTGGCACCACACTGCATGGTTTCTGACCTCCTCCCTATAGGCTGTCTCATCGTTGTTGGTAATCAGGCCTACCACTATTTTTATTTATTTATTTCATTTAACCTAAATTTAACTAGGCAAGTCAGTTATGAATAAATTCTTACTAACAATGACAGCCTACCAAAAGGCAAAAGGCCTCCTGCGGGGATGTGAGCTGGGATAAAAAAAGATATATTTAGAAATATAGGATAAAACACACACCACAACAAGAGAGACAACACAACAATACATAACGAGAGACATAAGACAACAACACAGCAAGGCAGCAACACATGACTACACAGCATGTCAGCAACACAACATGGTAGCAGCACAAAACATGGTACAAACATTATTGGGCACAGACAACAGCACAAAAAGCAAGAAGGTAGAGACAACAATACATCACGCAAAGCAACCACAACTGTCAATAGGAGTGTCCATGATTGAGTCTTTGAATGAAAAGATTGAGATTAAAATGTCCAGTTTGAGTGTTTGTTGCAGCTCGTTCCAGTCGCATGCTACAGCGAACTGAAAAGAGGAGCGACAAAAGAGATGTGTACTCTGGGGACCTTTAACAGAATGTGACTGGCAGAACGGGTGTTGTAAGTGAAGGATGAGGGCTGCAGTAGATATTTCAGATAGTGAGGCTTAAAATGCCTTGCAAAATTATTCATTATACAAAATGTTTCCTATTCTGTTGCATTACAACCTGTCATGCCCGGGGTGTAGTGGAGGAAGAAGTCAGGTGCAGGAAGCAGAGAGTTCAGGGTAGCGATACTTTTAATACACCACACCGGTGAAAACGACGCCAACCCAAACAAATGCCCCAAACACGGGGAACTAAACAGTTCAGCAAAACACACACACATGGACAACCATGACTTACAGTCGTGTACAACCATACACTGAAAATAATCCCACACAACCAGCAGGTAGTCCGGCTGGTAAATAAAGCCCAAACAATTAACCTAACTAAACAGAGGTGGAACTAATAAACAGACAAGGGGAAAAAAGGATCAGTGGCAGCTAGTAGGCTGGTGACGACGACCGCCGAGCGCCACCCGAACAGGAAGGGGACACCGCCGACACCGGCATCGAGGGCGACCCGGAAGGCGAGGCGCAGGGCGATCCGGATGGAGGCAATCGAAATCCCTCAACATTGATGGATCCAAGATATCCCCCACCGGTACCCTGCACCTCTCCTCCGGACCGTACCCCTCCCAGTCCCCGAGGTACTGCAGGCCCCTCACCTGGCGTCTCCACAATGGCCCGTATTGTGTACGCCGGGGACCCCTCGATGTCCAGAGGGGGAGGAGGGACCTCCGGCACCGAGGTGTTAAACGAGGGGTTAAAACGATAATAGGAAGGGAGTTGTAATCGATAACACACCTCGTTTATCCTCCTCAGGACTTTGAAGGGCCCCACACACTGCAGCCCCAGCTTCCGGCAGGGCAAGCGTAGGGGTAGGTTTCGGGTCGAGAGCCAGACCCTGTCCCCCGGTACAAGCACGGGGGCCTCACTGCGGTGGCGGTCAGCACTCCTCTTCTGCCGTCCACTGGCTTGTTTGAGGGATTCCTGGACGGCCCTCCAGGTCTTCTTGGAGCGCTGCACCCACTCCTCCACTGCAGGAGCCTCGGTCTGACTCGGATGCCAAGGTGCCAGGACCGGCTGGTAGCCCAACACAGACTGGAACGGAGATAGGTTTGTCGAGAAGTGACGGAGTGAGTTTTGGGCCAACTCCGCCCATGGGACGTACCTAGATCACTCCCTGGGCCGGTCCTGGCAATACCACCTCAGAAACCTACCCACCTCCTGGTTCACTCTTTCCACCTGCCCATTACTCTCGGGGTGATAACCGGAGGTCAGGCTGACCGAGACATCCAGACGCTCCATGAACGCCCTCCATACCCGGGACGTGAAATGGGGACCCCGATCAGAGACGATGTTCTCCGGCACCCCGTAGTGCCGGAAGACGTGGGTGAATAACGCCTCTCCAGTCTGTAGGGATGTAGGGTGACCAGGCAACGGGAGGAGATGGCAGGACTTAGAAAACCGGTCCACAACCACCAAAACCATAGTGTTCCCCTGAGACGGGGGGAGATCGGTCAGGAAATCCACTGATAAGTGAGACCATGGCCGTTGTGGAACGGGGAGGGGTTGTAACTTCCCTCTAGGAAGGTGCCTAGGAGCCTTACTCTGGGCGCACATAGACAGGAAGAGACATAAACCCTAAAGTCCCTAGCCAAGGTGGGCCACCAATACTTCCCCCGGGGGCCCCGCACTGTCCTCGCCACCCCAGGATGACCCAAGGAGGGTAGGGTGTGAGCCCACTGAATCAGTTGGGCCCGAACACCAAGCGGCACGTATTTACGCCCAGCCGGACACTGAGGAGGCGCAGGCTCCACCTGTAATGCCCGCTCGATGTCCGAGTCCACCTCCCATACCACTGGTGCCATCAGCCTCGAGGCTGGAAGGATGGGAGTAGGCTCGGTGGACCGATCCTCCGTGTCATAAAGACGGGACAGCGCATCGGCCTTTAAGTTCAGGGAGCCTGGTCTATAAGACAGAGTAAACCTGAATCGGGTGAAGAACATGGCCCACCTTGCCTGTGGATTCAGTCTCCTAGCTGCCCGAATATACTCCAGATTCTGGTGGTCGGTCCAGATGAGATAGGGGTGCTTAGCCCCCTCAAGCCAGTGTCTCCACACCCTTGACCACCGCTAACAACTCCCGGTCCCCCACATCATAGTTACGCTCCGCCGGACTGAGCTTCCTCGAAAAGAAAGCGCAGGGGCAGAGTTTTAGTGGCGTACCCGAGCGCTGTGATAGCACGGTACCCACCCCAGCCTCGGACGCGTCCACCTCCACTATGAATGCTAGAGAGGGGTCCGGGTGCGCCAACACAGGTGCATCCGTGAACAGCGCCTTCAACCTATTGAAGGCTCTGTCCGCCTCTGCCGACCACCGCAAACGCACCGGCTCCCCCTTCAGCAGTGAGGTAATGGGGGCCGCTACCTGGTCAAAACCCCAGATAAACCTCCGGTAGTAATTGGCAAACCCCAAAAACTGATGCACCTCCTTCACCGTGGTAGGAGTCGGCCAATTACGCATGGCCTTAATGCGGTCACACTCCGTCACCACCCCCGAGGTGGAAATGTGATAACACAGGAAGAAGACGGCTCGTTTGGAGAACACACACTTCTCAGCCTTGACGTATAGGTCATGCTTCAGCAGTCTACCAAGCACCTTGCGTACCAGAGACAAATCCGTGGCGCGTGTGGCGGAATAGATCAGAATATCATCGATATAAACGACCACGCCCTGCCGTGCAGGTCCCTGAGAATCTTGGCTACAAAGGATTGAAAGACAGCTGGAGTATTCTTTAACCCATACGGCATGACGAGGTACTCATAGTGACCCGATGTGGTACTAAACACGGTTTTCCACTCATCTCCATCCCGAATACGCACCAGACTATATGCTCTCCTGAGATCCAGTTTTGTGAAAAACTGTGCTCCGTGAAATGATTCCACCGCCGTAGCGATGAGAGGTAGTGGGTAACTAAACCGGACTGTGATGGCATTTAGACCTCTATAATCAATGCACGGACGCAGACCTCCCTCCTTTTTCTTGACAAAAAAGAAACTCGAGGAGACGGGTGAGATGGAGGGCCGAATGTACCCCTGTCCCAGAGATTCCGTGACATATGTCTCCATAGCCAACGTCTCCTCCTGGGACAATGGGTACACGTGACTCTTGGGAAGCGCAGCGTTTACCTGAAGATTTATCGCACAATCCCCCCCGGTCGATGAGGTGGTAATTTAGTCGCTCTCTTCTTACTGAAAGCGATTGCCAAATCGGCATATTCGGGGGGGATGCGCACCGTGGAACCTTGGTCTGGACTCTCCACCGACATGGCACCGTTGGAAACTCACAGACACCTTCCAGAACTCTCCTCTGACCAACCCTGGAGAACCCTCTGTCTCCACGAAATCTTAGGATTGTGACTAGCCAGCAAGGGAATCCCCAGTACCACTGGAAACGCAGGCGAATCGATAATGAAGAGACTAATTCACCCCCTATGATTCCCATGCGTCACCATGTCCAGTGGAACCGTGGCCTCCCTGACCAAACCTGACCCTAATGGCTGGCTATCTAGGGAGTGCACGGGAAAGGGAGAATCTATCGGCACGAGCGGAACACCCAGCTTGATGGCGAGTCCGCGATCCATAAAGTTCCCAGCTGCACCTGAATCGACTAGCGCCTTATGCTGGGAAGAGGGGGAAAAAAATCTAGAAACAAAATCAAGACAAACATATGACCAACAGGGGGTTCTGGGTGAGTTTGGTCCTGACTCACCTAGGGTGACCGAGAAGAGTTCCGCCTGCCATCTAGACTCCCAGACGGGCCCCCCAGCACCGATCGGCCGTGTGTCCTCTCCGACCACAGCTGGTGCAAGGGGAGCCTCCTCCTCTGGTACCCCTCGGCACGGCACCCCCCGACTCCATAGGAATGGGAGCGGGGGCGCTGGGTGGTGGAACGAACAGGACCCTCTACGAACGCCCGCGGGCAGCCAGCAGATTGTCCAGCCAGATAGACATTTCGATAAGTTCATCAAGGGAGAGAGCGGTGTCCCGACATGCTAGCTCCCTGCGGATGTCCTCCCGGAGACTACACCGGTAGTGGTCTATCAGGGCCCTGTCGTTCCACCCAGACCCAGCGGCCAAGGTCCGGAACTCCAAGGCGTAATCCTGGGCGCTCCTCTTCTCCTGCCTAAGGTGGAACAGTCGCTCGCGGGTGAATTCTGGGTAGTACTCCTTCGCCGAGTCTGGGCCATTCCAGATGCGTTTGCCCACTCCAGAGCACGACCCGCCAGGCTGGAGACGAGGACACTCACCCTCTCCGCTCCCGAGGGAGTGGGCCTCACGGTTGCCAGGTACAGTTCCAGCTGGAGCAAGAACCCCTGACACCCCGTCGCTGCTCCATCATAGTCCCTCGGGAGCGCAAGATGGAGAGCGCTGGAGCCGGGGAATGGAGAGAGAGGAGAAGGGGGATCTGAAGGTGGAGAGAGGAGACCACGGGCATACAGAGATTACAGAGGAGTATAGAGTGCATTGATGTGTCCTACAAGGAGCATTGGTGGCAAATCTGATGGCCGAATGGTAAAGAGAGCACCCTTACCTGAGATTGTCTCAGTAATCTAGCATGGGTAGGATGGTCATCTGAATCAGAGTTAGTTTGGCAGCTGTAGTGAAAGCGCCACTTCCGGATGAGCATTTTCTTTTTGCTTATGGCCTCATACAGCTCGTTGAGTGTGGTCTTAGTGCCAGCATTGGTTTGTGGTGGTAAATAGATGGCTACAAATAATATAGATGAGATCTTTTGGTAGATAGTGTGGTCTACAGCGTTTCAGAAGGTACTCTACCTCAGGAGAGCAATACCTCAAGACCTCTTTAATATTAATCATTGTGCACCCTCATCTTATCAGACGTAACTTCTCTGTCCTGCCGATGTATGGAAAATCCAGCCAGCTCTATATTATCCATGTCATCTTTCAGCCACAACTCAGTGAAACATAAGATATTACAGTTTTTAATCTCCCGTTGGTAGGATAGTCTATTTTGTTTTCCAATGATTGAACGTTGGCCAATAGAATGGATGGGAGTGGAGGTTTACTCATTCGCCTACGAATACTCAGAAGGTAGCCTGACCTCCGCCCCCTTTTTCTCTGTCTTTTCTTCACACGAATGACGGGGATTAGGGCCCACTCCTGAGAAAGCAGTATATCCTTCGCGTCTGACTCGTTAAAGAAAACATCTTTGTCCAGTCCAAGGTGAGTGATCGCTGTTCTGATGTCCAGAAGTTATTTTTGGTCACAAAGAGATGGTAGCAGCAACATTATTTACAAAATAAGTTTAAAAAACCAGTTACGAGGAAAAAAATAACAAAATAGCACAGTTGGTTAGGAGCCCGTAAAATGGCAGCCATTCCCTCCGGCGCCATTCTGATGGCTCATTTGAAGATACTCAAATAAAAAACGCTTTTTGGATTTCTACATGATTCCATGTGTAATTTTATGTCTTTACTATTATTCTACAATGTAGAAAATAGTAAAAGTAAAGAAAAAGCTTTGAGTAGGTGTGTAATATTTTGACTGCTACTGTATGTACAGTGTAAGTCGAAAGTTTACATACACCTTAGCCAAATACATTTAAACTTAGTTTTTCCACAATTCCTGACATTTAATCCTAATAACAATTTCCTGTCTTAGGTCAGTTAGGATCACCACATTATTTTAAGAATGTGAAAAGTCAGAATAAGAGTAGAGAGAATGAATTATTTCAGCTTTCATTTCTTTCATCACATTCCCAGTGTGTCAGAAGTCAACATACTCTCAATTAGTATTTGGTAGCATTGCCTTTAAATTGTTAAACTTGGGTCAAACGTTTTGGGTAGCCTTCCACAAGCTTCCCACAATAAGTTGGGTGAAATTTGGCCCATTCCTCCTGACAGAGCAGGTGTAACTGAGTCAGGTTTGTAGGCCTCCTTGCTTACACATGCTTTTTCAGTTCTGCCCACACATTTTCTATAGGATTGAGGTCAGGGCTTTGTTATGGTCACTCCAATACCTTGACTTTACTGTCCTTAAGACATTTTGCCATAACTTTGGAAGTATGCTTGGGGTCATTGTCTATTTGGAAGACCCATTTGCGACCAAGCTTTAACTTCCCGACCGATGTCTTGAGATGTTGCTTCAATATATCCACATAATTTCCCTACCTCATGATGCCATCTATTTTGTGAAGTGCACCAGAACCTCCTGCAACAAAGCACCCCGACAACATGATGCTGCCATCCTCGTGCGTCACAGTTGGGATGGTGTTCTTCAGCTTGCAAGCCTCCCTCTTTTTCCTCCAAACATAATGATGGTCATTATGGCCAAAAAGTTATATTTTTGTTTCATCAGACCAGATGACATTTCTCCATAAAGTATGATCTTTGTCCCCAGCGTCGTGTGTATAGCTGGCAGGGAAGTCAGGCGCAGGAGAGTCAAAATGGAGTGTAAATGGAGTCTTTTAATAAATGTCCACGGAACATGCACCATAACACTAAAAGTACAGACATGAACAAACATGGGTACGAAGACCCGTCGCGCACCAACACAACAATAAATAACACTGACAATAAAACAATCTCTGACAAAAACATGAGGGGAAACAGAGGGTTAAATACACAACAGGTAATGAATGGGATTGAAAACAGGTGTGTGGGAAGACAAGCCAAAACCAATGGAAAATGAAAAATGGATCATTGATGGCTGGAAGACCGGTGACGTCGAACGCTGAGCACCACCCAAACAAGGAGAGGCAACGACTTCGGCAGAAGTCGTGACACCATGTGGTTGCAAACTGTAGTCAGGCTTTTTTTATGGCGGTTTTGGAGCAGTGGCTTCTTCCTTGCTGAGCGGCCTTTCAGGTTAGGTCGATATAGGACTCGTTTTTATTGTGGATATAGATACTTTGTAACTGTTTCCTCCAGCATCTTCACAAGGTCCTTTGCTGTTGTTCTGGGATTTATTTGCACTTTTCCCGTTTGGAAATTGCTCCCAAGGATGAACCAGACTTGGCTGATTTCTTTTGATTTTCCCATGATGTCAAGCAAAGAGGGACTGAGTTTGAAGGTAGGCCTTGAAATACATCCACAGGTACACCTCCAATTGACTCAAATGATGTCAATTAGCCTATCAGAAGCTTCTAAAGCTATGACATAATTTTCTGGAATTTTCAAAGTTGTTTAAACGCACAGTCAACTTAGTGTATGTAAGCTTCTGACCCACTGGAATTGTGATAAAGTGAATTATAAGTGAAATAATCTGTCTGTAAAAAATTGTTGGAAAAATGACTTGTGTCATGCACACAGTAGATGTCCTAACCGACTTGCCAAAACTATAGTTTGTTAACAAGAAATGTGTGGAGTGGTTGAAAAACGAGTTTTAATGACTCCAACCTAAGTGTATGTAAACTTCCGACTTCAATTGTATCTTCTGCGGTTCCTCTATAGTCTCCATTTAGTTTACGTATGTAGTCCATAGTCTATAGTATCTATACTACCTACAGCATAGTCTCGCATCTCTATAGTCTGTGTCTATAGTCTCAGTAGTTTGTAGTCATAAATGATATAGTCTCTATAGACTCAGCAGTCTTGCCACTTCCCATACAAATAGAATAGCACCTTGTGCACCTTACGCTATTCCCAGTGGTTCCTCGGCCACATAGAGACCTCTCATATAAATACCTACAGACAATTGTCAGTGGGGCCTCTCCTGCCCTAACTCTAGCATTCTCCTAAGACTAGCTCTAGCCTTCTTCTAAGACTAGCTGTACCCTTGTTCTACATCTTTGTGTTCAGTTTTATTGGTTTTATCATTTGTATTTTTCTTTAATACAAACTCATTTTAATTGACTCAATGAAATTCAGTAGACGTGTCCCTCGGAGGTTCGTGGATAACATATCTTCCCCCGGGCAACTCACAGTAAAAGTTTGATCTGGGCGAGTCCACGTCTTTGGTCAGATGGGAATTTCCCTTGCAAGCCTTCACACGGAATGCGCCACCGGTGTTCCCTCGCAGACCTTCACTGGGGTGCTCCCCCAATTGGAATCACCAATTGGGGGATGTCCCTGGTGTTGGAAATTCAACACCAGGGACATCTGAAGTCAATCTTAAATGAATCACTCTTTATTATCAGCAAGCTGGAGATGTTTCAAAAAACTCTGCACACCGTAGAGGTCTATCAGAAGCTTGCTGGGGCTGTACCACCACCTATATTCAGCTATACACAGACAAGTTATATTTGCATGGTTTGACATAAATCATTCATCATTACCAGTGGCTCGCACATGACTGATCAATACTTCACAAGGCTTTCGCTCTCCAAGTTGAGGTCTTGAAACTGAGATACCTTGATTGTTCCTATAGCAATATTCTGAGTGTACTGCCAAGTTGCTCTTCAGTGATAGTGAGGATTGCTCCATACACAATCATTCAGTCACCTGCATGAATCCATCTAATTGGTTATTAGAAAAGTAACATTGATTTGATACACTGGCATTGATTTCATACACAAACATAACATCTTCCCTCACAAGTGTATAATACTTACCTGGCCTTGCTCCAGCCAAATGCTACACGTTAGAATCACCTTTGGCAGAGATTACGGCTGTTATTCTTTATGGGTAAATCTCTAGGAGCTTTGCACAACTGGATTATACAATATTTGCACATTATTCTTTTCTAAATTCTTCTAGCTCTGCCAAGTTGATTGTTGGTCATTGCTCGACAGCCATTTTCAAGTCCTGACATAGATTTTCTAACCGATTTAAGACAAAACTGTAACCAGGCCACTCAGGATCATTCAAGGTTGTCTTGGTAAGCAACTCCACTGTATATTTGGCCTTTTGTTTCAGGTTAATTTCCTGCTGAAAGGTGAATTTGTCTTTCAGTGTCTGTTGGAAAGCAGACTGATCCAGGTTTTGCTTCTAGGATTTTTCCTGTGCTTAGCTCTATTCCATTTATTTTTATCACAAAAAACTCCCTAGTCCTTGCTGATGACAAGCATACCCATAACATGATGCATCCACCACCATGCTTGAAAATATGAAGAGTGGTACGCTTTGCATTCAGGACATAAAGTTAATTTCTTTGCCACATTTTTAGCAGTTTTACTTCAGTGCCTTATTGCAAAAAGGATGCATGTTTTGGAATATTTTGTTCTATACAGGCTTTCCATGTTTTATTATACTCTTGGGTAAAATATGTATTTATAGGGCAAAATCGGTAGAAATGTTACAAATAGGGAGGTTCTGGACCCTTGCAAGACATCAAAGTCAAATGGAGGGATGTATTGCAAAAGGAACCTCCAAAATGTCACTATACTGGGAAAGATGGGCTCTTCTGTGAACACCATAGGGTTGGAGTTAAGATCAAAATAAATTATGTACAGGCTTCCTTCTTTCACGCTGTCATTTAGGTTAGTGTTGTGGAGTAACTACAATGTTGTTGAGCCATCCTGAGGTCTCCTTTCACAGCCATTAAACTCTGTAACTGTTCTGAAGTCACCATTGGCCTCGTGGTGAAATCCATGAGCGGTTTCCTTCCTCTCCGGCAACTGAGTTAGGAAGGGAGGACGCCTGTATCCTTGTAGTGCCTGAGTGTATTGATACACCATCCAAAGTGTAATTAATAACTTCACAATGCTCTAAGGGATATTCAATGTCTGCTTTTTTTATACCTATCTACCAATAGGTTCCCTTCTTTGCGAAACCTCCCTGGTCTTTGAGGTTGAATCTGTGTTTGAAATTCACTGCTCGACTGAGGGACCTTACAGATATTGAGTCCATACAACATGTGGCTTGTTAAGCACATTTTTATTTGTGAACTTTTTTAGGCTTGCCATAACAATGGGGTTGACTACTTATTGACTCAAGACATTTCAGCTTTTAATTTTTTATTAATTTGTAAAAATGTCTAAAAACATAGTTCCACTTTGACATTATGTGATATTGTGTGTAGGCCAGTGACACAAAATCTCCATTTAATCAATTTTACATTCAGGCTATAACACAACACAATTTGAAAACAGTCCAGGGGTGTGAATAGGGAGTTTTATTCAAACTCTAACGAGATCATGTAATTTTACATTTGAGTATAAGAATAGGTAGCTACTCATTACTTTAATTTCCCCATGCATTCTTGTCTCCACACAGCAGTAGGTGATGTGTTCCATGTTTCCCTCAGAAAACCTTGAATAAAATATAAGACCACATGGGGTTTATAGAATATGTAGGGAGCAGAAAATCAATGATTTAAGCCACCGCATTTAGCACAGTGCTAAGCTTTTCTCAATGGGAGCACAACACAGCATGTGCTAAATACTGTAGGCACAGAAGCCTACAGTGGCAAGAAAAGTATGTGAACCCTTTGGAAATACCTGGATTTCTGCATAAATTGGTCATAAAATTTGATCTGATCTTCATCTAGGTCACAACTGTCTGCTAAAACAAATAACACACCAAAAAAGTATACGTATTCATGTCTTTATTGAACACAGTGCAGGGTGGGAAAAGTATGTGAACACTTGGATTTAATAACAGGTTGACCCTCCTTTGGCAGCAATAACCTCAAACAAACGTTTTCTGTAGTTGCGGATCAGACCTGCACAACGGTCAGGAGAAATTTTGGACCATTCCTCTTTACAAAACTATTTCAGTTCAGCAATATTCTTGGGATGTCTGGTGTGAACTGCTCTCTTAAGGTCATGCCACAGCATCTCAATCGGGTTGAGGTCAGGACTCTGACTGGGCCACTCCAGAAGGTGTATTTTCTTCTGTTGAAGCCATTCTGATGTTGATTTACTTCTGTGTTTTGGGTCGTTGTCCTGTTGCATCACCCAACTTCTGTTGAGCATCAATTGGCGGACAGATAGCTTTACATTCTCCTGCAAAATGTTTTGATAAACTTGGGAATTCATTTTTTCGTCGATGATAGCAAGCTGTCCAGGCCCTGAGGCAGCAGGGCCAGTTGGGATGAGGTTTTGATGTTGGTGTGCTGTGCCTTTTTTTCTCCACAGATAGTATTGTGTGTTCCTTCCAAACAACTCAACTGTAGTTTCATCTGTCATTAGCCTAGGGGTTCACATACTTTTTCCAACCTACACTGTGAATGTTTAAACGATGTATTCAACATAGAAAAATAAAATAATGTGTGTGTTATTAATTTAAGCACACTATGTTTGTCAATTGTTGTGACTTAGATGAAGAATGTGATGACCAATTTATGCAGAAATCCAGATAATTCCAAAGGGTTCACATTCTTTTTCTTGCCACTGTACATAGTGAAAGACCCAGTGATTGAAAAAAGGGTAAATGAATATCAAATCGGAATATAAAGGGTTGTGAATCGAACTGAACCCTTTTCAATGTTTGGTTGCCGGAAGAAAATCTCAGTAAGCAAAGATTAAATATAGAGTAATGGAAAAGGTGAGGCAGAAGAAAGTATGCAAGTACACAAGGAAACTGCCCCCAGCTCTCCAACTATGTAATTGGTATAGTCAGTTGACCTTATTCAAACATTCCCATTCAGAGAGAAAGGAAAGCCAATAAGCGCATGTCATTACAGACATTCTGCAAAATTGCCATCAATTTAACCTTCTGAAATTTATCACAGCCAACATCTTATTTGGAGACTGAAAGAAATGTGTTAATGTGTTGGGATGTTTGCTAAATATGCTTTTTCAGTCAAAACAAAACACCTACATCTGTTGGGTTAGTTTTTTTTTGTGTATTGGCACTTGGCAGAGGATCATGTAGAAGATCATGTAGAAGCCTTGACCTCTCACTCACCTCTGAACTAAAGGGAGATGGACAAGATGCAGTCCAGCTGTGTGCGAAACATGTGCAGTCGTTCCCCAGTGTGAGACTGCTGTGAACATGCAGCAGATGACATCCAAGCGGGAATCATCAAGTCACCTCCAGAGGGGTGGAAGTGGAAATCCATTTAAAATAGGTCACTTGATAAAATAGGCATGTTTTGCACAAATTGGTTCACAATTTCACACCACTTAATTTCCCATACCTAGAGGGAAGAAGAAAAAAAACAAGCCTGGGTGAAGGGAATTAATTGTTATTTCATGAGCCAATTCTTGATTATTGATCCAAGTAATAGGTATTAATTTGGGAGGAATACCTTATCATTAATACCTTATTAGTTAGGGGGAATACCAGATAATATTATTGTTTGTTCCTAGCCTTGAAAACAGGAGGGCCCAAATCCATCATTTTGGGGTAACCTTTTTTTCCCCACCAGTTCCCCTGGAAAACGTTCCAGGGTGTATCTTTAACAGTTCTGCTGCTGTGATGCATCCAGACTCTACAGACCATTTCTTGCATCTTCTCTGACCTCTCATGTTTCCCATTTCCTGTGCCGTGGTTGTATTCAGCGTGAATCAGACCACAATGATCATAATGTTCTTTAGACTGGGCTCCTCTGTGAAATTGCTCTCCATAATTTCACACAGATAAACACACAACTTGGTTAAATAAAACGCCTCTGCAGGGTGGATGCACTAGATGGCGGGAGCTTCTCTAAAAGCCACGCTAGGAGTATTTATACATTTCTTCGCTCCATTATGTAAGCCTCCTCTTCTTAGCAGATTCCTCTGTGGTGAATTGAACACCTCGTCAAGGAGTCAAGGACACTGTATCTACAGAATAATCTCAAATGAAGTAACTAAAAATGAAATCAGGAAATAGTGATAGGAATAACAGTGGATAACAGTGGACCATTGCAAAATGTATGGGTGTGTAAAGGGCAACTCCACCACTTTTCATGATCATTTTCCTTATCTCCAACACAATAACAGTCGACATATGTGAAAATAGCTCATTGCTATGTTTTGTAGAAACATGTTTTAGATAAATAGTTTTCTACCTGATGACATCTTCAAAAGTTAAAACATTTTAAAAACAGTGATTTTCAAACACTATTAGATTCCGGTTGATGTCGGGAGGAAGAAAATACTGTAGAAACTCGTTTCAGATTTAGAAAATCCTTGTTTTTGTTCATTTTAAATCCTACTCTGCGATGTCTCAAACTACGTTTCCAACCACCACGACCGGGCTAATGGAAACATGAAATGCCACTACAATTTTATAAACGCTGACACGCAATTTGTTCATTCGACAGTTGGATCTTTTTGTGTCAGTCAAATGAATTATGCGAGCAATTGCAGTGGAAATGCCTTTATGCGCAAATATCGATGTAGGCCTAATAACCATCATATCGAAGTGAACCTGGAGTCATGGGATGATATGTTGTGTGGTCCTCCCACTACAACTTGGGAAACCATGCTGTTTATTTGTCTATAGATGATGAACTTCACAGTGTGGTGAATGTGCAAGGTGAAGAGCTTGATGCTCGCTTCCAATAAATATCTGTCGCGAATTGGATGGAAACCTAGTTACAGAGAGATTTTTTTAGGACCTTCTTATCTTTTTAACCACATATAATAGAAACAAGCTGTTTTCACATATGTAGGCACTGGTTTGGTGCTGGAGATAATGAATAGGAGGTTGAAAAGTTGCAGAATTGCATTTTTAAGAGCGAGCTTTGGCTCATAAGAGGCTAAATTGTTTTCGGAGAGATATCAAATCAAATGTATTTGTCACATACACATGGTTAGCAGATGTGAATGTGAGTGTAGCGAAATGCTTTTGCTTCTAGTTCCGACAATGCAGTAATAACCAACGAGTAATCTAACCTAACAATTCCAAAACTACTACCTTATACACACAAGTGTAAATGGATAAAGAATATGTACATAAAGATATATGAATGAGTGATGGTACAGAACGGCATAGGCAAGATGGAGTAGATGGTATAGAGTACAGTATATACATATGAGATGAGTAATGTATGGTATGTAAACAAAGTGGCATAGTTTAAAGTGGCTAGTGATGCATGCATTACATAAAGATGCAGTAGATGATATAGAGTACAGTATATACATATACATATGAGATGAGTATTGTAGGGTATGTAAACATTATATAGTGAGAGAACCGATGCAGTCTGAATTCACCGGCACATCCACGGCTCAGCTGGCACTGCCACAGACATGATGGCCAATGGATTTCATTAATTAGTTTGGCAATTGATTTTCCTTGCCCAGGAAGATACACTAGAGAAAATATGAGTGCTTTCAGGATGGATTGCCAGCCCTTCAGAGGGCGTGAGGGATATTGCGTTATCAGATAAAACATCACGCCTGGAGATAAGGAGGGTTGATTTTTCGGATTAGCCGAACCACCAGCTATAATAAGTGTCATTTTTGTCTTCTGTTTTATTCAGAGGTCTGCGATACCTTGGTTCCCTTGAGACATCAGAACATTTCTGCTTCCATGTAATGAAAAATGACCATATATCCACCTCTTAATAGTGTCTTCAGGATGCTGCACAGATAACACATTCAATAGATAGCCAAAAGAGATTTGTCCATTCAACTTAGCCCTTATAGTGTCTCTAAATAAGCTTACGTTGTTTCAGTGGACAAAGGCATTGTCGGGCCCATTTGTAAGATAAGCCTTTATTAAACATGGCAAACTGGTTAACCAGCAGGGTGTCCGCAGATTGCTCCTCATTACAATACTAATGACACCATATGAGACTTAGAAGAGGACTATGGGAACTGTCACAGGTGGTAGATATCTCTACTGTCCTGCATCTCGCATCTACCCATAGAAAATTCCTCAGTAGCACATCTAGATGAATTGTGTAGAGCTGTGTATAGTTATATTTCATGATACACCCTATTGCTTAGATAACAACAATGACACTTACTGTGAGCTGGCAAATAGAAGCAGGAGAATGCTGTCAACTGTACCAGCTTTGCTGAAAATGTATTGGTCACAATGATTTCTTACTGCAGAGTGACAATATTATAACAGTTTATCAAGGCATTGGAAAACCAGCCCATGTTGGTTTATGAAGAAAAAGCACCATCGAGAGCATCCTGACAGGTTGCATCGCCACCTGGTATGGCAGCTGCTCGGCATATGACCGTAAGGCGCTACAGAGGGTAATGCGTACGGCCCAGTACATCACTGGGGCCAAGCTTCCTGCCATCCAAGAACTTTATACTTGGCGGTGTCAGAGGAAAGCCCCAAAAATGGTTTTCTCTGCTTCCGCACGGCAAGCGATACCGGAGCGCCAAGTCTAGGACCAAAAGGCTCCTTAACAGCTTCTACCCCCAAGCCATAAGACTGCTGAACAATTTATTTATTTATTGTCACTTTTTATTGTCTATGCATAGTTACTTCACCCCTACCTCCTGTCTTGTTTTGCTTTGTGCAAAATAATAAAATGTAGTACTACAGGATATTTCTTAATGTAGCCCTTTATTAGCTAGCTACAACTGGCATGTTCACGCATCTCCAACCATGAACAACTGATCATGACCTAACCATCTGGGTGGTCTTAACCAATCATAGCACAGTATGATACGGTGGTAAAATGCATCCAATTACAATTCAGTATGTTTACACATATAAATATTACACCTCCATGTACAAATTACCTCGACTAACCTGTACCCCCGCACATTGAATCGGTACGGGTACCCCCTATATATATAGCCTCGTCATTGTTATTTTATTGTGTTACTTTTAATATTTTTTTTACTTTAGTTTATTTGGTAAACATTTTCTTAACTCTTTCTTGAGCTGCACTGTTGGTTAAGGGCTTGTAAGTAAGCATTCCACCGTAAGGTCTACACAGTTTTTTGCAAATGTGACAAAGTTTGATTTGGTTTGAAAATGGGCCTTCAGCAATAGCCTCTCTCTAGCCGGCAGAAATTCATTGTGTGTGATGACAGGTGTGCTTAAATTATATTTTCACTGTGTATTATACTTCCCTGAAGGTATTATTTATTCTGCACTAAAACCACACTGTAAAACATTTCCAGTCATTTTTCCAGTAAATTAGTGTCAGCACAGTAGCCAGTAGGTTACTGTAAATTTACAGTAAAAATACTGGCTGCACAGAATCCAGTAAATGACTGTAGATTTACTGAAACACACATTTACAGCATATTACTGTAACACCTGAAAACAGCAACATGCTGTATTTCTAGAATTTACAGTGCATTACTGGAAGCACAGTGGTTAGTAAAATGTTGCAGATTTACATTTCCTAGTTTTGACAAGATACATTTTGCTGTATCTTTGCCAGTCTCTGGTTAGTGCAAAGTACATTACTGTAATATTTACATAAACTTGTCACCAGCTTCCTGTAAGTTAATGTAATATCAGAGCAATAGTACTGTAAAAATGTGCCTACTATACTGTAAGAAAGTAAATGCTATTATAATGTTGGTATTTTACTGTAATTATATGTGATTGTTGCATGCAGGTTTGCTGCTAGCTACTTGTATATTGTGGCATTTTTATGAATAGTTGGTGTTTTATGTCACTTCCCCGCCATAACATTTTAATCACACTGCCACATAATTTACAGAATGATGCAGTAAATATACAGCAAAACAGCATGCAATAAAATTACAGCAAATGCTAACAGCTAGTATGTAATTAAATATTACAGCATACCAATAAAGGCTTCTAGTCACTTCCGGGGGCCGATAGAGATGGCCGCCTCGCTTCGCGTTCCTAGGAAACTATGCAGTATTTTTTTTTTAAGTGTTATTTCTTACATTGGTACCCCAGATAATCTTAGGTTTTATTACATACAGTCGAGAGGAACTACTGGATATAAGAGCAACGTCAACTCACCCTCATTACGACCAGGAATAGGACTTTCCCGAAGTGGAACCTCTGTTTTGCCCACCACCCAGGACAATGGATCGGATCCCACCCGGCGAACCAAAACAATAACGCCGTAAAAGGGGCAGACGAAGCGATCTTCTGGTCAGGCTCCGGAGACAGGCACATCGCGCACCACTCCCGAGCATACTACTTGACAATGTCCAGTCTCTTGACAACAAGGTTGATGAAATCCAAGCAAGGGTAGCATTCCAGAGAGACATAAGAGACTGTAACGTTCTTTGCTTCACGGAAATATAGCTCACTCGAGACACGCTATCGGAGTCTGTACAGCCAGCTGGTTTCTTCATGCATCGGGCCGACAGAAACAAGCATCTTTCTGGTAAGAAGAGGGGCGGGGGGGGGGGTATGCCTTATGCCACGAGACGTGGTGTGATCATAACAGCATACAGGAACTCAAGTCATTCTGTTCACCTGACTTAGAATCCTCCTCACAATCAAATGTCGACCGCATTATCTACCAAGAGAATTCTCTTCGATTATAATCACAGCCGCATATACCCCCCCCCCTCCCCAAGCAGACACGTCGATGGCCCTGAACAAACATTATTTGACTCTATGTAAACTGGAAACCACATATCCTGAGGCTGCATTCATTCATTGTAGCTGGGGATTTTAACAAAGCTAATCTGAAAACAAGACTCACTAAATTCTATCAGCATATCGATTGTGCTACCAGGGCTGGTAAAACCCTGGATCATGGTTATTCTAACTTCTGCGACGCATATAAGGCCCTCCCTCGCCCTCCTTTCGGAAAAGCTGACCACAACTCCATTTTGTTGCTTCCAGCCTATAGACAGAGACTAAAACAGGAAGCTCCTGCGCTCAGGTCTGTTCAACACTGGTCCGACCAATCTGATTCCACGCTTCAAGATTGCTTCGATCACGTGGACTGGGATATGTTCCGCATTGCGTCAAACAACAACATTGATGAATACCCTGATTCGGTGAGTGAGTTTATTAGCAAGTGCATTGGTGATGTCGTACCCACAGCAACTATTAAAATCTACCCAAACCAGAAACCGTGGATTGATGGCAGTATTTGTGCAAAACTGAAAGCACGAACCACTGCTTTTAATCAGGGCAAGGTGACCGGAAACATGACCGAATACAAACAGTGTAGCTATTCCTTCCTTCCGCAAGGCAATCAAACAAGCTACGTGTCAGTATAGAGACAAAGTAGAGTCGCAATTCAATGGCTCAGACACAAGAGGTATGTGGCAGGGTCTACAGTCAATCATGGATTACAAAAAGAAAACCAGCCCCATCGCGGACCAGGATGTCTTGCTCCCAGACAGACTAAACAACTTCTTTGCTCGCTTTGAGGACAATACAGTGCCACTGACACGGCCCGGTACCAAAACCTGCAGACTCTCCTTCACTGCAGCCGGACGTGAGTAAAACATTTAAATGTGTTAACCCTCGCAAGGCTGCAGGCCCAGATGGCATTCCCAGCCATGTCCTCAGAGCATGCGCAGACCAGCTGGCTGGTGTGTTTACGGACATATTCAATCAATCCTTATCCCAGTCTGCTGTTCGCACATGCTTCAAGAGGGACACCATTGTTCCTGTTCTCAAGAAAGCTAAGGTAACTGAGCTAAATGACTGCCGCCCCGTAGCACTCACTTCCGTCATCATGAAGAGCTTTGAGAGACTAGTCAAGGACCATATCACCTCCACCCTACCTGACACCCTAGACTCACTCCAATTTGCTTTTCGCCTCAACAGGTCCACAGATGATGAAACAGGTCCACAATGTGATGAAAGAAATAAAAGCTGAAATAAATCATCCTCTCTACTATTATTCTGACATTTCACATTCTTAAATTAATGTTGTGATCCTAACTGACCTACTCAATACCATCTACTGCATCTTGCCTATGCCATTCTGTACCATCACTCATTCATATATCTTTATGTACATATTCTTCATCCCTTTACACTTGTGTGTACAAGGTAGTTGTTGTGTATTTGTTAGGTTAGATTACTTGTGGGTTATTACTGAATTGTTGAAACTAGAAGCACAAGCATTTCGCTACACTCTCATTCACATCTGCCAACCATGTGTATTTTTTTATTTTTTTAAAATTTTACCTTTATTTAACCAGGCAAGTCAGTTAAGACTGAACTGCCTGTTCAGGGGCAGAACAACAGATTTGTACCTTGTCAGCTCGGGGGTTTGAACTCGCAACCTTCCGGTCACTAGTCCAACGCTCTAACCACTAGGCTACGCTGCCGCCCCAGAAGCGGCAGCGTATGTGACAAATTTGATTTGATTTGAAACTGGCAGTGACTGCATGACAAAAAAGACATGACTAAACGCTCAACCATTAATGTTTGAATCTTGCTACCACCCGGATTTGATCCCTACACACAGTAAAATGTTAGGGAGCTACTACTACATTTCAGTCAAATTGACTCTCTAATGGGGTGCAACAAATATAACCTCTTACAAGGCAAAGCCTCAAAATATGTTAATGAGCCAGAAACAACAATACCATGCACCCGCTGTTCAAAAGCTTTTTGGTAGTGATGGTAGGCTTGATACCGAGGTATGCCTAGAGGTATGCGTGAAAATGGCTAAGAAGTTTACTTTGAAGCAGTGTGCAGATGCTTGTATCACTTTATCAGAAGCACGTGATCAATGGCGTCCAAAGCTTTGTTTTGTCAAACAACTTCCTGATTGGTTTGGTAGAAGACAAAAAGGCTACCCTGCGCACACGCTACAGTGCTTTACTGTAAAATGGAATTGTACAATTATTACATTTTACAGCAGTGTAGTGGAATGCCATTGAGCTCCCATAGCGCCTTGCTCTTTAAAGTACTGTAATATAGAAGTTCAGTAGCTAACTGTAAATGTTTTGCACTTCCTTAACAGGGAACACATTGGGGCTGCTAAGCGTCGTGAGAAACCAAAATATGCTTAAAATCACAGACGTTGACTCATTCGACAGGCTATGGTTCATATGGTCATGGCTGCAACTCCTCGCACGCCATGAGTTCTAATGTATTTTTATTTGGTTATCGTGAAGCTTCTGAGGTAAGTCTTCTGTCTACTGGGGATTGGTCAATACCTGCTCTGGCTTGGAGAGCTGCTAAGTGGGAGTGATAGAGTTATATCATGAGCTTACCACATCCCTGAGTGTCATAGAGCATGCAAGTAAACAGGACCCAAGAAGGGAAAGATAGAGACCAAAACAAAAGCAAAATACTCTGTGTCCAATGGATGTGCTGGAATGTAGAGCGCTTCTTTAATGGTTCCTGGCAGAGGTCCAACTGAGCGTGTCCCCAGCAGAATGACCCAGTAAACAACAAAAGGGGGGAGTTTTGACCGTCCTTGTTCCCAATGACATATCTGGACGCGGTGGAAGCTCAACTGTCTAGCATAGTGGACTGGATGCTCTTTGTGCCCGAACATGGTTGACTGAATGGGGCTTTCAGTGCCGGCCAGCAATCAGCCTTCACCATGTTCTCTCACATCAAGCGATACAGAATGCTTGTTATCTGTTTGCATGGCTGGAAATTACATACAGTGGAAGCGTTCTCAGTGAGTTTACAGTAGCAACAGCTCATTAGGTTAGCAACATTTCATCTGCATAGGGAATGAGCTGTCCTCTTTATGGGCAGGGAATTACAAAACAGTTTAACATTGTTTGTTTTTATAATTTGATAATTATTTGATCAACCCACTGTTAATAGAGACCAACTAATGTAAAAAGATGAGTTTCTCTCTGAGTAATAATACTGTCTTTGACCAATGTCTATAAAAGCCTATCTGAGACTAAAAGTATATATTTTAAGGCAGGTATTCTATTCATTGCAGATAGTAACTTTCCAGATAGCTCTTTCAGAAGTGTTTAACCCCTACACCCCCACCCTCACCCAAAAGTGTTTTTGGCAGACAGCGGTCTCAAACATTCCAAAAAATACAATGCATATCCTTTACCTTAATCAGCTACTCTGCAATCTCTTATTGCTTGTTTTGAAGGACCTACTCCCAGAGCCATGGCTGTAACATGATTATTGAGAGAGAGGCGCTTGTTTGGATTTTCAATCATCACACAGAGAGCATGAGAGCGAAGCTCCCTAGACAGTGAAGTGCACTAATTAAAAATCCAACCTGCTCAATAATATTCTACAGTACTCAGGACAAGGCCACAAACGTTACCTGGTTGCACTATACATTAAGTGGCTCTTTCACCCGTGTAGTAACTCAATTAATGATGTTAATACCAGCTAGTAATAATATTGTATTAACATGTCTGTATTTTCTATTTGTAGATGTGACACTTGGCTCCCCCTTTTTCTACTACGTTTCCATGTTAGACGCTGTTCTCATTTGGTGAAAGTGTTCGGCTTTATACCTGCTTCAAAACAAACAAACATTTGATTACAAAAATCTAAAATGGTCAACTCTAGTATTTTTCTAAAGGAATTGAGACTTAGGACATCTACTGTGTGCGTGGACACAAGTCATTTTTCCAACAATTGTTTACAGACAGATTAGGTCACTTATAATTCAACGATAGGCTAATTGACATCATTTGAGTCAATTGTCAGTGCCCCTTTGCTTGACATCGTGAGAAAATCTGAAGAAATCAGCCAAGACCTCAGAGAAAAATGGAAGACCTCCACAAGTCTGGTTCATCCTTGGGAGCAATTTCCAAACGCCTGAAGGTTCCACGTTCATCTGTACAAACAATAGTACGGAAGTATAAACACCATGGGACCACGCAGCCGTCATACCGCTCAGGAAGGAGACGTGTTCTGTCTCCTAGTGTTGAACATACTTTGGTGCGAAAAGTGCAAATCAATCCCAGAACAACAGCAAAGGACCTTGTGAAGATGCTGGAGGAAACAGGTATAAAAGTATCTATATCCATAGTAAAACGAGTCCTACATCGACATAACCTGAAAGGCCGCTCAGCAAGGAAGAAGCCACTGCTCCAAAGCCAAATTTCACCCAACGTATTGTGGGAAGCTTGTAGAAGGCTACCCGAAACGTTTGACCCAAGTTAAACAATTTAAAGGCAATGCTACCAAATACTAATTGAGTGTATGTAAACTTCTGACCCACTGGGAATATGATGAAAGAAATAAAAGCTGAAATAAATCCTCCTCTCTACTATTATTCTGACATTTCACATTCTTAAATTAATGTTGTGATCCTAACTGACCTTAGACAGGGAATTGTTACTAGGATTAAATGTCAGGAATTGTGAAAAACTGAGTTTAAATGTATTTGGCTATGGTGTGGCTAAATTTGGCTAAACTCCCAACTTCAACTGTGTGTTCTTATTGAGAATAAGTGGCAACAGAGAAAATTGCATCCACTTACACAGTAAATGCATTACTTGTTGTAGCATGTCAACATAAGATACAGGGAAATGACTGTGCATTCAATACAAGAGAGTAGGACAATCAGAAACCAACACATCCTTGGATGCACATCCCCCATCATGGCTTGCCATTTAAATGTGCAATTATTGCAGTGTTTACCTTCTACCTCAAATACAAAACTTATCTGTACCCCCCTGCATTTTTGTATTGTTCTGAAAATTATATTGATGTCCACATTTTTGTATAGTATTGCCGTTCTTGGAGCAAGTCAAATTTTGATGATATTAGGTATTTAACATGAGAACTGAGAACTGATAGGACATTGAGAGCAATTCCGAAATGCTGTCCGTCTCTATGCTGAAACTGTAGGACTGCTGAGTGCTCATCAAACAGTACAGGGTTCATTTTCCAGATAGCGACAGGGTTTCAGTGCCGGTCAGTGCCCGTCTCTCAAAAGTACAGGTTCACCATACAGAACTTTGCGCTGGCCTTAAATATGGAATAGAATTCACAAGCATTTAGTGACCATGTTTATCTCTCTTTTGGGAAGAATGGGTTCTTGGGAGTGGTGTAGATATAGGAAATCGATACCAGCAAGACATTACCTCAAGCTGACATGCACTGACATTTCATACATTTGCATACCAAACTGGAATTTATGACCCTTAATTTGTGCCATTAATAATCATGTTATTTATTTATCATCATGCTTTCACTCTTAATGGTGATATTTGTATTAGATTCCAATATCTGAGGCGATGACAGTTAGGTGGGCCCATAAAGTACAAAAAAAATACCTGACCTTAGGGTTAGGGCTATTGATACTGATACTGATATTTCCAACACTGACTTGGCCACCACTGAAATCAGATTATCTCTGTATCAGATTATCTTGCTTTTAGATCAAGATTATGGCTTCAAACTACATTTATGTTAATGTATAGGTTTACAGTACTTCAACAAATACATTAATTTCGGTAAATTCTTATGCATTTTGAAAGATACGAATACACCATTAGTCATAATGCAACCCATTGAATGGGCTGAAAATGGTCACCTCAGATGCAAGTTCAGATTGGCCCCTAATTGAAAGGATAGTACAAATGTGGCATGAGAGACTTGCACAACCAAGTGGAACACATTTGTTTTCACATTTACAATTGCCAATCATGTGTAGGGATAACAAAAATGGGAAGGGAAAGCATCATAGAGTATGTCATTCACATGATACTATATATCAGACACAGATGTGTAACGACTGTCTTCCTCCTCCCCCGACGAGGAGGAGTAGTAAGGATCGTGGTACGTGTTCATGCTCTTCACTAAAACATTATAACACGGAAACACGGAAACAAAACAATCAACGACACGTGAAATAACAAACCGAAACAGTTCCGTGTGGAACACACAGTCACAGAAAATAAACACCCACGAAACACAAGTGGGAAAAGGCTACCTAAGTATGATTCTCAATCAGAGACAACCAACGACAGCTGCCTCTGATTGAGAACCATACCAGGCCAAACACAGAAATCCCAAATCATAGAAAAACTAACAGACACCCATCCAGAGGGGGGTCTTTGTCTTTGACCTTATTTATTGTTTTGTTCAGTGTTCTAGTACGTCATTAAAAGCTATGAACACTTAACACGCTGCGCATTGGTCCTCCTCTCTTTCTCCCAACGACAAACGTTACAAGATGTGAAATATTTTGTTGTTAAAATGATTAAGCCACAGCCAACTCATGTTCAAATGACATCTAAAGCCACGAGGGCCTTGTAGTTTATCTGTTGTAACGATGTGCACCGAGAGTCGGGAAGCAAGTTTAGGGAGTGAGTGTTTTAAATAAACAGAACATAATACAAAACAAGAAAAACGAACAACACACAGACAAGAAACAGAAACAATGATGCCTGGGGAAGGAACCAAAGGGAGTGACATATATAGGGCAGGTAATCAAGGTGGTGATGGAGTCCAGGTGAGTGTCATAATGCACGTAACGATGGTAACAGGTGACCTAGAGGCCGGAGAGGGAGCACACGTGACAGTACCCCCTCCCCGACGCGAGGCTTCGGCCACAGGACGCCAACTAAGATGATGATCCCGGGGATCAAGAGTGGATCGGTCACCTCCGCTGAGGCGCAGAAACCTGATGAACCGGGGTGAGAGCCTGATAAGCCGGCTGAAACCTTCCCAGCTGAGACCTCCTCGGTTGCCTAGGTCGAGGCACGTGAACCTGTTCCCCCAGCTGAGGCATTGGAGCCTGTCGATCCCGCTGAGGCAGGGAACCCGTCGACAAGCCGGCTGAGGCCTCCCAAGTAGCTCCGGTTCTGACACCCGGACCTGACATCGCCTCCAAAACACAAAAACGCTCCCTGATGCTTCCCTTTAGTGAGGCGTCATTCTGTAACAATGTGAGCTGAGAGTCGGGAAGCAAGTTCAGGGAGTGAGTGTTTTAATAAATACATGGAGCATAATACAAAACAAGAAATTCAAACAACACACAGAAGAAACAGAAACCTGGGGAAGGAATCTAAAGGAGTGACATATATAGGACAGGTAATCACGGGGGTGATGTAGTACAGGTGAGTGTCATAATGCGATGGTGACAGGTGTGCACCATAACGAGCAGCCTGGTGACCTAAAGGCCGGAGAGGGAGCACACGTGACATCTGTGGTGTCATAACTTTCTGTGCTTTTAACTACAAGTATGTTGTGTGTGTGTGTGTGTGTTCTTTGACAATTCACCTTTTCAACCTCATATTTCAAAGTCTTTCATATATAATTCTCAAAAGGAAAAATGTTCTGTTCAACAAAAACATAACCCCAAAACATTAAAATATGTAGAAACTCAGTCTGTAAAATGCTAAATAAATTTACCTATTGAATCCTGTTTCTGCTGGAAGTAGTCAATGGCCTAACAGCAATACGATTCTAACAGGGTTGGATAGGTGAAAACAAGGGTTCCTTATCCCTGCAAAGGTAGAGAAGATGGGAGTATGCAATGCAAGTATTCAAAGTGCCCCATCTGTACTGTCTGCTATTTCCTGAAGACCCTACTCTGCTGGTGTAGCTCCCTCTAAGTACTGCTCCTGACAGGCTGACTACACCGTGAGCGAGCATTGCAAAATAAATGTAGAAATCTATATTATTCAATTATTGCACCCACACTGCTTGCTCGCGCCAACAAGCATTGCCAAGGGCTAAAATAGAAGTTGCTTCTATTTCTGATACAGATTGTGCTGCAAGTCCTGCCTCTCCAATCTCCTCATTGGTTTATAGAAGCAGGTACCCATGTGCCATCTCCTCATTGGTTATACCCATGTGGGTGACTGAAAGACAAACGAGGTCAGTGGCGGTAATGCACCTAATTTATGAAAGTTGCCAATCGTTAAGAGAAGAAAAAGCCTGGAAGGAGGAGAGATGACTAGAAACTATTTGGTTGACCGTTTTATGTGTGGATTCATTGGCGGAGTAGAGGACCTTGTGCATTTCAGGTAAAATAACAACTCAATGTTTATATCACAGGACAAATTGGCTAGCAACAGCAAGCTAGCTAATTAGGACAAATTAACTAGCAAGTACAAGCTAGCTAGCTAAATTGCCATAAATGTTTAATGCTTTTCAACCTGTCCCCAAATTAGTGTAATTAGTTCAGAGTTTGTTTTGATATTTTAACCTGCGTGTCGTGATCGTGTTTGGCGTGGGGGGACAAAATACATTTATGCACGATGGAGCACGCATGCAGCCGGTTGGGGTTCCGTGTGAGGCTCAATACAATTATTTATGCTACTCACTTTGGTATTCAAACTACATCCCCAATAGAGGTTGAATCCACCTACTGTATGGTTGAAAGAACCAATGTTGCATCCAATAGTTTCTCTTTTTGCCAGTATGAATAGGAACTAGATAACCTCTTGATCCTCCGTCCTTCTAAAATATATTTTGTAAGCAGATGCTGGTGGGAGGTGCTATGAGAGGATGGGCTCGTTGTAATGGCTGGAATGGAATCAATGGAATGGTACCAAACACAACAAACACAGTGTTTGACTCCGTTCCATTGATTCCATTCCAGGCATTACAACGAGCCTGTCTTCCTATAGCACCTCATACAAGCCTCCTCTGATTGTCGGGTTGGTCGCATTTCCAAAAATAGATTTGTTATTGCAGTAGACTAATTCTATGATACACTGTGAATTACAATGTTGGTGATGGGATATCCGTAACCCAAAGCTTAATCTGAGCCGAGCTGTTTATTGGTCAGTGAGACATCTATGTTTGTTATTTAGCTCTTTCTAGCAGTTGGGAGGGCCTCACAAATGTTCAGCATGCGGTACTTTGTCCCTTTTTACCAGTGTTCTGATTAGAAGATAATTTAATAATTTCTGTTCCAACTGCTGCTTGTGTGTCCAGTTTAGGCAACTGCTACAATCAATTCCATTGTAGTGAACATAGATTTTCGTTGTGCCAGACTCCTCTGGACTAAATGAATGACCCATAATTTCCTCTCTTTTCTTCACCATTTTATATGCATTAACCACAGTGAAATTGATCATATTTTATTTGAACAATTTGACAGAGATTGAGTGGTGGATGGTGTCAAACTCCTGTGTGTTCTTTAGCAGAAGAAAGTAGAGGTTATAAAAGTAGAAGAAGCTTGGGGGCCACAATGTTATGATCACTCCGGTGATGTCAAAACTACCATGAATACTACTCGCATGTAACCCACTGAGAGTTATCCGTCGCTTTAAGTGCTCCAGATTTAATATGCTGTCAAAGACATTAATTACACACTTCACAGAGAATGTTCTGGCACTTTACCCGCGGCATTAGGCTGGTAATGTAAAAGTCACATTTAGTGTTAGCCTTTGAAGTTGTTCTGACAGAAGAGTTAAGCTAACAGAGAATGGCTGCTCCCACATTAACTGTGCAAAGGTCACCTGGGGCGTAGAAAGGTCATGTAGGGGAAATGAAAGTCATCAGCAGCTCGAGGGGCTGTGCAAATGTACAGTATCAGCAAAATAACAGTTGAGTACATTTAGCTAAAAGAAGATGACTCCTCTGCCCTCTCTTGTAGGGTGTATAACTGAGGGAGATGAAAGTAATTCGAGGCAGTGTTTTGGACACTGGTGACCAGCCTTCACTGTGTTTTGGACACATACCTGCCTATGCTGGTGACGCTGGTATGCTGGTGACCAAGCTGGTCCATGCTGGTCTAGCTGGTCAAGGTGGTCTAACCACGCCCATCATTATCATATTTACCAGCATGCTCTATTGCAGTTGATTTTTAGAATGTGTTTCAATCTCTTAGTTTGTTGTGCTTTTGTATGTACAGTACATTGATTGATTAATTAATCATATGCTACACAAATATAAATAACATTCATTTTTCTAAACTAATCCAATCTGTCATTCGACTTGTGCACCCACCACTGAAATGGTTGTTCCAGTAGTCAAGGTATTATTGTTTTGCTAAACCTGGCAGTCATTCTGAATACACAATGTGGGTACAGAAAAGTGCAAATTGTTGGTTGACTGGCTGGATTCCAATGGGAATTAAATATCATTTTGTAAGCCAGTGTGATGTCATTCTGGTTTTGCTGGTCACTAGCACCTATGCTGGACCAGCCTATGCTGGTATATCCTGTTTTTTGCACCAGGGCTGAAGCTCTCAGCTGGTCTTTCTTGCCGGCAGCAAGTTGATGGGTTATGACGTTGATAAGGATGGCATCAGTCCGTCTATCTACACCACAATGCTATTCATCTTTCAATGTATTTCCATATTCTTGAGTGCAATTACTTGTGAAGTCCACTTTTTATGACTGTCAAAGGCTGTTATCAAAATTACATCTATCGGTCAAATTGATGTCAATCATATGCTCCTAAGAAAGACTACTTTGCTCTTGCTGCGGGCGATTCCCTGATCCACCTCTACGCAGACGACACCATTCTATATACTTTCGGCCCGTCTTTGGACACTGTGCTATCTAACCTCCAAACAAGCTTCAATGCCATACAACACTCCTTCCATGGCCTCCAACTGCTCTTAAACGCTAGTAAAACCAAATGCATGCTTTTCAACCGGTCAGCGCCTGCACCAGCATGCCCGACTAGCATCACCACCCTGGATGGTTCCGACCTAGAATATGTGGACGTCTATAAGTACCTAGGTGTCTGGCTAGACTGCAAACTCTCCTTCCAGACTCATATCAAACATCTCCAATCAAAAATCAAATCAAGAGTCGGCTTTCTATTCCGCAACAAAGCCTCCTTCACTCACGCCGCCAAGCTTACCCTAGTAAAACTGACTATCCTACCGATCCTCTACAAAATGGCTTCCAACACTCTACTCAGCAAACTGGATGCAGTCTATCACAGTGCCATCCGTTTTGTCACTAAAGCACCTTATACCACCCACCACTGCGACTTGTATGCTCTAGTCGGCTGGCCCTCGCTACATATTCGGCGCCAGACCCACTGGCTCCAGGTCATCTACAAGTCCATGCTAGGTAAAGCTCCGCCTTATCTCAGCTCACTGGTCACGATGGCAACACCCATCCGTAGCACGCGCTCCAGCAGGTGTATCTCACTGATCATCCCTAAAGCCAACACCTCATTTGGCCGCCTTTCGTTCCAGTACTCTGCTGCCTGTGACTGGAACGAATTGCAAAAATCGCTGAAGTTGGAGACTCTTATCTCCCTCACCAACTTCAAACATCAGCTATCTGAGCAGCTAACCGATCGCTGCAGCTGTACATAGTCTATTGGTAAATAGCCCACCCTTTTTCACCTACCCCATACTGTTTTTATTTATTTACTTTTCTGCTCTTTTGCACACCAATATCTCTACCTGTACATGACCATCTGATCATTCATCACTCCAGTGTTAATCTGCAAAATTGTAATTATTTGCCTACCTCCTCATGCCTTTTGCACACATTGTATATAGACTCCCCCTTTGTTTTCTACTGTGTTATTGACTTGTTAATTGTTTACTCCATGTGTAACTCTTTGTTGTCTGCTCACACTGCTATGCTTTATCTTGGCCAGGTCGCAGTTGCAAATGAGAACTTGTTCTCAACTAGCCTACCTGGTTAAATAAAGGTGAAATAAAAAATTAAAAAAATTAAAAAATACCAGTATTCTTGTTATAAAGTAACTGCTCAGTGTTTCCAGATTTCTATAAAATATGACCTATAATTAATTACAATATGAATGAAATAGTTTTCCTTCTAAAATAATCACCATTTAGTATGTTAAAAAGCTGTTTTTCTGTGTTGGAATGGCGTGCGAACACCCCAGCAACAGAATTTTGAATCGGTCATTCAAAATATGAACGTGAGTAGACCACTGATAGGCCAGTACATCCTCTTTGAGGAAATAGCAACAAAAAAAATGTAACGATCTGTTTGAAATTTATGCTTTGGTCACAAATAAGAGCATACTATAGGATGAGTCAACAACATTATTTGGATATATAATACAATATGAACTTTTAAAAGTGAGATTTCACTGGACAGTTACTTTAAGTGTTGAAGTTTCAGATTTTAGTTTAATCAAAGTTTAAAAAAAAATAGGTTCTCAAAATCTGGGGCGCAATCGCACCTGTGGTTTATTAAAAGTATTGACAAGGGAACTGAATCTTCCGGGAGATGATATGAAGCAGATTGTACTGAATGAGTCCCGAAGCAATTCTGAAAATATCCCTCCCTCTGAAAGTGGTCAATTTATGGTTCACAGTTTCACTTAATTTGTGATCAAAATGTATAGAAATAAATGAAGTTATTTCAAACTCAATTTATATCTCTGATCAGAAAATAACCTTCATTCTTTCCTCTTCACAGGTTTGGAAATATGTGTATATTTTTTGTTTTTTAAATTTAAATAATCTTTCTACACTTCACATAGAAAGCGAGGAATTGATTCCGTTCTTTCCAAATGCCACGGTCAGCCATAAGATGAGAGGTCATAGACATCATGACATATGATTCATAATAACATCAAAGCAATAAGGAACCTGTATAGATCAGATAATAAACTGTCAAAATGAACTCTGGTGAAAGATTGACTCGCATGATTGAATGGAAATGGAAAGATGGAAAAGTTGACATTTCTAAAGTTACTTAAGTTACTTCATGCCGAAGCTGAAAGGTTTTCTTATCAGACTGACTTGTATGCATCAGAAGGCAATAACTAGAAAAGGACATGATTTGTTGATTGAAAGTAATGTTGACAGACAACTCTTATTAGACAGAGCTTTCCAGAAGTACTTGTAGCTGAAGACGAGGGAGGCGTTGGTCTTCTTCTGCACAGTTGTACCTAAAGGCCCCATGCCCATTTACTGTACCAACCACAATGAACTCTGAGACAGATTTGAAAATTGCTTTACAAAGATGATGGAGATATACATCATCGAAGTTTGCATTTATACAAATTCTAGCTTTAATTAATGCCTAAGGCAAGTGTGTGTGTGTGTGTGTGTGTGTGTGTGTGTGTGTGTGTGTGAGAGAGACAGAAAGCGAGAGAGAGAGAGAGAGAGGGGGGACTATGTGAAAGCTCTGGGACAAGAAGTCTGTTGGATTTTAAATGTTGAAGAAGGTATTCAGCAGCCGACATTGTTAAATTAGATCATTCATGAGGAATATAACTACACCCAACAAACCAACAGATCTACAAACTCTATCGGTATTCTTTCATCCAACTGTTGATGATACAGTACATGTTTAATCAGACTGTCAGGTTGTGCGCTACTGGTGGAGAAGTCAGGTGCAGGAGAGCAGAGAGTTGTGAACAGGCACACACTTTATTAAGGCAGAGGCAAATAAAACAGACAGAGGCTACTGCGTCAAATCCTCCAGCCAAAGGTAAAAGTGCAAGGCGCAAAACAGTCACAAAAATTGAGCAAAATGTTTACAATAAAAAACCTTTGTGAAATACCACGGAAATAACGGGAAAAACCCCAGCCTGGCGCATACACATGAAACACATAACAAATACAATTTCACACAAAGACATGGAGGGGAACAGAGGAATAAATACATGCAGTGTGATTAGGGAATGTAAACCAGGTGTGCAGGGAACAAGACAAAACAAATGGAACAATGGAAAAATGGAGAGGCGATGGCTAGAAAGCCTGGGACGTCGACCGCCAAACGCCGCCTGAACAAGGAGAGGAGCCGACTTCGGCGGAAGTCGTGACACAGACATTGTTGAGGAAAGTTTAAGATTGCTGTATCAAATAGGTAATCACACAACATTGAAGCATAATTCAGCCTGTATCTTTGTTCAGGCAAAACAGAAATGTTATTATGCAACAAGGTAAATTGCTTAACGTTAATCTCATAGGCCACATAGTAGACCTCTATAAAACCTTATACTGTGTGTCTAAATAACAGAAATGACAGAGTAAATTGAGAACAAAAACTATTTCCAACATGCTGCCTGACATGCCAAGCCAAGCATTAGTAAACTCAGCCCTGTATTATTTAGTGTGGTGTTGTATACCTGCCAAGGGCCCAGAATCTCATTACAGATCCTGTCACTTCTCTCAGGTGTAGTGAGTAATGAAGCCTCCCCGTACTGAGTACTGACACGGCACATTCCAGCAAAACCGCAGATTAATACTGTACAGTGAATTAGAAAATGATGCCTTGGCTGAGGTTTGCCTCCCGTTTCCGCCTTTAATTGAGTTACAGGACGAATCATCACTCATCCCCTTACGGTTGCATTGATACATGTACTCCCACTCTCATAGGATCTCAGGAATAGCAGGTGCTGCTCCCCCTGAGTAGCATAATGGCCAAAAAGCTACCTGATCAGTCAACTGGGGAAATAGTAAAGAAATTGGCAAGAAGACAAGGCGAGCTGAATTGAAAGACATGTCTGGTGTGCTGTAGATGGGAAAAGCGTCCAGGATTTGATTGGATATCTTTGACACATACTGATTATTCTGTGTTTTCTGCACAAATTAGACAAATAATAATATTGTCAGAGTGTATAAGAGTGCTGAATTATTAGTGTGCCTTCAATTAAATTGTTATGCTTTTGTTTCAACAGCTGGTAATAACTGTTGGGGCCGTATATAGGCCTAAAGTAGTCCCAAGAACATATTCAGAAGCAGTGCAGAACACATTCACAAGCTCCCAATAAACAATGCATGTAATTACATGCAAGTAAGTAAATTACAGTAAGTTTAAATAGCTTAGTATACTTGATGTCAACCTGCATTTGTTGCCATATGGTGTATGTGAAGTGGTTATGATTATGAATTGCTTATAAATGTGTGTAGAAATAGAAAATAGATAATAGAAAGAGCTTTTAATAGAAAGAGCTTGGCATCCTAATTGGTATCTTAATTCTAACAGAGTGAAACATAGTGAGAATTTTCAATTCCAAGTTTCACGTCACTGTGTCGTCTTGGTGTTTTGTGACTCTGACCAAATAATCACATTAGTTTACAATGAAAAGCTGCAGTTGGTTTTTAAATGTTCTCCAATCAAAGCCCCAAACTGGGCACTATTTAACCAGTCTTTGACCTTCTCCTAGCCCCTAAAGGATATCACTTTATTTATAGAATAGGTTTGATTAGATCCCAATGCTTAATGCGGGAACAAAGTACCCTTCAAAAAATTAGTAGGGAGCAGTGAAGCAATCAGTGGCTCTGAGCGCAAACTGAAATCTACTGTGATTTGACTAATGTACTATTTACCTGCCCTTAGTTGCAGGCGTTAAATTCCAAAAAAGACCCCTGGTTTATCATTGATTCCAAAGTCATTATGAGTAAGGTGCAATTAGGGGAATAAAATGTCATTTCCCAACTAAGAGATGTTTTGTCTTCAAATGAATATGTCCTGAACTCCCTGTTCCAGGCAAGCCTAGGCCAAAGAAGATTGCTGAACCAATGGAAACATGTTCTTTCCTCCAACTAAAATTAACCCCAAGATATGAATGTAATGGACACCGACAGAGATATTTACTGGATGTATTTCTGTCTAGGCTTGTCATGCCAAATTGACTGACAAAGGGGACTCTGCTTTGTTGGCCATAGTACTCAGCATTCACTTTGGTGACCTTTAGTGACCTGTCTGGGCTCAACCCCAGCACCATTGTTAAATGTCAGCTTGAAAGGCAATTATGTTAATCTATGCATTACACTTCTTTACAAATGTTGGGTGAGTAAAGAGCTGTACAGTGCTGTTTAGAACAGTATACCCTATCAACGTAAAATATTTGTGTTCATTTCCTATGGTTGACTTTTTCCATCACCATGTCACTTTTAATTTGCTGTTGCATTTCCCAGGGCCAATCCAGGAACAGTTGGACATCCACATCTGGTTGCACAGAGATCATCACACTAGTCTTCCATACACAGTAGGTACATTTCTCTTGCATTCAAAGAGTCCTTTTTATGGTAAACTAGCTGTCTAGAGAGTTAATTTAGGTCCTGTTCCAGACCTCTCACTGGAAAAGCGGAACGTCAGTAGTGAAAGAGGAGGAAGGTAAAACAGAAGGAACATTTTTGTAAAAATAGGAAAGCCATGCCTCTGGTTATTCAGTAGAAATGTGCTTTAATTAGTATGAGCAGAGGAAGGGGCAATGCATGATATGAGATACTTAGGCTCTACATTCATCGTAATAGATGTTTCCCCATTGCCTATTTGTTTGGAGTTTATTAATATTCATTCTCAAGATGCAATGGAGTTCATTCTCTATCCACGGCTCTCGTTTCCCTACAGGGCAGCATAAGGAGTTTTGTCTGAGAGAGAGGTCTGAAAACGGAGATGTATGTCTCTGTGGCTAGGAAATTAAGATACGATTTTCATTAGTTTCTCCCACTGCTCCATTCTGCTAATGCATCTCAATGAGACATGAAAGACACATCTTGAGGACGCAACACTTTTCAACTTTCTGTGTCTTCTGTGTCTTTTGCACTTTTCATCCTCTCTGCCAATCCAGAAACTTCATTAGCCATGTTGTGGTATTCTGAGTGTGACAGGATGGGAAAATACAGACAGCAGATCACTTAAAGTCCCACTGGTTCACTCTCGGGGAGTACAACAACAAAAACAACACACATTTCAAAACAAACGTGGAAATGGTTACAGACAGAAGCATTTAATTGATAGTGACTGAGCTATCTACAGTGGCTTGTGAAAGTATTCACCCCCTTGGCATTTTTCCTATTTTGTTGCCTTACAACCTGGAATTAAAATAGATTTTTTGGGGGGGTTGTATATTTGATTTACCCAACATGCCTACCACTTTGAGGATGCTTGTGAAATAAACAAGAAATAAGACCAAAAAAAATGAAAAATTGAGCGTGCATAACTATTCACCCCCTGAAAGTCAATACTTTGTAGAGCCACCTTTAACAGCAATTACAGATGCAAGTATCTTGGGGTATGTCTCTATAAGCTTGGCACATCTAGACACTGGGATCTTTGCCCATTCTTCAAGGAAAAACTGCTCCAGCTCCTTCAAGTTGAATGGCTTCTGCTGGTGAACAGCAATATGTAAGTCATACCACAGATTCTCAATTGGATTGAGGTCTGTGCTTTGACTAGGCCATTCCAATACACTTAAAATGCTTTAGCAGTATGCTTAGGGTCATTGTCCTGCTGGTGAACATATCCCAGTCTCAAATCTCTGGAAGACTGAAACAGGTTTCCCTCAAGAATTTCCCTGTATATAGCGCCATCGACCATGCCTTCAATTCTGACCAGTTTCCCATTCCCTGCCGATGAAAAACATCCCCATAGCATGGTGGTGGCAACCTCATGGGAATGGTGTTCTCGGGGTGATGGGAGGTTTTGGGTTTGCGCCAGACACAGTGTTTTCCTTGATGGCCAAAAAGCTACATTTTTGTATCATCTGACCAGAGTACCTTCTTCCATACATTTGGGGAGTCTCCCACATGCCTTTTGGCGAACACCAAACGTGTATGCTCATTTATTTTCTTTAAGCAATGGATTTTTTCTGGCCACTATCAACATAAAGTCCAGCTCTGTTGGAGAGTGTGGCTTAAAGTGGTCCTATGGACAGTTAATCCAATCTCTGCTGTGGAGCTTTGCAGCTCCTTCGAGGTAATCTTTGGTCTCTTTGTTGCCTCTCTGATTAATCCTTGCCTGGTCCGTGAGTTTTGGTGGGGGGCACTCTCTTGGCAGATTTGTGGTGCCATTTTATTTCAATAATTTTTAAAATAATTGATTTAATGGTGCTCCATGGGAAGTTCCAGATATTTTTAATAACCCAACCCTGATCTGTACTTGTCCACAACTTTGTCCCTACCTGTTTGCTTGGTCTTCATTGTGCCACTTGCTTGGTGGTGTTGCAGACTCTGGGGCCTTTCCGAACAGGTGTATATACAGTTGAAGTCAGAAGTTTACATACACCTTAGCCAAATACATTAAAACTCAGTTTTCACCATTCCTGACATTTAATCCTAGTAGTAATTATCTGTCTTAGGTCAGTTAGGATCACCATTTTATTTTAAGAATGTGAAATGTCAGAATAAGTAGAGTGATTTATTTCAGCTTTTATTTCTTTCATCACATCCACATTCGGTCAGAAGTTTACCTACACTCAATTAGTATTTGGTAGCATTGCCTTTAAATTGTTTAACTTGGGTCAAACGCTCCGGGTAGCCTTCCACAAGGCACATTCCTCCTGACAGAGCTGGTGTAACTGAGTCAGGTTTGTAGGCCTCCTTGCCTCGCACATGCTTTCCCAGTTCTGCCAACACATTTTCTATAGGCTGGAGGTCAGGGCTTTGTGATGGCCACTCCAATACCTTGACTTTATTGTCCTTAAGACATTTTGCCACAACTTTGGAAGTATGTTTGGGGTCATTGTCCATTTGGAAGACCCATTTGCGACCAAGATTTAACTTCCTGACTGATGTCTTGAGATGTTGCTTCAATATATCCACCTAATTTTCCTCCCTCATGACGCCATCTATTTTGTGAAGTGCACCAGTCCCTCCTGCAGCAAAGCACCCCCACAACATGATACTGCCACCCCCGTGCTTAACGGTTGGGATGTGTTCTTCAGCTTTCAACCCTCCCCATTTTTCCTCCAAACATAATGATGTTCATTATGGCCAAACAGCGTGGCCATCTAGCCACTGGGATTGGCAGGGTGGCAGGGTAGCCTAGTGGGGCAGGGTAGGCTAGCCTAGTGGTTAGAGCGTTGGACTAGTAACCGGAAGTTTGCAAGTTCAAACCCCCGAGCTGACATGGTACAAATTTGTCATTCTGCTCCTAGGCAGTTAACCCACTGTTCCTAGGCTGTCATTGAAAATAAGATTTTTTTCTTAACTGACTTTCCTAGTTAAATAAAAGGTAAAATATAAACAGTTCTGTTTTTGTTTCATCATACCAGAGGACATTTCTCCCAAAAAATACGATCTTTGTACCAATGTGCAGTTGCAAACCGTAGTATGGCTTTATTTATGGCAGTTTTGGAACAGTGGCTTCTTCCTTGCTGAGCGGCCTTCCAGGTTATGTCGATACATGACTCGTTTTACTGTGGATATAGATACTTTTGTACCTGTTTCCTCCAGAATCTTCACAAGTTCCTTTGCTGTTGTTCTGGGATTGATTTGCACTTTTCACACCAAAGTGGCAAACGTTGTTTAGAATCAATCCTCAAGGTGTTTTTCACATATCTATTCGATGATAAATCATTCGTGGCAGTTGGGTTTCTCCTCGGAAGCAAATGGAAAAATACACGCAGCTGGAGATTACGCAATAATTGCGACGGAGGACACCAAGCGAGCACCTGGTAGATGTAGTGTAAAATGGTCAATCCTCCAATGATATGTCTACAAATACGTTACAATGCTGCAGACACCTTGGGGAAACGAGAGAAAGTGTAAGCTCATTCCTGGCGCATTCACAGCCATATAAGGAGACATTGGAACACAGCGCCTTTAAAATCTGGGGCATTTCCTGTTTGAAATTTCATCTTGGTTTCGCCTGTAGCATCAGTTCTGTGGCACTCATATAATATCTTTGCAGTTTTGGAAACGTCAGAGTGTTTTCTTTCCAAAGCTGTCAATTATAAGCATAGTCGAGCATCTTTTCGTGACAAAATATCTTGTTTAAAACGGGAATGTTTTTTTATCCAAAAATTAAGAGCGCCCCCTATATCGAAGAAGTTAAAGGCACAGTCAACTTAGTGTATGTAAACTTCTGACCCATTGGAATTGTGATACATGGAATTATAAGTGAAAAAGTGAAATAATCTGTCTGTAAATAATTGTCTGGAAAATGACCTGTGTCACGCACAAAGTAGACAGTGGTTGAAAATGAGTTTTAATGACTCCAAGAAAAGTGTATGTAAACTTCCGACTTACTGAGATCATGTGACAGATCGCTAAAATGGCAGCAGAAGAAATGGCAGCAGTTTTACGGGGGCTTAACCAATTGTGCTATTATTATTATTTTTTCTCATTATTTGTAACTTGTTTTGTACATAATGTTTCTGCAACCGTATCTTACGGCAAAAAAAGAGCTTTCTGGATATCAGGAAAGCGATCACTCACCTCGGATTAGACAAAGATTTTTTCTTCAACAAGTAGGACGCACGGGATATTCTCTGAACACCCAACAAGGCCAATATACCAGTTATTTGCAAGAGGAAGAGACGTAGGTACGGAGGACACAGAGTGGGGTGCCTCATAAGGATCCGCAGAAGGCGAGCTGGAAAGCTGCCGTTACCATCTATATTACTCGCCAACTTGCAATCATTGGACAATAAATTAGACGAGGTACGATCACGAATATCCTACCAACGGGACATAAAAAACTGTGGGGGGGGGGGGGGGGTCTGTGCATATTTGTAAACAACAGCTGGTGCACAAAATCTAAGGTAGTCTCTAGATTTTGCTCGCCTGAAGCAGAGTATCTTGTGATAACATGCAGACCACACTATTTGCCTAGATAGTTTTCAGCTATACTTTTCGTGGCTGTTTATTTACCACCACAGACGAATGCTGGCACTAAGGCCGCACTCAGTCAGCTGTATAAGGAAATAGGCACACAGGAAACCCCTCACCCAGAGGCGGCGTTCCTAGTGGCCGGAGACTTTAATGCAGGGAAACTTAAATCAGTTCTACCTAATTTCTATCAACATGTTAAATGTGCAACCAGAGGGAAATAATTATAGATCACCTGTACTCCACACACAGAGCCGCGTACAAAGCTCTCCCTCGCCCTCCATTTCGTAAATCCGATCACAACTCTATCCTCCTGACTCCTGCTTACAAGCAAAAATTAAAGCAGGGAGCACCAGCGACCGGCCTATAAAAATTGGTCAGGTGAAGCAGATGATAAACTACAGGACTGTTTTGGTATCACAGAATGGAACATGATCCGGGAGACTACCGATGGCATTGAGGAGTACACCACATCAGTCACTGGTTTTATCAATAAGTGCATTGAAGACATCGTCCCCACAGTGACTGTACGTACATACCCCAACCAGAAGCCATGGATTACAGGCAACATTCGAATTGAGCTAAAGGGTAGAGCTGCCACTTTAAAGGTGCGGGACTAACCCGGAAGCTTATAAGAAATCCTGCTAAGCTCTGCGACGAACCATCAAACAGGCAAAGCGTCAATACAGGGCTAAGATTGAATCATACTACACCGGCTCCGACGCTCATCTTATGTGGCAGGGCTTGCAAACTATTACAGACTACAAAGGGAAGCACAGCCGCGAGCTGCCCAGTGACACAAGCCTACCAGACGAGCTAAATTATGTCTATACTCGCTTCGAGGCAAGCAACACTGAGGCATGCAAGAGAGCATCAGCTGTTCCAGGCGACTGGGTGATCACTCTCTCCGTAGCGAACGTGAGTAAGACCTTTAACCATATCTTCATGTACATACTACCTCAATCAGCCCGACTAACTGGTACCTCTATATAGCCTCCCTACTGTTATAGCCTCGCTACTGTATATAGCCTCTCGACTGTCATTTTACTGTTGTTTTTATTTATTTACTTACCTACTGTTCACCTAATACATTTTTTGTCCTGTTGGTTAGAGTCTGTAAATGAGCATTTCACTGTAAGGTCTACACCTGCTGTATTTGGCGCAAGTGACAAATCAACTTTTTTTTTTTTTATCATGTGACACTTAGAATGCACACAGGTGGACCTTATTTAACTAATTATGTGGCTTCTGAAGATAACTGGTTGGACCAGATCTTATTTAGGGGCTTCATGGCAAAGGGGGTGAATGCACGCACCACTTTCCAGTTTTACAATTTTTTTAAATTTCACAATTTGGACTGTTATGTGTATGTCCATTACATGAAATCCAAATTAAAATCCATTTAAATTACAGGTTTTAATGCAACAAAATAGGAAAAACGCCAAGGGGGATGAATACTTTTGGAAGGCACTGTACGCTGATTGGATATTTCTAATCAGAAGGACTTATTATTGTGGAAAAGATTGAGTCTACATTCACATTCTTATGCTAGCCCTAAATTGTGTCTGACGCAATGCAAGCTTCAAGGATTAGTGTAGTCTTGGCATGAATTTACAAATTGCTAAATGTTTCTAACAGGACCATTATGTTTACATATATTTATATTATAAGGTTTGATTAATCAAATAAATATTACTTAATTGACCATTATCATCATGACAATAGGTGGTTACACAACAAATTAAGTAAATCATTGCTGCTGAAATAAAACAAACATTATTCAATTTACGCCAACCAGAGGGGTATTCCATTCCTGAACATATCCGGCTTGTCTTAACCAGATGAGGGATCCCAGGATTTCTTGGTTCCAGAACGGCTGCTTCTTGTTTAAGTTATTAGGCTAAGCACACGGCTGATTAGTAACAACACTTTGCACTTTATAGAGCACTTTTATTGCACCGCTGGTGATATTAAGTGTCAAGGCTTTGGCCTAATATGGATGTTGTTGTAGCCTATGTCACAATTGCAGGTCCATTTCATAGCCTAATGTAGGATTAATAATAATTTATTGAATTCATAGTGCTTTTCATGACAACATGGGCAACAATGAGTTCTCTGTTTAGTTATAACCCCATGGGAGTCACAGATCATCGGACAAAAGAAGTAAGGAAGATTATTCAGTATTCAATAGCTACCTGTTTGTTTAATGTTGTGAAAAGATGTTTGTTACGGATACAGTTATCCTGTGTGTGTGTGTGTGTATCCTGTGTGTTTCTTTTCTCTCCTTCTCCCCTCACAGGTGAGAATCATCACTCCCCAATCAGTCAACAATCAATCATCAATCAGAAGACACACCTCCACCTATTTCCTACCCTATCACAGTTCCTTCCCCATGGTTTAAAAACCCCATCATTTGTTTGCTCTAGAGCTAGCTCAATCTCTCTGTAAATGCCATGTATGTAGATCTCTGTGTTTCACTCTCTCTTTGTCTTAAACCTCTCTTTTGTTTAAGCACCTCCATAGCACTTTGTCATCACCTGTGAGTATTGTTTTGGTTATGGTGTTTGTTTGTTGCTGGTGGGAAAAGGGGGAAACCAAGACAAGTCGCCCATGGGCATACACTACCCGTAGGTAAACTTTGTTAAATACACTAGTTAGAACTGGGCGGACCACCCACTGTATTTTTTGTTAGTTAGTTAGCTGTTGTTAAAGTAGGCTAGTCTAGCTTAGGGGTGTTTTTGTATATTTATTGTTTCTTTCCTTGGGTCCAGCTCAGCCCCTTTTCCTGCTCCCCTCATTACCGTGTGTTTATAAATAAACTTTGAGTTTGACGGTAGATTTCAGTTGTCCTGGTTATTTCGTTCACACTTTTACTTTGTCACAATTATAATTTGCATGAGTTATGTTACGGGTTTCATTACCATCCCCCCTAGACTGTCGGGCCAAAAGGGATTCGTAACAATGTTCAATCTTGTTATGCTACAGCCTTATTATAAAATGGATTTTAAAATAAATAAAATCCTCAGCTCTACGGACAATACCTTCGACCTCATGGCTTGGTTTTCGCTTGGATATGCACTGTCAACTGTGGGACCTTACTCTATGTAGAAAAGTGCGTGCCTTTCCAAATCATGTCCAATCAATTGACCTGACCACAGGTGGACTCCAATGAAGTTGTAGAAACATCTCAAGGATGATCAATGGAAACAGGATGCACATGAGTTCAATTTTGAGTCTCATCACAAAGGGTCTGAATTTTTAGATAAATAACACAATACCCCATAATGACAAAGCAAAAACAGTTTTTTGGGTGAAGAAAAAAACTGAAATACCTTATTTACATAAATATTCAGAAATTGAGCTCATGTGCATCCTGTTTCCATTGATCATCCTTGAGATGTTTCTACAACTTCATTGGAGTCCACCTATGGTAAAGTCAATTGATTGGACATGATTTGGGAAGGCACACAGCTGTCTATATAAGGTCACGCAGTTGACAGTGCATATCAGAGCGAAAACCAAGCCATGAGGTTGAAAGAATTGTCCACAGAGCTCCGAGACAGGATTGTGTCGAGGCACAGATCTGGGAAAGGGAACCAAAACATTTCTGCAGCATTGAAGGTCCCCAAGAACACAGTGGCCTCCATCATTCCCCAAGACTCTTCCTAGAGCTGGCCATCCTGCCAAACTGAGTAATCAGGGGAGAAGGCCCTTGGTCAGGGAGGTGCCCAAGAACCCAATGATCACTCTGACAGAGCTCTAGAGTTCATCTGTGGAGATGGTTGTCCTTCTGGAAGGTTCTCCCATCTCTGCAACACTCCACCAATCAGGCCTTTACGGTAGAGTGGCCACTCCTCAGGAAAAGACACATGATGGCCCGCTTGGAGTTTGCCAAAAGGCACCTAAAGGACTGTCAAACCATGAGAAACTGATGAAACCAAGATTGAATTCTTTGGCATGAATGCCAAGAGTCACATCTGGAGGAAACCTGGATCGATCCCTACGGGGAAGCGTGGTGGCAGCATCATGCTGTGGGGATGTTTTTCAGTGGCAGGGACTGGGAGACTAGTCAGGATTGTGTCAAAGATCAACAGAGCAAAATTCAGAGAGATCCTTGATGAAAACCTGCTCCAGATGGCTCAGGACCTCAGGGCGAAGGTTCACCTTCCAACAGGACAACAACCCAACAAGTCTCTGAATAACCTTGAGTGGCCCAGCCAGAACCCGGACTTGAACTTGATCTGAAAATAGCTGTGCAGCAACGCTCCCCATCCTACCTCACAGAGTTTGAGAGGATCTGCAGATAAGAATGAGAGAAATTCCCCAAATGCAGGTGCCAAGAAGACTCAAGGCTGTAATCGCTGCCAAAGGTGCTTCAACAAAGTACTGAGTAAAGGGTCTGAATACTTATGTAAATGTGATAAATTAGCAAACATTTCTAAAAACCTCTTTTGCTTTGTAATTTTAGGGTAATGTGTGTAGATTGTATATTTGATCAGTTTTAGAATAATGCTGTAATGTAACAAAATGTGGAAAAAGTCAAGGGGTCTGAATACTTTCTGAAGGCACTGTATATGGACAGCTCGATGGCCAGGGAATGCAACAAAGACTTTAAAACGTTTTTTTTTTCAATGAGAGGTACAGGAGACTCTTCTTACGGCTCTACACAAAGTTCAGCATTGCCTACATTGTACAGGAAACATTCAGTGCAAGAAAAAACTGCATTGAGTTGTATTTGCTACTGTATATATTGGTTGAGTAAATTGATCAGATTTGAGGGATTGTGCAGAAAAATGTCAAAAAATATATATATATTTTTTTTTACTTAAAAAAATAAATCATACTGAATGATCTAAAAGATGTATTCGAGGTCCATTAATTAGTTCTCTTTGTAAAGCACGGCAAACAATGCAGGCTTCCAAGGAAAGACAGGCCATAGTGATGAACAAGAATCTGATTGGCAGAGAAGTCCCGGATTTATTCAACAGGACAGCCAAAAATCCAGTTCACCAAGGGTTGCATTCGTAAATTCACTCTGGCTATCTACTCTGATTTCAGAGCACTCTCGTCTGAATGTGCTAAAGCGCAGAATAACTGATGAATTTATGAATGCTCAACACCCGTTGAATATGGCCGGTGTCATTTTTTAAATTAAATTGTTGCCAGCAGCACAGTTACACTCACCAACGCTCTGGATAACATGAAAAAAGCCTAACCACCTTTGCTAGGGCAGGTAAAATGGTCAGAGTGAGGTGTTCTCTCATTTGTTTCTGGAAGTAGCTAGCAAGCTAGCCAACTTTAGCCAGTTAGCTTGGGTACTTGACCGCTAGTGTGAGGTCATAACGCTTGGATCAACGTGCACTATGAAGCCCCGAGAGCGAAACACTCTGAATTTATGAACGCCCAGAGCGCACTCTAGCACTCCAGATTGAATTTACAAACACACCCCTAGTAGGTATCAGGTTTGCTTAAGAGCATTCATTGCTATTGTTTCTGATCAGGCTCTCTTTCAAGGTCTCTATCTGGAGCTGGAAATTCTGAGTTTGACTCACTAAATCAGTAATCCGGCTTTCTGGAATACCCCTCAGGGCGCAAAGACCTCACCCCCGGTCCTCTCAAACAAAACAAATAAGTGATTGTGCCACTGTTTACCAGAAATGGAATGCTCCTGTCAACATTAACATATATAGTAAAAGACAAAACAAGACTGAAGAGCAATGGGTGTTTTTGTTTGTATAATGTCTGGTTTCAGTGTACTGTGTCAACACATTTTGAGTGTTTCTCCTATGTGTGTTTATTTGTTTTCATCTCCCATGAGGGTCAAATTCTATATTATCTTGGCCACAGCCAGCAACAGTTGTTATTTTGTTGAGATTACGAAAATATTAAACCGAGCTGTTGTTTTCAATCCGGGAATTGGATATCTTGTTTAATTTAATATAAAGGAAGAATGAAACACAAACAATATCCTCAGCTGAATGTTGTTCATATCACCTAGGTTACTGATGACTCTCTGAAGAACAACATACCATTGATGTCCTGAATAGCCCACTAGTGTTTATCACAGTGCAATGCAAAGGAAGAATAAGACGAATACTTTATGGCCTATTATATGACAGTACACTAGTACAGGAAACTCTAGACTCCCCGGGTGCACGTTTTGTTTTTTGCCCTAACACTACACAGCTGATTCAAATATGCTTGATTAGTTGATTATTTGAATCAGCTGTGTAGCGCTATGGCAAAAACCAAAACGTGCACCCGAGGGGGCCCAAGAACCGAGTGTGGGAAACCATGCCCTATCCCTGGTCTTTGAGAAAGTCACCTTTGAGGAAAACAACAAGTTTGATTGATATGTTTTTTATATCATAATTGTATTTTATAATCAATCATTCTCGATAGAGCATAATTTCTTCTAGGCTAGTGACAGTCGGAGCTATCTATCAAAATTTGACAATTTAATGTGGTCCATATGGTTTGAAAGGCAAACCTCACAGTACAGGTAGGAATATACTTTAGATACTCACAATAGTGCAATGAAGCTTTGTAAGTTTAAATTCTATGAAACATCTCCTTTTAAACGTTGAGCCAAACAGATGCCCTTTTCTTCATCCCTATAGACTTACTCGAAAACATATGTAGAAGACAGAAACCCTTTCCCACCAAACGTTCCCTAAAGTACAACTCTTTAACAAAAAGCTTCTATACTGAACAAAAACATAAATGCAAGATGTAGAGTTGGTCCCATGTTTCATGAGCTGAAATGAAAGACCCAGACATTTTTCATACACACAAAAAGCTTATTTATCTCAAATTTGGTGCAAAAAGTTTTTTACATCCCTGTTAGTGAGCATTTCTCCTATGCCAAGATAATCCATCCACCTGACAGGTGTGGCATATCAAGAAGCTAATTAAACAGCATGATCATTACACAAGTGCACCTTGTGTTGGGAACAATAAAAGGCCACTTTAACATGTGCAGTTTTGTCACACAACACAATGCCACAAATATCTCAAGTTTTGAGGGAGCGTGTAAATGGCATGTTGACTGCAGGAATTTCCATCAGAGTTGTTTCCAGATAATTTAATGTTAATTTCTCTACCATAAGCCGCTTCCAAGGTCTTTTTAGAGAATTTGGCAGTACGTCCAAAGGCCTCACAACCACAGACCACATGTAACTACGCCAGCCCAGGACCTCCACATCTGGCTTCTTCACCTGCGGGATCATCTGAGACCAGCCACCCGGACAGCTGATGAAACTGAGGAGTATTTCTGTCTGTGATAAAGCCCTTTTGTCTGGAAAAAAGTCATTCTGATTGGCTGGGTCTGGCTCCACAGTGGGTGGGCCATATCTTCCGTTTAAGCCTACTAGAAAGTGTGTGCCCTCAGGCCTGGAAGGAAGCAAACATCATTCTGCTAACTAAGAATGGTAAAACCCCCTTTACTGGCTCAAAAAGCCAACCAATCAGCCTGTTACCAAACCTCAGTCAAGTTTTGGGAACAATTGTGTTTAACCAAATACAATGCTATTTTAAAGCCAACAAATTGACAACTGACTTTCAGCACAGTTATTGGAAGGACATTCAACAAGCACAGCACTTGCACAAATGACTGATGATTGGCTGAGAGAAACGGATGATAAAAAGATTGTGGGGGCTGTTTTGTTAGACTTCGGTGCAGCTTTTAACATTATAGATCATAGTCTTGCTGCTGGAAAAACATATGTGCTATGGCTTTATACCCTCTGCTACAGTGCCTTGTGAAAGTATTCATCCCCCTTTGGAGTTTTTCCTATTTTGTTGCATTACAACCTGTAATTTAAATGGATTTGGGGGGGATTTCATGTAACGGACATACACAAAATAGTCCAAATTGGTGAAGTGAAATGGAAAAAATACCTTGTTTAAACATTTCTTAAAATATCTAAAACGGAAAAGTGGTGCGTGCGTATGTATTCACCCCCTTTGATTGGAATGTCTGTCCATAGGACCACTTTCATCCGCACACTCCACATAGCAGGGCTTTATGGAAGAGTGGCCAGAAAAAAAACATTGCTTAAAGAAAGAAATAAGCAAACACGTTTGATGTTCGCCAAAAGGCATGTGGAAGACTCCCCAAATATATGGAAGAAGGTACTCTGGTCAGATGATACCAAAATTGAGCTTTTTGGCCATCCAGGAAAAACTATGTATGGCGCAAACCCAACACCTCTCATCACCCCGGGGACACCATCCCCACAGTGAAGCATGGTGGCAGTATCATGCTGTGGGGATGTTTTTCATCGGCAGGGACTGGGAAACTGGTCAGAATTGAAGGAATGATGGATGGCTCTAAATACAGGGAAATTCTTGAGGGAAACCTGTTTCAGTCTTCCAGAGATTTGAGACTGGGATGTAGGTTAACCTTCCAGCAGGACAATGACCCTAAGCATACTGCTAAAGCACCACTCGAGTGGTTTAAGGGGAAATATTTAAATGTCTTAGAATGGACTAGTTAAAGCCCGGACCTCAATCCAATTGAGAATCTGTGGTATGACTTAAATATTGCTGTACACCAGTGGAAGCCATCCAGCTTGAAGGAGCTGGAGCAGTTTTGCCTTGAAGAATGGGAAAAAAATCCAAGTGGCTAGATGTGTCAATATAGAGACATACCCCAAGAGACTTGTATGCACGCTCAAGTGTTCCATTTTTTGTCTTATTTCTTGTTTGTTTCACAAGAAAAAATATTTTGCATCTTCAAAGTGGTAGGCAAGTTGTATAAATCAAATGATACAACCCCCCCCCCAAAAAAAATATATTTTAATTGCAGGTTGTAAGGCAAACAAATAGGGAAAATTCCAATGGGGCTGGATACTTTCGCAAGCCACTGTATATTGTGGATAAAGAGTTACCTGTCTAATAGAACACAGAGGGTGTTCTTTAATGGAAGCCTCCAACATAATCCAGGTAGAATCAGGCATTGCCCAGGGCAGCTGTCTAGGCCCCTTACTTTTTCAATCTTTGACTCAACACTATACAAGTCAGCTACTACAGGGACTGAAATGACGGCAACACTTAACAAAGAGCTGCAGTTAGTTTCAGAATAGGTGGCAAGGAATAAGTTAGTCCTAAATATAAAAATTTAAAAAAGCAATTTTTTGGGCCAAATCATTCACTAAACCCTAAACCTCAACAAAATCTTGTAATAAATAATGTGGAAATTGAGCAGAGGTGACTAAACTGTTTCGAGTAACTCTGGATTGTAAACTATCATGGTCAAAACGTATTGATGCAACAGTAGCTAAGATGGGGAGAAGTCTGTCCAAAATAAAGCACTGCTCTACCTTCTTATCAGCACTATCAACAAGGCATGTCCTACAAGCTCTAGTTTTATCGCACCTGGACTACTGTTCCGTAGTGTGGTCAGGTGCCACAGAGAGGGACTTAGAAAAATGGCAATTGGCTCAGAACAGGGATGCACGGCTGGACCTTGGATATACACAGAGAGCAAACATTAATAATATGCATATCAATCTCTCCGGGCTCAAAGTGGAGGAGAGATAGACTTGATCACTGCTTCTATTTGTGAGAGGTATTGACATGTTGAAATCACCTAGCTGTCTGTTTAAACGACTAACACACAGCTCAGACACCAATGCATACCCCACAAGACATGCCACCAGAGGTCTCTTCACAGTCCCCAAGTCCAGAACAGACTATGGGAGGTGCACAGTGCTACATAGAGCCATGACTACATGGACCTCATCAGGTAACTGATGCAAGCAAATAGAATCAGATTAAAAAAACAGATGAAAAATAGCCCTTATGGAACCGCGGGGACAGAGAAGCAACACAAACATAAGCGCATACACACATGATAGCATACGCACTATACACACACGTGCACGTACATTTTGTATTGTAGATATGTGGTAGTGTAGTAGGGGCATGAGGGCACACACTTAGTGTGTTGTATAAAATCTGTTATGTATTGTAGTATTTTTTAAATTGTATTATTGCCTTTATTTTTCCAGACCCTAGGAAGAGTATGGATGGAGAACCATAATAAATACAAATACAAATCTAAATAATAGAACAAAAATTTACCAAACTTTTAAGAGATCAGATTTTTTGTTGATAAATACTTTTTTTCTCACAACATAACTGAATTAACTCTTGACCCCTCACCATTATCGATCACCACTTAGCTGACAGTTCTAGTTAACAGAAAACCTAGGAATGCACTCACTGCCTTATCTAAAACATCCCAGAGCTAAGTTTTGTCGGTTCGACCATAGGTTAATGACCCTATCTGCTTACTTAACCCACAACATTCCTCCACAGACTAGTTGGAATGGTGTTCATTATGTTTAATTACTCCTTGTTCATGCCACATAATCCCTTCTTTATGAATTTACATTATTAATCAGATATTGTAAAACAGGGTATATTTTACTTAGTTACAGTGCTATTTAAAATGGGGATATTGTTTAGTAATTTATTCATAAAATTCCTAATACAGGTATATGACTTTATGCAAGCATTTTGATCTATGGTATCCATCGATTGATTTACAATCACACAGAGGCCATCAATTGGATTTACATTGACTTTCATGCTTGGTTGACCAAGCTGCTGGGTCGTTTTTAAAGTAATGCATAGTAGTGATGGGAAAACAAAGCTTCCTGAAGAATTGGTTTGTTTATTCAAGGGTTTGATCAACACATTGTACACTAGTGGCACCTGCTGGTCAAAAGAATGTAGAGAAGCCAAATTATTATGACGTCACACACTACATTAACACATGGACAGCGTTGCCTTTTTTTCTTCTACTAAATCAATACCAAACCAGCCTTTCAAAGCGCTTCATGGCTACAGATGTGAGTGCTACGGGTTGGTAGTCATTTAGGCAGGTTATCGTAGCACAGGGACAATGGTGGTCTGCTTGAAACATGTTGGTTTTACAGACTCAGTCAGGGACAGGTTGATCATGTCAGTGAAGACACTTGCAGGTTGATCAGCGTATTCTCGGAGTCCTCGTCCTGGTAATCCGTATGGTCCAGTGGCCTTGTGTTGACCTGTTTAAAGGTCTTACTTACATCGGCTATGGAGAGCGTGATCACACAGTTGTCCGGAACAGCTGATGCTCTTATGCATGCTTCAGTGTTACTTGCCTAGAAGCAAGCATAGAAGTAATTTAGCTCGTCTGGTAGGCTCGTGTAACTGGTTAGCTCTCGGCTGAGCTTCCCTTTGTAGTCTAATAGTTTGCAAGCCCTGCCACATTGGATGAGCGTTGGAGTCGGTATAGTATGTTTCGATCTTAGTCCTGTAATTACGCTTTGCCTGTTTGATGGTTCGTTGGAGGGCTTAACGGGATTTCTTGTAAGCTTCAGGTTTAGAGTCTCGATCCTTGAAAGCGGCAGCGCTACCCTTTAGCTCAGTGCGGATGTTGCCTATAATTCATGGCTTCTGGTTGGGGTATGTACAGTTGAAGTCAGAAGTTTACATACACCTTTGCCAAAAATATTTAAACTCAGTTTTTCACAATTCCTGACATTAAATCCTAGTATAAATGTCCTGTCTTAGGTCAGTTAGGATCACTGCTTATTTTAAGAATGTGAAATGTTAGAATAATAGTAGAGAGAATGATTTATTTCAGCTTTTATTTCTTTCATCACATTTCCAGTGGGTTCGAAGTTTACATTCACTCAATTAGTATTTGGTAGCATTGCCTTTAAATTGTTAACTTGGGTCAACATTTCAGGTAGCCTTCCACAAGCTTCCCACAATAAGTTGGGTGAATTTTGTCCCATTCCTCCCGACAGAGATGGTGTAACTGAGTCAGGTTTGTAGGCCTCTTTGCTAGCACACACTTTTTTCAGTTCTGCCCACACATTTTCCATAGGATTGAGATCAGAGCTTTGTGATGGCCACTCCAATACTTTGACTTGGTTGTCCTTAACCCATTTTGCCACAACTTTGGAAGTATGCTTGGGGTCATTGTCCATTTGGAATACCCATTTGCGACCAAGCTTTAACTTCCTGACTGATGTCTTGAGTTGTTGCTTCAATATATTCACATAAATGTTCCTCCCGCATGATGCCATCTATTTTGTGAAGTGCATCAGTCCCCCCTGCAGCAAAGCACCCCCACAATATGATGCTGCCACCCCCATGCTTCACGGTTGGGATGGTGTTCTCCGGCTTGCAAGCCTCCCCCATTTCCCTCCAAACATAACGATGGTCATTATGGACAAACAGTTCTATTTTTATTGCATCACACCAAAAGTACCATCTTTGCCCCTACGTGTAGTTGCAATCCATAGACTAGCTTTTTTATGGCGATTTTAGAACAGTGGCTTTTCCTTGCTTACCAGCCTTTCAGGCTACATCGAGATAGGACTCATTTTACTGTGGATATAGATACTTTTGTACCTGTTTCCTCCAGCGTCTTCACAAGGTCCTTTGCGGTTGTTCTAGGATTGATTTGCACTTTTCTCACCAAAGTACGTTCATCTCTAGGAGACTGAACGCATCTCCTACCTGGGCTTTATGACGGCTGCGTGGTCCCATGGTGTTTATACTTGCGTGCTATTGTTTGTACAGATGAACGTGGTACCTTCAGGCGTTTGGAAATTGCTCCTAATGATGAACCAGACTTGTGGAGGTTTCCAATTTATTTTCTGAGGTCTTGGCTGATTTCTTTTGATTTTCCCACTGGAATTGTGATACAGTGAAATAATCTGTCTGTCATGCACAAAGTAGATGTCCTAACCGACTTGCCAAAACTATAGTTTGTTAACAAGAAATTTGTGGAGTGGTTGATAAATGAGTTTTAATGACTCCAACCTAAGTGTATGTAATCTTTTGACTTCAACTGTACATACAGTCACTGTGGAGACGACGTCATCGATGCACTTATTGAGGAAGGCAGTGACTGATGTGGTGTACTCCTCAATGCCATTAGAAGAATTGCGGAACATGTTCCAGTCTTTGCTAGCTAAACAGTATTGTAATCTGCTTCATCCGACCACTTTTTTTTACAGTGTCCCTGGTGCTTCCTGCTTTAGTTTAAGCTTCTAAGTAGGAATCAGGAGGCTAGAATTATGGTCAGATTTGTCAAATGGGGGGAGAGGGAGAGCTTTGTTTACGCCTCTGTGTGTGGAGTAAAGGTGGTCTAGAGTTTTTTTCAGCTCTGGTTGCACATTTAAAATGCTGGTAGAAATGAGGCAAAACGGATTTGAGTTACACTGCATTAATGTCCCCGGCGCTGCAGTACAGCGCCCTTAACCACTGCGCCACCCGGGAGGCAAGTATCCATTCTAACCAAAGACTCCAGGGACGCAGAGAGAATCTCGGATGAACTTTCCAACAGAAAAGGACGATTCCAACAGAGATCACGACAACACAATGAGCGTAAATATATTGATTGATTGCAATTATCCCCGAATGAGTGAGCATTCATGTGCAATGATAAAATAACAGTCTTCACTTCACTTTAATGCTTCTCTTCACTTTAATGCTTTAATGCACTTTAATACTTTAAACATTATATACAAAATAAGTCACAAATAATGCAAAAAAATGTATATAATAGCACAATTTGTTACAGGATCATAAAACAGTGGCCATCTCCTTCAGCGCCGTTCAGTTCTTACACTTCCATGTAACATTTTTCTTGAATATTATTTCAAATGACACATTCTAAAATAAAACTATCAACATCATTATTTACATATTGCATCAAAGTGGTTACTATCCCATTAGAGTTTGCATAGACATTTAAGAAACGCATATGCTTGTTAAAGCTACAAAAGTGTCAATGTTCTATTGTAACGTGATAACAATTTAACAGAACAGATTAACTAGAATGACATTTAGTCTCACGGGTGGCCACTTATCATTTACTGAAAGCCACATCCCTACTAAACCAAGTTCCAGTCTTTTGATCTGACCCTCTGGGTCATATCTCAATAATCCAGCATCAACTAACCAACCTAACCAACAGAAATAAGTGACCCAAAGCCTGCAACCCAGCAGTTGGGTCATACAAGCAACCCTGTATTTTTTTTGTGTGTAAACCACCCAAAAAAGGCCTTATGAAATAGATTGTAATGTGTTAATACAGGGGAATTTGCTGTGTACAACTGGGTCAATGTTACGACACATGTTATACAGAAAGTCTGTATTAGTCAATGATCAGCTTGCAGGGTGTGTGAGTTTTATCATGGTTAACACCTTACAGTGTAAACACTCTGACTAAAACTGAACCAACATTTTGTTTAATTGAATTGAGGCCAAGATCTATGATCTTCTTTTTCCCAGTCTTTGAAGTTACGCTTCTAGAGAATGGTTGGAACACTAGACCCACTGTTAGATCCAAATCTTCTTTAATGTATTTAGTTCAGCGTTATATGATACTGCACTGGATAACAGTCTTAAAGATCGGTTACTCTCTTGCATCTTGATCCTTAATAACCTACCTCATGTTTTACCCTGGAACTATACTCAGATATTCATGACTTTGGAGTTGTGATGTAATCTTAATTGCAGCATGAAGCCTTTGTAGTCGCATTTGTGTGTAAAGTAATTGTAAATGATGAAATCCCTTTAGGCTTTTTTGCTCGACATTTGCTTCTGTCTTTCTCTCTAGGGGCGGCAGGTAGCCTAGTGGTTAGCACGTTGGGCCAGTAACCAAAAGGTTGCTGGATTGAATCCCCGAGCTGACAAAGTAAAAATCTGTCGTTCTGCCCCTGAACAAGGCAGTTAAACCACTGTTCCCCAATAACTTTTTTCCCATTTTGCAAAATTTCCTCTGTAAAATGGCCCTGCTATACTATAGCTATTGGGCATCCGCCATTGCCATCAGCCATTGAGGAAATGATTCCTTTGAAGTCAATGAAAGCTGCTATACTGCCCGTGTTGAGCTCACGTTGCATCATGTCCAATGGTAGCGTCCAAGCGCAAGAATCTCTGAGGTTAAGTACTCGATGGCTGACAAGTGCGTTCATTCTATCTTGTGATAGATAATGAGAAATAAAGTAGATTTTGGTTGCATATGGCCTCAACTATACACCACTGGCTATTGTACTAAGATTTATGAAGTCAAGAAGCTACTAGCTATCAGAAACTCTATCTAGCTAGCTTGCTAGCTACATTGACTATGTTCACTAAAGTAAATAGCAACTTGTGTAATTAGAGGATCATTTAGAACAACCACAAGCAACAATTTAGTCAGTACTTTTGAAAAACTGGATCAAAGTAATTGTACTTACGCATTAATGGTTTGTCGAAATCGTGTGTGGAAGAACTTGACTGGCCTGCACAGAGCCCTGAGCTCAACCCCATCAAACACCTTTAGGTGGGTACAACTCCATATTAATGCCGATGATTTTGGAATGAGGTGTTCGACAAGCAGTTGTCCACATACTTTTGTTCATGTAGTGTATGTGCGCCGCCATCATGTTTATTTCAAGTCATCTCACTCGCTGATCGAGACAGGTCTCTGTCATCATGACATGCAGCACTTTAGGGTGGAAACCCACCTGTCTCGATCAATGAGAGAAGACATGAAATAGACAAGATGTCTGCAAAAATCTTTGTGTAAATCCTCATTATCTGGTGTAACAATCTGTAGCTACAGTTCTCTGCACTTGTGTGTTTCTACACCTGAGACACACTGAACAGTAGATGTACTTATGTACTATGGGTATGTATTAGCTGTTCATACAATTTGGTTGTAAGTCACTGTAGCATTCTTGTTGAATACCCAGTTCTCTTGAGTAAGCACTAAATAGTATTTTAGATTTAGACAAATAAACAGTCTTCATGAGGCAAACAATAATGATGGCACTAGGGATGGAGGTGGTGAGCATGTGGGTCTGGACAGAGGAGATGCAGTTGTTGTTTGTGTGCGTCTGTAAGTTGTTGTTCGTATGTGTATGTTAGTATGTGGTGCAAAAAGACATAAATAATAAATAAATTAAAGACAAATGTACATGCGAAAATGAACATAACAAAATGACCTGCAAAGAACACTGGGTATTATTATTGGCCTTTTTCGGGTCGGAGCTCATTAGAATAATACTCAGCATGCTTTGCAACTGTCCATTTTTACATATATACTAAACAAAAATATAATAGCAAGAAGCTGATTAAACAGCATGATCATTACACAGGTGCACCTTGTGCTGGGGATAATAAAAGGACACTAAAATGTGCAGTTTTGTCACACAACACAATGCCACAGATGTCTCAAGTTTTGAGGAAGCGTGCTACTGGCATACTGACTGCAGGAGTGCCCACCAGAGCTGTTTTAGAAAATGTGGCATCACAACCACAGACCAGCCCAGGACCTCCACATACAGCTTCTTCACCTGCAGGATCATCTGAGACCACCCACCCAGACAGCTGATGAAAGTGAGGAGTATTTCTGTCTGTAATAAAACCGTTTGTGGGGAAAGATTCATTCTGGCTCCCCAGTGGGTGGGCCTATGCCCACCCACTGAGAGCCCACTGTGGCCAAGAAACAGTGGGGTTATGACAAGCTAACCAGGGTAGGCCTGTGCTAGTCCCACAGAATACCTAGGAGAATCAATAAGGAAAAGACTAATCTTCTCCTTGTGGCCCTCCTGCGTTATCATACACAAAGGTACGGTGACCTCCCTGATAAACCCTGACCCTAATGTTCGACTATCTAAGGCATGAATAGGGAAAGGCATATCCACAGAAACAATAGGGATCCCTAAACTATGAGCTACATTTTTATTAATTCCCAGCCGCGCCTGAATCTACTAGCGCCTTATACTGGGAATGCAGGGGGGGGGTCAGGAAAAGTGACAGAGACAAACATTAGTGCAACAGAGGGCTCTGGATGAGAATGGTGCCTACTCACTTGGGGTGATGCCAGAGTGCCATGCCTGCCTTCTCTATTGCCAGAGGAACCAACCCGACACCGACCAGCAGTGTGCTCTCTGCGACCATAGATGGTGCTCGAGCGGGAACCCCCTCCGGTCTCCCTGCGCACCATCCCTCCCAATTCCATAGGTTCGGGAGAGAGGGTGCGGGAGAATGGAACAACCAGACCCCGATCTAGACGTCCACGAGTAGCCAGCATGTTGTCCAGCCTGATGGAGATGTCCACCAACTGGTCAAATGTGAGGGTGGTGTCTCTACAGGCCAGCTCCCGACGGACGTCCTCGCGTAGACAACAATGGAAATGGTCGATCAGGGCCCTGTCGCTCCATCCAGCGCCGGCAGCCAAGGTCCTAAACTCCAGAGCAAACTCCTGTGCACTCCTCGTCTCCTGCCTCAGATGATAGAGGCACTCACCCGCTGCTTTGCCTTCGGGTTGGTGGTCGAATACTATCCGTAAATGGCGGGTGAACTCCTCAAAATGGTCCAACGCTGCATCCTCCTCTCTACACACAGCGCTGGCCCACTCCAGGGCTTTCCCGGTGAGGCATGAGACGAGGGCGCAACTCTTCTCACGGTCCGATGGTACTGGGGAGACCGTGGCCAGATATAAGTTCAGTTTAAGGAGGAAACCCTGGCAGCCGGCAGTATCTCCATTGTATCCCGTGGGTAGGGATAAATGGATCTTGTTCAGTTCAGGAGGGGAAAAGGCGTTCAAGGGAGATCCCGGTTGTAGTGGTGGAGGCGCTTGAGAAACTCCCTGTCTCTCCCTGTCTCTCCCAGCGGTCCATATTCTGGACAATACAATCCATGACGGCGCTCAAACAGTCAATCTCCACACGTTCCTCCACCTCCATGAGTGTCCTCTCCTGCTGACTTCATATTTTTTTCAGTCAGAGTAGTGTGTATAGGTGGCAGGGTAGTCAGGCGCAGGAGAGTCAAATGGAGTGTAAAATTGAGTCTTTTAATGAATGTCCATGTAACATGCTCCATAACACTAAATAAGAACAGATGGGTACGAGGACCCGTCGCGCACCTATACCACAAACAACACCGACAATAAACCATCTCTGACAAAGACATGAGGGGAAACAGAGGGATAAATACAGGTAATGAATGGGATTGAAAACAGGTGTGTGGTAATACAAGACAAAACCAATGGAAAATGAAAAATGGATCAATGATGGCTAGAAGACCGGCGACGCGACCGCCGAGCACCGCCCGAACAAGGAGAGGCAACGACTTCGGCAGAAGTCGTGACAGCGTACTAGCGCTTTGCCTGTATATCAGGAGTTGATGTTGTTGCTATGCAACCTCTTGCTAGCTTGTTAGTGTAACAAATTACTAGCTAAACATTTTATGATTTTGGGTGTGTTTGTAAATTCAATCTGGAGTTGATTCTGCCGATAAGAATGTGGTGATTGACAGAGTTGAAAACCTTCCAGGTCGATGAATACAGCTGCACAGTATTGTCTCTTATCGATGGAGGTTATGATATCGTTTAGGATCTTGAGCGTGGCTGAAGTGCACCCATGACCAGCTCGGAAACCAGATTGCATAGAGAATGTACGGTGGGATTCGAAATGGTCAGTGATCTGTTTGTTAACTTGGCTTTCGAAGACCTTAAAAAGGCAGGGTAGGATAGATATAGGTCTGTAGCAGTTTGGGTCTAGAGTGTCTCCCCTTTGAAGAGAGGGATGACCGCGGCAGCATTCCAATCTTTGGGAATCTCAGACGATACGAAAGAGAGGTTGAACAAGCTAGTAATAGGGGTTACAACAATTTCGGCTGATAATTTTAGGAAGAGAGGGTTCAGATTGTCTAGACCTGCTGATTTGTAGGAGTCCAGATTTTGCAGCTCTTTCAGAACATGAGTTATCTGGATTTGGGAGAAGGAGAAATGGGGAGGCTTGGGTAAGTTGCAGTGAGGGGTGCAGAGCTGTTGACCGGGGTAGGTGTAGCCAGGTGGAATGCATGGCCAGCCGCAGAAAAATGCTTCTTGAAATTCTCAATTATCGTGGATTTATAGGTGGTGACAGTGTTTCCTAGCATCAGTGCAGTGGGCAGCTGGGAGGAGGTGCTCTTATTCTCCATGGACTTTACAGAGTCCCAGAACTTTTTGGAGTTAGTGCTACAGGATGCTACAGGATGCAGTCAGGTCTGGAGTGAACCATGGGCTATATATTTTCCTGGTTCTAATTTTTATGAATGGGGCATGCTTATTTAAGATGGTGAGGAAGGCACTTTTAAAGAATAACCAGGCATCCTCTACTGACGGAATGAGGTCAATATCCTTCCAGGATACCCGGGCCAGGTCATTTGGAAAGGCCTGCTCGCTGAAGTGTTTTAGGGAGAGTTTGACAGTGATGAGTTTAGATCTGGCCTGGTTTAGATCTTATCTGTCGGAAAGATATCAGTTTGTCTCTGTGAATGGTTTGTCCTCTGACAAATCAACTGTAAATGTCGGTGTTCCTCAAGGTTCCGTTTTGGGACTACTATTGTTTTCACTATATATTTGACCTCTTGGGGATGTTATTCGAAAACATAATGTTAACTTTCACTGCTATGCGGATGACACACAGCTGTACATTTCAATGAAACATGGTGAAGCCCCAAAATTGCCCTTGCTAGAAGCATGTGTTTCAGACATAAGGAAGTGGATGGCTGCAAACTTTCTACTTTTAAACTCGGACAAAACAGAGATGCTTGTTCTAGGTCCCAAGAAACAAAGAGATCTTCTGTTGAATCTGACAATTAATCTTAATGGGTGTACAGTCGTCTCAAATAAAACTGTGAAGGACCTCGGCGTTACTCTGGACCCTGATCTCTCTTTTGAAGAACATATCAAGACCATTTCAAGGACAGCTTTTTTCCATTTACGTAACATTGCAAAAATCAGAAACTTTCTGTCCAAAAATGATGCAGAAAAATTAATCCATGCTTTTGTCACTTCTAGGTTAGACTACTGCAATGCTCTACTTTCCGGCTACCTGGATAAAGCACTAAATAAACTTCCAGTGGGAAGAGGGGAACCGGCCAGGCAGAGACAGCAAGGGCGGTTCGTTGCTCCAGAGCCTTTCCGTTCACCTTCCCACTCCTGGGCCAGACTACACTCAATCATATGACCCACTGAAGAGATAAGTCTTCAGTAAGGACTTAAAGGTTGAGACCGAGTTTGCGTCTCTGACATGGTTTGGCAGACCGTTCCATAAAAATGGAGCTCTATAGAAGAGGACTGGCCACCCCACATAGCCTGGTTCCTCTCTAGGTTTCTTCCTAGGTTTTGGCCTTTCTAGGGAGTTTTTCCTAGCCACCGTGCTTCTACACCTGCATTGCTTGCTGTTTGGGGTTTTAGGCTGGGTTTCTGTACAGCACTTTGAGATATCAGCTGATGTACGAAGGGCTATATAAATACATTTGATTTGATTTGATGAGGGGTGGTCGTTTGACCGCAGACCCATTATGGACGCAGGCAATGAGGCAGTGATCGCTGAGATCCTGGTTGAAGACAGCAGAGTTGTATTTGGAGGGCAGGTTGGTTAGGATGATATCTATGAGGGTGCCCGTTTTTACGGATTTGGGGTTGTACCTGGTGGGTTCGTTGATAATTTGTGTGAGATTGAGAACATCAAGCACAGATTGTAGGATGGAAAAAGTCTGTTGTGGCCATCTCGTACTGTTACGTCAGCAGACGGATCAGCAGGGCTCCATGTGATAAACCAGGCCAATTGGCAAAATAGGTATACTGGCCAAAGAATTTGTCCGATGGGCCTCTTAAGCTAACAGTCCGATGTGCTCTAGACAGCTAGCGGTCAGCGGCAAGCAGGCTAGCGGGTAGGCATTCTGGGGACGTTGCGACGGAGGAGCCAGTTGAAAAAAAAAAATACTTAGGAAAAAGACAGGTGCTGCTGACAATATTTCCATTGTTGTCGAGCCGAGACAGAGGACATGTATGTATAGCTCATGTATCTGATACTGTCTGGCTGAAAGGATTATGGCATGTAATACTATTTTTGGGCAGACAGCATTAGATTCATGGAATACAAAAACTCAACAAAAAAATAAACTTCCTTTATTCAGGACCCTGTCTTTCAAAGACAATTCGTAAAAATGAAAATAACTTCACAGATCTTCATTGTAAAGGGTTTAAACACTGTTTCCCATGCTTGTTCAATGAACCATAAACAATTAATGAACATGCACCTGTGGAACGGTCATTAAGACACTAACAGTTTACAGATAGTAGGCAATTAAGGTCACAGTTATAAAAACTTAGGACGCTAAAGAGGCCTTTCTACTGACTGAAAAACACCAAAAGAAAGATGCCCCGGGTCCCTGCGCATCTGCGGGAATGTGCCTGAGGCATGTTGCAAGGAGGCATGAGGACTGCAGATGTGGCCAGGGCAATAAATTGCAATGGCTCAGACTGGGGCCTCCAAATCACAAAGTCCACCCCTGTCTGTGTTCAGGGACACGGTGGTAAGTAAAGGCTACATTAAAACATTACGTGATCCTCCTGCATTGATGATTGCCAACCACAACACATTTGCATTCATCAGAAGAGTTATAAACTGTAATTGTGTGTCTCTTTCTGCACGGTTAGTGTTTAAGGTGCTGGCCCTTAGCTTCTCGTCCTGCACACACTCAGACATGGTGTGGCAGACGGTGTGCTGAAAGCTGCTGGAGACCGTCCAGAGTGCTAGCTGGAGAGTGTGCTCACTGAACTTGTGCAGGCTATTAACATGTAAGGGAAAGGGATATAGCTAGAGGTTAGAAAAAAGTGTCTGTGTCTTTGTCTCATCTCTTTCTTTCGTACTGTAAGTATTATTTTTCCTCTAGGCCTGACAGGGCTCCAGGATCATGGGGAACCTGGTGTTGAAGAACAAAAAAGCCCAGTTTGTCGTCACCCATAAAATGCTCCTGGACCAATACATGTATGAGGTGAGTTGGTGAACTGGGCAATCAGTCATTCATTCTGTACTATGAATCTAGTCATCCATCATGGTTGGAATTGAAAAAGGCTTTGTTTTAGCTGAAGTCTTCAAATTCATTCCCAGAATCATGTTTTGAGGGTTCTTCTCGGCTATCTGGCAGAGCACAGGGAGAGGCCACTACTTATACAGGTGAGTGTACAACAACGTCTTTACTGTTGTGATGATTTATGTGTATTTATGACAATGTTGTTAACTGTGTGTGCGTGCGTGCGTCCAGGGGCTGCAGTCGCTGTGCCAGAGCTGGATCGGTAAGAGATAGCGGTATTATACTCAAACCCATAACCCTTGTAATACCTCGTTATACACTACATTTATGAATAAAATGTCTGTGAGACTGAAGTTTTATATTTAATTCAATTCATTACAACTTAATTAATCTTCCCACGGGCAGTTACAAAGGCATGGCAAAGTAGTGTTGTATTAACAAGGCTCTATGTTCCTGTCCTGTGTGTGTATGAACCAGTGATGATTCGCTCACCCCTTATAGATATATCAGCTGACCAGGAGACGAGCCATGCTGTTTGGATGGTAATACACAGTATATACTGTAGGTCTCTCCATGGGTGGGAGATGGACATTTAAGCTTATCAACGCAATCTTTATTTTGCTGACTTGTTGAACGATTGATCAATTCATCCTTCCATCCCTCCCCAGCCTTCCTCTCCTCTGAGGGTGGAGCTCAGTCTGAGAGCTGTTGAGGGACTGGTTAAGAAGAACACTTCTACACCCCGAGAGGTGAGAGGTCACACATGATTAAGATGGTAAATGTTTATATCCCCTTAGAGGTTCATCACGTAAGCAAAAGTGAATATGTTACATTATCTATGTTAATTTACATTAGCACAAATTGTCCACCGATCATGTAATAGCTCGCTGTATGAACGTTTATTTCCCTTCAGGCACACATTTGTTCTTTGCTATTACAATAGTAATTTGTGAAGCAATGTCCTTTTCCCCAGTCATTCACCCCATCTCGTTACAGTGCTTATGCATATTTGGTGGCCTGATTGCATCCAGACTATGTCAAATTCCGAACACAATTCCCTCCCTGGCAGATCTGAACTTAATGCGAGTACAATGTGACTTTCGTGCATCCAGACCTAATGCAGCTTGGAGTGATTGGAAGACAGAAGTCGCATTTAAGTGCTTGGTGTAACCGAGGCCATACAGCAGATGCACCATATCCATTACTTTGAGAGTTTGATTTAATATAACTGTTTGTGTTTGTATTGCAAGGCCACAAAACGTGACCACCTCGAAGCATGCCCCTGGTAGAGCCGGGGGCGCTGTTTACCAAGCCACCACCACACGCCTTCAGCCTTCGCCTTCTATTTGTCTTTGTTTGATCCATTTGTTTGTTTCAGTTTTTGTAGTTGAATACTTTGACCTAATGTTCAACAAAAATGCACTGAATTAGTATAAACGTGATAGTAAACTTAATTACCATGCACAATTTTGACATAGTGGAAGAGAGACTATATATACAAAAGTAGGTGGACACCCCTTCAAACTAGTGGATTCAGCTATTTCCTCCACAACCGTTGCTGACATAGACCAACATTGGTAGTATAATGGCCTTACTGAGGAGCTCAGGAACTTTCAACGTCAAATTTCTCCCCTACTAGAGTTGCCCCAGTCAACTGTAAGTGCTGTTATTGTGAAGTGGAAACGTCTAGGAACATCAACGGTTCAGCTGCAAAGTGGTAGGCCACACAAGCTCACAGAATGGGACTGGCGAGTGCTAAAGAGCGTAAAAATTGTCTGCCCATGTTTGCAACACTCAGTACCGAGTTACAAACTGCCTCTGGAAGCAATGTCAGCACAAAACTGTTTGTTGGGAGCTTCATGAAATGGGTTTCCGTGGCCGAGCAGCCGCACACAAGCCTAAGATCACCATGCGCAATGCCAAGAGTTGGCTGGAGTGGTGTAAAGCTCACCGCTATTAGACACTGGCGCAATGGAAATGCATTCTCTGGAGTGATGAATCATTCTTTACCATCTGCAAGTCCAAAGGACAAATCTGTGTTTGGCGGTGTGGAAGAACTTGACTAACCTGCACAGAGCCCTGACCTCAAACCCATCAAACACCTTAGGTATGAATTGAATGCCAACTGCGAGCCAAGCCTAATCGCCCGACCTCACTAATGCTCTTGTGGCTGAATGGAAGCAAGTCCTTGCAGAAATGCTCCAACATCTAGTGGAAAGCCTTCCCAGAAGAGTTTATGTCCGTGATTTTGTAATGATATGTTCGACGAGCAGGTGTCCACATACTTTTGGTCATGTTGTGTACATACTGAATTTATACTGTTTTTCATACTTAGATGGACAAAGATATGTGTTGCTTTTACACATATTTGTAAATAGGTTTTGCAAGATTCAGTTCATTGGGTCAATTTTTTTGTTGTTGCAATATGATGACAATATGATGACATTGGTTAAGTAAGTTGAGTAAGAATTTGATATAATATAATTGTACAAAAACATTCTCAGTTGGTTGCATAAATAATGATGATTACTAAATGCTACATGAAGTGGAAATATCAAAACTGAATAGAAACCTCTTTGTTAATATGTTTTGGCAATAATTAATTTAATGGTGAGGGATGGATGTTTGAAATAATAAGTAAGTATGATGATTTGAGACATGGTTCTTCAGTAGTGGAATAAAGACATTTAGCACTTAAGTGTTGTAAAGAAATAATGTTTGTAAATACTGGGGTTGTATGATTGTTAATAAAATTGTACATATAGCAATTTTAAATATTGCGTCATGTGTATAGCCTGCAAGTACATTGAAATTAAGTTGTTTTCAAGTTGTTGAAACAACAACCTGAAAAATAAATATTTTCAACTTTCAACCAAAACCAAACAGACTGGAAGTTGGGCACAATCATTTTTTTCAACTACATTTTTCTTGGTGGGATATCTTGCAACTGTTCATCACATCCCAAATTATGGAGAGAGAATTTCATTTGGTTGCCAAAGAAGGCCAAATATGAAAGGTTACAACTGTGATGTGTTAAAGGTCCTGAACGGTCATTCTGAACAGTACTTTTTCTCTCATAGGTAACTACCAGGAAGTTTGAAAAGACAGGCTGAGTGGGCAGGAGGCTTATATTCATGAGGTTGCCTTGACTGACAGCTCTTCGAAACGCCTATGTCAAGAAACTTGTATGTAGGGCTGCAGGAAAATCCATCTCAAGCTAATTTGGTAATACAAAAATCAACTCGAACAACATTGAATGATCCTTCTGATGTGGTTCACAGCAGCACTGACAGATGTGTTGACGTGACACGTGTCTGAGTTTTGAATGACCCTCCCCCTTTTGTTCCATGCTGGCTGAAAACCTAGCTGGCCAGTAACTATATAGTTAACACCAGACACAGATTAAAAGGGAAACATATAAGTATCTTTGCCATTGATGACTAGGGTAAACATTTAATTCAATGTTCTTATTTGTATTTTACCCCCTTTTTCGATCTTGTCTTATCACTGCAACTCCCAACGGGCTCAGGAGATGCAAAGGTGAAGTCATGCATCCTCCGAAACATGACGCACCTAACCCGGAAGCCAACCACACCAATGTGTCGGAGGAAACACCGTTCAACTAGCGATGGGGGTCGGCCTACAGGCACCAGCCTACAGGCACCTGGCCCACCACAAGGAGTCACTATAGCGCAATAAGCCAAGTAAAGCCCCACCCGCCAAACCCTCCCCTAACCCAGACGACGCTGGGCCAATTGTGCACCGTCTTATGGGACTCCAGGCCACGGCCAGTTATGGCACAGCCCGGGAATAATGTAGTAATGCCTCTAGCACTGCGATGCAGTACCTTAGACCGCTTGACCACTCGGGAGGCCCATTAATGATCTTTTCTGACACCCAACAATAACATTTTGGCACCAGCAGAGTAGCTATCTAGCTATATAAACCACGACCCCCTGCAAACACGCCTTCTCCAATGTGGGTTACAAGGCGGTACTTATTTAAATTAGGTAAGAGAATAACATGTTACCATTGGTGTATTAAATTGAGAGTTAGGTTGATTTCACATGGGGGAAGGGACCAGTATCTTTATGAAGCTACAGTCATTTTTCATACTTTGGTCATCATACTTTAATCCAATTTAATGAAAAACATGAGTTTGACTGTTCATGACCTTTAAATAATAAAATGTTAATGATAATGACAATGAAAACACATCAAATCTGACTTTTCCAGCTTTATTTACACAGTAACCTACAATATCCAAGTGAAAAAAACGAAAGAAACAGAAAAAGAACGTATTTGGGTAAGTGAACACCCCACGGAGTTAATACTTGGTGTTACTACCTTTTGCTTGAATTACAGCCACGAGTCTCTTTGAATACGTCTCTACTAACTTTGCATACATAGACTGTGCAATATTTTCCCATTATTCCTTGCAGAATTGGTCAAGCTCAGTCAAATTTCATGGTGACTGATCATGAACTGCACTCTTCAAGTCATTCCACGGATTCTCTATGGAATTTAGGTCGGGGCTCTGACTAGGCCACTCAAGGACATTCACCTTCATGTCCTTCAGCCATGTTACGGTTGCTGTGGTGGTGTGCTTTGGGTCATTGTTATGTTGAAATGTGAACCATCTTCCCTGGCAGATGGTTGCACGTTCTCCTCAAGAATCTGTCAGTAACTGGCACTGTCCATTTTCCCTTCTATCCTGACAAGTGCTCCCGTCCCTCCTGAAGATTAACACCCCCACACTACAGTGCTCTTCTGTAGGCATGGTGTTCTTTGGGTCGGAAGATGTATTGCGTTCAATACAAACATATCGTTTTGAGTTCAAGCCAAAAAGTTACATTTTACTCTCATCTAACCACAGCACCTTTTGCCACTTCAAATCAAATCAAATTTATTTATATAGCCCTTCGTACATCAGCTGATATCTCAAAGTGCTGTACAGAAACCCAGCCTAAAACCCCAAACAGCAAGCAATGCAGGTGTAGAAGCACGGTGGCTAGGAAAAACTCCCTAGAAAGGCCAAAACCTAGGAAGAAACCTAGAGAGGAACCAGGCTATGTGGGGTGGCCAGTCCTCTTCTGGCTGTGCCGGGTGAAGATTATAACAGAACATGGCCAAGATGTTCAAATGTTCATAAATGACCAGCATGGTCGTATAATAATAAGGCATAACAGTTGAAACTGGAGCAGCAGCACGGTCAGATGGACTGGGGACAGCAAGGAGTCATCATGTCAGGTAGTCCTGGGGCATGGTCCTAGGGCTCAGGTCCTCCGAGAGAGAGAAAAAAAGAGAGAATTAGAGAGAGCATATGTGGGGTGGCCAGTCCTCTTCTGGCTGTGCCGGGTGGAGATTATAACAGAACATGGCCAAGATGTTCAAATGTTCATAAATGACCAGCATGTTCGAATAATAAGAAGGCAGAACAGTTGAAACTGGAGCAGCAGCACGGCCAGGTGGATTGGGGACAGCAAGGAGTCATCATGTCAGGTAATCCTGGGGCATGGTCCTAGGGCTCAGGTCCTCCGAGAGAGAGAGAAAGAAAGAGAGAAGGAGAGAATTAGAGAACGCACACTTAGATTCACACAGGACACCGAATAGGACAGGAGAAGTACTCCAGATATAACAAACTGACCCTAGCCCCCCGACACATAAACTACTGCAGCATAAATACTGGAGGCTGAGACAGGAGGGGTCAGGAGACACTGTGGACCCATCCGAGGACACCCCCGGACAGGGCCAAACAGGAAGGATATAACCCCACCCACTTTGCCAAAGCACAGCCCCCACACCACTATAGGGATATCTTCAACCACCAACTTACCATCCTGAGACAAGGCTGAGTATAGCCCACAAAGATCTCCGCCACGGCACAACCCAAGGGGGGGGCGCCAACCCAGACAGGATGACCACATCAGTGACTCAACCCACTCAGGTGACGCACCCCTCCCAGGGACGGTATGAGAGAGCCCCAGTAAGCCAGTGACTCAGACCCTGTAATAGGGTTAGAGGCAGAGAATCCCAGTGGAAAGAGGGGAACCGGCCAGGCAGAGACAGCAAGGGCGGTTCGTTGCTCCAAAGCCTTTCCGTTCACCTTCCCACTCCTGGGCCAGACTACACTCAATCATATGACCCACTGAAGAGATGAGTCTTCAGTAAAGACTTAAAGGTTGAGACCGAGTTTGCGTCTCTGACATGGGTAGGCAGACCGTTCCATAAAAATTGAGCTCTATAGGAGAAAGCCCTGCCTCCAGCTGTTTGCTTAGAAATTCTAGGGACAATTAGGAGGCCTGCGTCTTGTGACCGTAGCGTACGTGTAGGTATGTACGGCAGGACCAAATCAGAGAGATAGGTAGGAGCAAGCCCATGTAATGCTTTGTAGGTTAGCAGTAAAACCTTGAAATCAGCCCTTGCTTTGACAGGGAGCCAGTGTAGAGAGGCTAGCACTGGAGTAATATGATCACATTTTTTGGTTCTAGTCAGGATTCTAGCAGCCGTATTTAGCACTAACTGAAGTTTATTTAGTGCTTTATCCGGGTAGCCGGAAAGTAGAGCATTGCAGTAGTCTATACCTAGAAGTGACAAAAGCATGGATACATTTTTCTGCATCATTTTTGGACAGAAAGTTTTAGATTTTTGCAATGTTACGTAGATGGAAAAAAGCTGTCCTTGAAATGGTCTTGATATGTTCTTCAAAAGAGAAATCAGGGTCCAGAGTAATGTCGAGGTCCTTCACAGTTTTATTTGAGACGACTGTACAACCATTAAGATTAATTGTCAGATTCAACAGAAGATCTCTTTGTTTCTTGGGACCTAGAACAAGCATCTCTGTTTTGTCCGAGTTTAAAAGTAGAAAGTTTGCAGCCATCCACTTCCTTATGTCTGAAACACATGCTTCTAGCAAGGGCAATTTTGGGGCTTCACCATGTTTCATTGAAATGTACAGCTGTGTGTCATCCGCATAGCAGTGAAAGTTAACATTATGTTTTCGAAGAACATCCCCAAGAGGTAAAATATATAGTGAAAACAATAGTGGTCCTAAAATGGAACCTTGAGGAACACCAAAATTTACAGTTGATTTGTCAGAGGACAAACCATTCACAGAGACAAACTGATATCTTTCCGACAGATAAGATCTAAACCAGGCCAGAACTTGTCCGTGTAGACCAATTTGGGTTTCCAATCTCTCCAAAAGAATGTGGTGATCGATGGTATCAAAAGCAGCACTAAGGTCTAGGAGCACGAGGACAGATGCAGAGCCTCGGTCCGATGCCATTAAAATGTCATTTACCACCTTCACAAGTGCCGTCTCAGTGCTATGATGGGGTCTAAAACCAGACTGAAGCATTTTCTATACATTGTTTGTCTTCAGGAAGGCAGTAAGTTGCTGCGCAACAGCCTTTTCTAAAATTTTTGAGAGGAATGGAAGATTCGATATAGGCCGATAGTTTTTTATATTTTCTGGATCAAGGTTTGGCTTTTTCAAGAGAGGCTTTATTACTGCCACTTTTAGTGAGTTTGGTACACATCCGGTGGATAGAGAGCCGTTTATTATGTTCAACATAGGAGGGCCAAGCACAGGAAGCGGCTCTTTCAGTAGTTTAGTTGGAATAGGGTCCAGTATGCAGCTTGAAGGTTTAGAGGCCATGATTATTTTCATCATTGTGTCATCATTGTGTCAAGAGATATATTACTAAAACTCTTGATCCTAGGTCCTGGGAGAGTTGTGCAGACTCAGGACAACTGAGCTTTGAAGGAATAAGCAGATTTAAAGAGGAGTCGGTAATTTGCTTTCTAATAATCATAATCTTTTCCTCAAAGAAGTTCATGAATTTATCACTGCTAAAGTGAAAGTCATCCTCTCTTGGGGAATGCTGCTTTTTAGTTAGCTTTGCGACAGTATCAAAAAGGAATTTCGGATTGTTCTTATTTTCCTCAATTAAGTTAGAAAAATAGGATGATCGAGCAGCAGTAAGGGCTATTTGGTACTGCACGGTACTGTCTTTCCAAGCTAGTCGGAAGACTTCCAGTTTGGTGTGGCACCATTTCCGTTCCAATTTTCTGGAAGCTTGCTTCAAGAGCTCGGGTATTTTCTGTGTACCAGGGAGCTAGTTTCTTATGAGAAATAATTTTAGTTTTTAGGAGTGCAACTGCATCTAGGGTATTGCGCAAGGTTAAACTGAGTTCCTCAGTTAGGTGGTTAACTGATTTTTGTCCTCTGGCATCCTTGGGTAGACAGAGGGAATCTGGAAGGACATCAAGGAATCTTTGTGTAGTCTGTGAATTTATAGCACGACTTTTGATGTTCCTTGGTTGGGGTCTGAGCAGATTATTTGTTGCAATTGCAAACGTAATAAAATGGTGGTCCGATAGTCCAGGATTATGAGGAAAAACATTAAGATCCACAACATTTATTCCATGGGACAAAACTAGGTCCAGCGTATGACTGTGACAGTGAGTGGGTCCAGAGACATGTTGGACAAAACCCACTGAGTCGATGATGGCTCCGAAAGCCTTTTGGAGTGGGTCTGTGGACTTTTCCATGTGAATATTAAAGTCACCAAAGATTAGAATATTATCTGCTATGACTACAAGGTCCGATAGGAATTCAGGGAACTCAGTGAGGAACGCTGTATATGGCCCAGGAGGCCTGTAAACAGTAGCTATAAAAAGTGATTGAGTAGGCTGCATAGATTTCATGACTAGAAGCTCAAAAGATGAAAACGTCATTTTTTTTTGTAAATTGAAATTTGCTATCGTAAATGTTAGCAACACCTCCGCCTTTGCGGGATGCACGGGGGATATGGTCACTAGTGTAGCCAGGAGGTGAGGCCTCATTTAACACAGTAAATTCATCAGGCTTAAGCCATGTTTCAGTCAGGCCAATCACATCAAGTTTATGATCAGTGATTAGTTCATTGACTATAATTGCCTTTGAAGTAAGGGATCTAACATTAAGTAGCCCTATTTTGAGATGTGAGGTATCATGATCTCTTTCAATACTGAGAGATTGCTAAGGCGAACATCGCCATGTTTAGTTTTGCCCAACCCAGGTCGAGGCACAGACACGGTCTCAATGGTGATAGCTGAGCTGACTACACTGACTGTGCTAGTGGCAGACTCCGCTATGCTGGCAGGCTGGCTAACAGCCTGCTGCCTGGCCTGCACCCTATTTGGCCACTTGGCCTCAGAATCTTCTATGTGCTTTTTGGCAAAGCTCAAATGAGACTTTATGTGGCTTTTTTTCTTGTCACCCTCCCGTAGAGGCCAGATTTGTGGAGCGCTTGTGATATTGTGGTCATATGCACACATTGACCAGTCTTTGCCATAAAGGCCTGAAGCTCCTTCAAAGTCGCCATTGGCTTCTTGGTAGCCACTCTGATCAGTCTCCTCCTTGCCAGGTGTAGGCATGGTGTTCTTTGGCCCATTCATCCAGTTTGGAGGGACGGCCTGATCAATGCAAGGTCTGGGTGGTGCCATACGCCTTCCACTTCTTAATAACGGTCTTAACTGTGCTCCGAGGGATAGACAAAGCCTTTGAATTATTTTTATATCCATCCCGACTTGTACCTTTCCACAACTTTATCTCATAGATCTTTTGAAAGTACCTTTCCATAGTGGATTCTTTGCTATAAATTGCACTACTAAGCAGTGGAGCCCTCTATGAACTGCTTTTACTCTGAACTAATCAAAGTCGCTACAATTGATCACAGATGGAAGCCAATTAGCTTGATTTGTGATCTGGAAGGTGGTTGGTTACACCTCAGCAAGTTTGTAATTGCAATTCTAAGGGGGGTGTTCACTTATCCAAATAGGGTATATTACTGTTGTACTAAAATAATTATACGGTTTATTTCTACATTTTTATACTTGGATATTGTGGGTCACTGTGTGTAAATAAATCCAATTGTATGTGTTTTAATTTCAGGCTGTAAGGCAACAAAAGGTGAACATTTTGAAAGGGTGTGGTGACTTTCTATACCCACTGTATTATTCCCATGCCTCTCTATTGGTCTCTGCCTACTTACAGGAATCCTCTGAGGATCACTCACCCTGTACCCATCTTCCTCTATCACTCTCTTAACCCTTGTGCTTTGCTGGGGGAAAAAATGACGTCCATTGTGGTATGGGTCAGCTTGACCCGCACAGTTTAAACACACTCAAGACAGTGAAAGAATCAAATAAAAACAGACAAAACTTTGTTTTGTCAGACCTTTCAGAAGGAAGAATTACAAGAACATTTGATTGAAAAAACTCTATATTTAAGAACTATGTTTCTCTAACATGTTTCTCACAAACAAGCATTTTCTTTCCCCAATAGGCATTTTTTGTACTTCCCAGTAACATTAACACTTAGGTGTGATTTGACCCCATTGGTCAAAATTATCCCATCAGTCTTTTTCTCCACATGTTGAACACAATGTACGTGTGTGCTTTCTGCAGATGTATTTGTTGCATTCTACACAAGTGGTGCTGGTTTTACTGTCTTGGCGAGGGGGGAGGGGCAAGTTGTGTAGGCCCTGGAACAATTTTGATTACATTGGAAGCTGACAGTCTACCTTGACTTTGTTGTGTCCATTCTATAGTACCATCTTTAGACTTCCACATCCTCTCTTCTCTGGATGATGGCTGTTGTGTGCTCTCCCTCTCATCTGATGGGCGGGATGGTATGGAAGACCCCTCCTCTGAATCCTCTTCACCAAAGAAAGATTCAAAATCTGGATCATCAACAGCATTGTCCTCGATCTCTGAAACCTCTTCTCCTATTTCACTGTCACAGTCCAGAATTTGTGATAAGTCTTCATTGATTGAAAATCTTTTGGAGCTCATTTTTGACTGTCTGTCAGAGATCTGCTGCTCTCGCACTGAGAAGGAGAAGCTTGGGAAACTCCTTTTCACCCAAACATAATTATAAAAGTGCAATCAGAACCAATCAAAGCTAAAAAATACGTCAAAGACCCTTGTTTATTTTGGACCTATGCAAATATCGATACACATGAAAGCCTCCGGGTCAAAATGACCCAAGACATCATATTTGTATACAAAATCTGCACAGACATTCCACAACACAACACATTAGTGTGTCCACATTTTAAAGTTAGATTCATGACCCTAAATGAGGAAAAGTTAATTAATTTCATGGAGAAAAAGAGAGGTTAACTAGAATTTTAGACATGGGTAAAACTGACTCACAACATAACAGGAGGGTTAACTGCTTCAGCATACTACACTTTTGGTACTACTCTGACCCTGGCAACCCCAACCTGCCTTTCTCTCACCAGACACACACAACTTTCTCCACTGATACTACACATTCCTTCGTCTCTTCACTCCTATACACCGCAACATGACCATAAGTTTGGCACTTAAAACATCATAGTATTTCAGGAACAAAAAAGCTCTCACAGGAGGGTATTTAACACATCCTAACTTGACCTTGTCGGGCAAAGACTCTGCATCAAAACTTAGCAGGTTAGACTGTAGCTGTGTTTGAATACTCATACTGACCACACTAACCATACTATTTGTGATGTGAATTGAGTATATAGTATGCTTATTGGTCATAGTATGGATATGGTTAGTATGTCAAAAATCCCAGATGTCGTACTAAATTTGCCAAAATACAAAGTATACATGCAGTGGACACTATTTCCGTGGTTTTAGGGCCCATAATGCAATTCTTCAGAAAATTGGGGTGGCTTCACAACGTTTTCAGATTTGAAGAAAATGGCCGAAAATATGCAAGTTCAACGAGTATGCCCAGGTCCAACGAGAGCGAATACAAATGGCATTGCTTGAACTAATTATGACAAATGTTAAGCTAATGTTGAGCAATGTACAGTAATAAAGTAATGTAACATTTCATGTTATGTTGGCTGACAATTTGTTGGCTACGCTATCCTTACAAACCGCAAAGCATTACAGCAGTATGTACCAGTATATTAGCTAGTTACCTAACATTAGTTGGCTACTACTACATCGAACTTGCCAGGCAGTATATTAACTATCTTCTATCTAACTAACTACCCAACGTTTACTGACTTGATTATTCACATCATTCTTAGCTAAGCTGTTATACTTTTCAATTAACATTGTTAGCTCTGGCTCTCTACTCCGATTTCAGAGCACTCACTAACTGATGAATTTACCAATGCCCACCACCCGTTGCATATGGCTGTTTGTCTGTAAAAAAAAAAACATAGTTAAATTGTTGCCAACAGCACAGTTACATTCACCAATGCCCTTGATAACATGAAAACAGCCTAACCACCTCTGCTAGGGTGAGTAAAATGGTCAGAGTGCGGTGTTCTCTCATCTGTGTCTGGAAGAAGCTAGCCAACGTTAGCCAGTTAGCTTTGGTGCTTGACTGCTGTTGAAAACTCGGATCAACCCTACCCCTCGGCCAGAGCGTCTAGTGTGCGTTGAGATGCTCAGAGAAACGTACAGTCCTCTGTATTTAAGAGCCCCCAGAGCGCACTCTGGCAGTCCAGATTGAATTTACAAACACACCCAAAATCATAAAATGTTTAGCTAGTCATTTGTTATGCTAACAAGCTAGCAAGAGGTTGCATAGCAACAGCATCAACTTTCGGTAGACAGGCAAAGCTCTAATACGCTCAACTGAAACGATACCATTCGTTTACAGAATACTAAAATGAACTAACAGTATGTAGTATATGGTCTGTTAGTATGGGTATTCGAACACAGTTACTGTCTTCTCCATTTCACCACGCTCTCCACCGAGTTTGCGTCGCACCAAACGGTGGCCGTCACAGTATGAATACAATTTATTAATGTAAATGTTTTCCTATTTATATTACCTGACGTGTAGGTTAACATTCATACACAAATTCAACACCGCACTATCATCAATACAGTAGGAGTGAATAACAACAGTGATGATAATAATACCAGAAATTGAGTCATATATTTTAATTTCGAAAATATGAATATAAACAGTTTTAAGAATGTGTGTTCAGCTCACTATCAAGGTGAGTACATATAGCCAATAGTCTATTATCAACCGGAAGTGCATGGGTGAACTGCTACTACCATCAGTCTCTTGAAGAAAAGTTCATTAAGTTTTCACACCACAACTTTACTGTAGTCTACTCTCCGAACGCTGATATGGCTGCAATGAATAGCTGGTTGATTACATGCATTGTTTTAGTTCATTTCGCTTATTTGGGATCTTGTGATTCGGGCTCTGAAATAGGTAAGATACGTATTTTTACTTATTTATTAATCATTTTCTCCATTGTGTGCCCATGTAACGATCTACAGTTGTTTAGTTGTTTCAAGATATATGTTTTACAACATTTCTCCCGAATTATACTTCATGTGTCAAGAAGCCCGTGCGTAATTTGGATTTCGCAAATTCAATATCACCCGATTGCGCGTGATATCCCCACAATTGATAAACAGAAAACGGAGTTATGCTATGTTCACGTTTTAGTTCGGTTATGTTGTTGCAAATAATGTACCTTCATCATTGTTAATAGTTAATCATAAGGGTTATTGGGTTTGTGCACAGATGTGCATGTCGTACAATCGCATAGGCGGCGCGTGAGTTTGATAAAAAATGCACCTATAATAAAGCGTTCCTTGTATCGCATTTGCAGACTTGTCTAAAATAGCATACTATTCCTAATCTGATGAGTACTGTGGATTAGATAGTTAATTATAATGTAGGCTAATAATATAACTCAGTCACTTGAAAGCATGGCTGAGCGCGTAGACTTTGGGCCTATGCTAGATAAATGTATTATTTCTACGCACGGGTAAAATGTTGCCTTTTATAAACACATTTCATGCAATTCTGCTACACTGTTAAACCGACAAAAATGTTATTTTAGCCTACTCTGCTGACACTGACAAACAGATCAATTAAAAACGGCGTTATCTGATCCATACAATAGGCCCACGAGAAGGGGAGACACAAATACAATATGATGTTCATCTAACCTGGAGGAGGAAATGTCAAGTGGCACTGACAGGAATATGGCTGATGCTTTCTGCTGATGCCAATAACATAGACTATATTGGTCACTCAATTAAGTTGAGCATTTTTTTAAACTAAAAGACAGATTCGTCTTTACACATTTACAGCATAGTACTGTAACACCTGACTACAGCAACAAACTGTATTTCCAGAATTTACACTGCATTACTGGAAGCACGGTGGTTAGATTTATAGTGCAGGCATGTATGTATGTAATAGCGATTTTGTAACTTGTATTTCACTGGCCTAAAGTACAATTACCGTATTTTGTAACAGTTTAATTAGAATACAATTTATTTTTATTTTCTATTACCATAATAAACTTTCAAGTTGCCCGCTTCACTTCAACAACATCCTCAGTAACGGTACCATGACATTCTTTCTGGCTATGACTGTGATATGTTCTTGTTTATCTTCTTTAGTTTAATGCTGTAAGTCACTCTGGATAAGAGCGTCTGCTAAATTACCAAAATGTAAATGTGAAAATTAGCACTTGCGTAGCACTCTGCTGGGTAGGTCTGATCATTTCGTTGCAGATTTGGATGAGGGCCTCTAGCGGGTCCTTTGTGGTGTTGGTTGGTTCTCGGCTGTTCACAGCTCTTGACATGCCTACCCACTGACTGCCTGGTGGTCCCCTGTATTGACTTGGAATGGGGGATGCTGAGAGTGGTGAAGACGGTTCGGCAGGTCTGGACTAAGGCTGGCTGGTTTGCTGCTGTGCGGTATCAGGAACAGGGTTGAGGCCAGGGTTCGCCGATCACCAGAACTAATTTACCCTTCATGATTCATTAGACCTACACTACGATCAGACCCGGCTGCAGAAAATGATCAGCTAGGTAGAAATCATATTTTCAAAATTGTGGACGCTACTGTATAATGATATAAAATACAGGATATGCAACACATCTGCCACCAACAGGTTTCTGGTCAACAACCAATAAGCAAAGCTTACTGACAAATTACATCATGGTTTTCACTTTCAACACCGCAATCTGCACAGTTTGGTTGCTGGAATTATATTTTGGACAAACGTGCGCAGGTAGCCTACAGGAGAGTAACCTCATCAGCTTAAAAAATTGTGAATGGTTGTGTTTATGCCACACATAAAAGGTAATACATTTTAAAAAGTGAAATTATAAATATTTCGGCTATTGAAGTGTTATGGGTTCGAGGTGCTCAAGAAATAGCTGCTCGGATTGGAGAGGAGGCAGAGCATGCGTTAAGCTTTCCTGAATAACTGGGCCTGCTGGGAACATATTTGGTCCACAGGCAGCCGGTGACACCTTAATTGGGGAGGTTGGGCTAATAGTAATGGCTGGAACGGAGTCAATGGAATGGTATCGAACACATCAAATACATATTTTCCATGTGTTTGATACCATTCATTTCACTCCATCCCAGCCATTATTATGCGCTGTCCTCCCCTCAGCAGCCTCCTGTGGTGTGGCCACATTATTGGGACGACTTGGGAGCATGATGATCCGCAACAGACAGTGCATCTCAGTATCAGCAATTAAAATACAGCGAGACTGGCCTGCTATTATGTCTTTCTATACCTTGTAAACTGTATATTCAATATTCAAATCACAGGCCTTTGTTGCTGTTATTCTAATGACATTTTCACTGCCATGTTCACTGCAGTGTAGAGTAGAATTTTGTACTAATTTGAAACAATAATGCAATTATTTTTTGCAATGTGGTGTTGGAGGCTAGTCTGGGTAGGATACTTGTATTGTCCATAAATAACATCAATAGGGGAGTTTTTTGAGCTGCATGTCTCATGTCTTCACTGTTCTTTCATTCGCAAAGCCGTACCATGGCCTCTCCGCTTATATTGAAAATTGGTGCCGCTTTGGATGATTTTATGTGTGGTATAATTGCTAGTTAGCATATAGCAGATCTGGAAAAACGATCCACCCACCACTTTTCCGTTATGAATGGTGGCTAAAGGGCAGGATAGACAGTTAGACTGGTAGACTGTATTGACTTGACTGGCATAGTTAGCATGCGGAAAAACGTTGCGCATAAGCAGATAAGGATATTTGTCTAGGATGGAAGAAATTATACAGTAAAACCTGCAAAATGGTGAATGTAAACCTGGGAAAAAACACACTACTCTCCCTTGTGACCAATAAAAAAAACACACAACCCTCCCCAACGCAAAAAAAAAAACATACATAAAAGTTAGACAACCCTCAACTATTTTGAACCACCTGCCTCCGAAATGGGGGGGGGGGGGGTCATTCAAAACTCTGCAGCTCAAGAGACATGTATTAAAAAGTTTTGTTTGTTGTTTGCATTGCTTTGCGTATCACCATATGTGTTTGAGATGATTTTACTGTAACACTGCATCCAAGTATCTTGACATGGGCATTTCAATGAGCTGTCAGTCAAGGCAAGTTCATGATTATAAGCTCCCACTCAGCCTGTCTTTTCAAACTTCCTGATAGTTAGCCATGAGACCAAAATAACTCTCACATTTTTAGAATTTCTATCCTCCAAAAATATTTTAGTCACTGAAAAGGCTATTTTACATGGTCATCAGAAAGACTAGTTCGGGACCTTAAATTTAACACTGTTCCAGTCATTATACAAGTCCACATTTTCTGGAAAATGTGTTGTGTTCATTGAGCCCCTATAAGATTGGTCTTTAACAAGTTTGTCTGTTTGCATGCTCACCTTTTTATGGCACCTCACATTGTACAAGTTTGATAATACATTTTTTATGATTTACACAAACACACACATACAACAATTATTTGGCCTGTATATCACAACCATGACCTTAGAATATACAATATGCGTGAATGCTAATAAGCAGTGTTTGCACTCTACAAAAAGGGTTTGCTTATAGAAGAATGTTGTCATTTGCTAATTGCATATCATTTGGGTGAATTAGAGGAAAAACAGTCATAGAGTATCGTAACTTTTATAAATTCAACAGTAGTACCAACAGTGAAATGGATCCGCACTCTTAAAGGGATAGTGCGATATTTTGGCAATTAAGCCTTTTGATCTATTTACCCACAGGGGCGGCAGGTAGCCTAGTGGTTAGAGCATTGGACTGGTAACGAAAAGGTTGCAAGGTTGAATCCCTGAGCTGAAAAGGTACAAATCTGTCGTTCTGCCCCTGAACAAGTCAGTTAACTCACTATTCCTAGGCTGTCATTGAAAATGAGAATTTGTTCTTAACTGACTTGCCTAGTTAAATAGAGATAAAAACAGTCAGATGAACTCATTGAAACGACCTAACTTCTTTCATACTGGACACAACAACATAAGAATGATATCCATGAATTCATCTGACTCTGGGTAAGTAGACAAAATCTCACACAATCCCTTTAAGGCCCCTTCAATTGTCTGGTGCGGGCGAAAAGCATAAACAATCTCACTCCCATTCATTTGAGGGGAAATTTAATTAGCTGTTCACTCAGTGTTTGATGTGGTTCGTTATCCTAAAACCCCAGGCCATATGCAAAGGGGAATTCCATAGCAGTTTGACTTCAGTAACGTCTACTGTAACTCTGTTGTAGTGTATTGTTGTGAGTTTGAGGTAGGCTACTGTTGTTAGATCACATATATTTCCAGGAGATCTGTAAAAGAGCAACTTTTTGGGGTGGTTCTACCAGTGAAAATGTGTTAGGATTTCAACACTCAGTCAGTGTTTGGTCCCAATTTTCTATTTGTATGGGACAGAGTCCATTTCAATTGACCATAAATCTCACCTGCAGGCAATTTAAGCTGCAGCATGCTTCTTGGGTTTGTTTTGTCCGTAAGCCATCTGGTAAACTTTTCAGACCTGCTTATCTACACTCTTAGAAAAAAGGGTTCCAAAAGGGCTCTTTTGCAGAGAGATAGGGTTCAACCCAAAAACATTTTGATCTGAAGAACTCTTTTTGGGAGACAAGGGTTCTTGTAAGATAAAGGGTTCTACCTAGAACCTTTAACATCCTAAACTTTTTTGGAAAAAAGGGATATTTGATGATTCTTTGGAAGGCAAGAAGGATTCTACATAGGACCATATACAGTTGAAGTCGGAAGTTTACATACACTTAGGTTGGAGTAATTATTTTTCAACCACTCCACAATTTTCTTGTTAACAAACTATAGTTTTGGCAAGTTGGTTAGGACATCAAACTTGGTGCATGACACAAGTAATTTTCCCAACAATTATTTACAGACAGATTATTTCACTTATAATTCACTGTATCACAATTCCAGTGGGTCAGAAGTATACATACACTAAGTTGACTGTGCCTTTTAAACAGCTTGGAAAATTCCAGAAAATGTAATGGCTTTAGAAACTTCTGATAGGCTAAGTGACATCATTTGAGTCAATTGGAGGGGTACCTGTTGATGTATTGCAAGGCCTACCTTCAAACCCAGTGCCTCATTGCTTGACATCAAGGGAAAATCAAAATAAATCAGCCAAGACCTCAGAAAAAAAATTGGTTCATCCTTGGGAGCAATTTTACCAAATGCCTGAAGGTACTACGTTCATTTGTACAAACAATAGTATGCGAGTATAAACACCATAGGACCACGCAGCCGACATACCGCTCACGAAGAAGACACGTTCTGTCTCCTAGAGATGAACATACTTTGGTGCGAAAAGTGCAAATCAATCCCAGAACAACAGCAAAGGACCTTGTGAAAATGTTGGAGGAAACAGGTACAAAAGTATCTATATCAACAGTAAAATGAGTCCTATATCAACATAACCTGAAAGGCCTCTCAGCAATGTAGAAGCCACTACTCCAAAACTACCATAAAAAAGCCAGACTACGGTTTGTAACTACACATGGGGACAAAGATCACACTTTTTGGGGAAATGTTCTCTGGTCTGATGAAACAAAAATAGAACTGTTTGGCCATAATGACCATCGTTATGTTTGGAGGAAAAAGGGGGAGGCTTGCAAGCCGAAGAACACCATCCCAACCGTGAAGCACGAGGTTGGCAGCATCATGTTGTGGGGGTGCTTTGCTGCAGGAGGGACTGGTGCACTTTACAAAATTTATGGCATCACGAGACAGGAAAACTATGTGGATATATTGAAGCAACATCTCAAGACATCAGTCAGGAAGTTAAAGCTTGGTCGCAAATGGGTCTTCCGAATGGACAATGACCCCAAGCATACATCCAAAGTTGTGGCAAAATGGCTTAAGGACAACAAAGTCATGGTATTGAAGTGGCCATCACAAAGCCCTAACCTCAATCCCATAGAACATTTGTGGGCAGAACTGAAAAAGCGTGTGCTAGCAAGGAGGCCTACAAACCTGACTCAGTTACACCAGCTCTGTCAGGAAAAATGGGCCAAAATTCACCCAACTTATTGTGGGAAGCTTGTGGAAGGCTACCCAAAATGTTTGACCCAAGTTAAACAATTTAAAGGCAATGCTACCAAATACTAATTGAGTGTAGGTAATCTTCTGATCAACTGGGAATGTGATGAAAGAAATAAAAGCTGAAATAATTCACTCTACTATTATGCTCACATTTCACATATTTAAAATAAAGTGGTGATCCTAACTGACCTAAGACAGGGAAATTTTACTTGGATTAAATGTCAGGAATTGTGAAAAACTGAGTTTAAATATATTTGGCTAAGGTGTATGTAAACTTCTGATTTCAACTGTATAATATTTCTGAGTATGCTCTATTGCAGGGAGATTTTCAGAATTTGTTTTACTGTAATAGTGTTTTTGCGTGTACATTGATTGATTAATTAATTTTATGCTACAGAAAGATAAATAACATCCGTTTTTTTTTTTACAATACAATCTGGTAGTAATTTGATTTATTGGAACCGTTACTGAGATGGTTGTTTCAGTTTAGATGAGTGAGAGAGTTTCAGTATTCAATATTTCTTACCCTTGCAGTCATTTTAAATGCAAGTTGCAGCTGAGAAACAAGTCCATTTTTGGGATATTCTAACTGGCTGGATTCCAATGGGAATTACACATCACTTTGCAAGCCAGCGTAATATGATTTGCAGGCCTGATTTGGCCTGTAAACCAGGAGTTTCCTATCACCACTGTGTTAGGGTGTAACTAGGTCTTCAAAGAAAGGCCTTATGAAGTATATATTGTCATAAATAATTCAATGCGAAGGCTAATAAGGCTGGTGGAACTGTTCATAGATGGTTCTAGGAAGAACCTTTTAGATGATAAAATGGTTCTTGGTAGAAATCCACAGAGGGTTCTACCCAACACAAAAAAAGGTTCACCTAAGGGACAAACTGATGAACCCTGTATGGTTCTACAGAGCACCTTTTTTTCTAAGAGTGTACAGCAATCAATTTTCTGGCCTGCTGTCAATTGAAAATTGTACTTGTCTTCTCTGCCAGGCAGCTATGAAGGCAGCATATCTGCATCCTTCGCATACAAGCAATATGAACTGATCCAAACAGGGTTGTTATTGTCATGAATGTTTTACTAAAGCTCTTTTCAAAAATAGATTGGTGTTCGTAACGGCACATTGAAATATTAATGCAGCGGAACTTGGAGCTTGTCTGTTTGTGCATGTGGTTATATCATGAAATCTGTTGACTTGGCTCAGTACATTGAACATTGAGGTAATTTTTCTCCTTGTATACATGAGACTGTTTCAGTACCCTCCCCCATGATTTAAAAAAAACGTACTGTTGCAATCGCATTCTTGCAAGTAGTAAAAAATAAAAATCCCCTGCACATGTTCTCGCCATTTATAAGCATTCATAAAACCATTTCAAACTGGAATGAGATGGTTATTAACAGAAGGTGTCATGGTCATGATGAGTATATTATATTGCGGTGGATAATTTCAACAGTTAAGTAATATGCTTTTGCAACCAGAATGATACAAATTGAGAAGACATCAGAATAGTAAACCTGTAGAGTGCAAGAAGGGTCTAGGTCTTAAACACCAGCTCTGGTACTATACGGAAAGTGAAAACATTTTACAGTTAAATCAATTCCACCACAGATACTATACAGTGCATTCGGAAAGTATTCAGACCCCTTGACTTTTCCCACATTTTGTTACGTTACAACCTTATGCTAAAATTTATTAAATACATTTTTTTCCTCAATCTACACACAATACCCCATAATGACAAAGCAAAAACAGAAAAAATTTTAGTCTCTCGATGTGCAAAACTGATAGAGACATACCCCAAGCGACTTACAGCTGTAATCGCAGCAAAAGGTGGCGCTACAAAGTATTAACTTAAGGGGGCTGAATAATTTTGCACGCCCAATTTTTCAGTTTTTGATTTGTTAAAAAAGTTTGAAATATCCAATAAATGTCGTTCCACTTCATGATTGTGTCCCACTTGTTGTTGATTCTTCACAAAAAAATACAGTTTTATATCTTTATGTTTGAAGCCTGAAATGTGGCAAAAGGTCGCAAAGTTCAAGGGGGCCTGTCACGCCCTGGTCTAAGTATTTTGTGTTTATCTTCATGTATTGGGTCAGGCCAGGGTGTGGCATGGGGTTTTGTATTGTGGTGTGTTTTGTCTTGGGGTTTCGGTGTGTATGTATTGGGATTGTAGCTAGTGGGGTTATCTAGCAAGGTCTATGGCTGTCTGGAGTGGTTCTCAATCAGAGGCAGGTGTTTATCATTGTCTCTGATTGGGAACCATATTTAGGCAGCCATATTCTTTGAGTTTGTCGTGGGTGATTGTCCTTAGTGTCCTCTATGTTAGTTAGCACCAGTATAGGCTGTTTCGGTTTTCGTTACGTTCTTTGTTTTGTAGTGTTTGTGTTTATTCGTGTTGTACGTTGTTCATTAAACATGGATCGCAATCTACACGCTGCATTTTGGTCCGACTATCCTTCACACCTAGAAAACCGTAACAGGGGCGAATACTTTCGCAAGGCACTGTATATATATATCAAAATTGAGCTCAGGTGCATCTTGTTTCCATTGATCATTCTTGATGTTTCTACAACTTCTTTGGAGTCCACATAGTAAATTCAGTTGATTGGATATGATTTGGAAAGGCGCACACACCCGTCTATATAAGGTCCCACAGTTGACAGTGCATGTCAGAGCAAAAACCAAGCCACGAGGTTGAAGGAATTGTCTGTAGAGCTCCGAGACAGGATTGTATTGAGGCATAGGTCTGTGTAAGCATACCAAAAAATGTCTGCAACATTGAAGGTCCTTAAAAACACAGTGGGCTCCATCATTCTTAGATGGTGATTCCAAACTTCTTCCAAGACTCTTCCTAGAGCTGGCCGCCCGGCCAAACTAGGCAACTAGGGGAGACGGGCTTTGGTCAGGGAGGTGACCAAGACCCCAATGGTCACTCTGAAAGACCTCCAGCGTTCCTCTGTGGATATGGTAGAACCTTCCAGAAGGACAACCATCTCTGTAGCACTCCACCAATCAGGCCTTAATAGTAGAGTGGCCAGACGGAAGTAATGCCTCAGTAAAAGGCACATGACAGTCCGCTTGGAGTTTGCCAAAGGCACCTAAAGACTCTCAGACCATGAGAAACAAGATTCTCTGGTCTGATGAAACCAAGATTGAACTCCTTGACCTAAATAATAATGTCTGAATGAGTGTGCCCCTGGCTATCCATACATTTTAAAAACAATAAAATGGTGCCGTCTGGTTTGCACATTATAAGGAATTTTAAAGTATATTTAAGCAATTACCTTTTAATTTTGATACTTAAGTATATTTTAAACCAAATATTTTTAGACTTTTACTCAAGTAGTATTTTACTGGATGACTTACACTTTTACTTGTAACTTTCTATTAAGGAACTGTATCTTTGACTAACAGGTGCATATCTGTATTCCCAGTCATGTGAAATCCATAGATTAGAGCCTAATGAATGAATTTAAATTGACTGATTTCGTTATGTGAACTGTAACTCAGTAAAGTCTTTGAAATTGTTGCATGTTGCGTTAATTTTTTTGTTATTTACTTTCACTTTCCGTCACTTCTATTCCCGCAGCCAGAGTAAACAAAAAGAGAAATATCCAGTGTAAAATATTGTCATACATATTCAGCTTTATCTTCATCAGAGCGACACAGATACTCAGCAAGACTTTTCCGTCGCTGCAGGAAAAGATATGTCTTCTCTTGGGAGTCAGTTCAATTGCACATATAAAGTCATTTTTCTCCACTTCCAGACATGTTCTGCACTGCACAGGGACATACAGTGGAGTATGTGAGAAAATGGCTGTGCACTTGCTTGACACAGCGTTGAAATGACAAATGTACAGTACTTGGCTGGAGCATCAGCCACAGGTTAATCCCTATGTCCTGTCCACTGTCAATTTACGATGCTATATCTGGAGTAGGGCTGGGTGGTATACCGTATTTTACTATATAGCGGTATTGATGCACGGACCGGTTTGGGTTTTTACTTTACCTTCTATAGTATTTGAATGTTTGGTTTGTTAAAATGTGATATGCCGTGTGTAACGTCCGTTTTTATAGTTTACATTTCTATTTGAGTACTCTCTCTCTCTCCATGCCGCTTTCCTCACAGACCTTGCCCCGCCCCTTATCACTCAAAGAGTGCATTTGTTGTTGCTTGACTATGAGACCATGTTCTGTCTGCATGGTGTGACGGATCAATCAGAATTAGTTGGGTAACATAGATCATTAAGATGCTTTATTTGCATAATATGGTATGTGAGATACTTGTCATTAGAATGTGTCCTTTTGGACTATAGTGTTGGCAGTTGCACTTTTCCCTCAGCTGGGGCTCAGTCACTTGGGGCCCAGAGAGGGGAGAGGTCAGGCTTGTCTTTCACATGTCCCTGGTGCTATGCAGAATATCAGAAAGGGAAGAGGACAGAATGGAACATTGTCTTCATATGTGAATGTGTCTTTACCTATTCTTAAACCATGTGAAGGGATGGCGTGATTAATGGGGAACCAATTACTTGTCTCCACAATGTCTGTGCGCCAGTCACTCCCTCCTTTTCCCATTGGGGGAGGTGTATGGCAGTGTCTGGAAACATTGTATGTCCTCTCTGATCTTACACTTATCCTGGGATAGTGTATGACCTAGAGGCTCACTCCCCTCAGTGAGCTTGTCCAGGAGTGTGGTCAAAGAGGTAGTTTACTTGAGATGGGAGTATCTAGACTTGATCATTCATATATGCCATTGGATGAGTTGGTGTTTTTGTACTATTGTAACGGTTTTCTTTAGGTGAAGGAGAGGCGGACCAAAACACAGTGTGGTGGTTATTCATGTTTTTTAGTAAAGACACTAGACATGAATAAACTAACAAAAACAATAAACGTGCGAAAACCTAAAACAGCCCTATCTGGTGCAAAACACAGAGACAGGAACAATCACCCACAAACACACAGTGAAACCCAGGCTACCTAAATATGGTTCCCAATCAGAGACAATGACTAACACCTGCCTCTGATTGAGAACCATATCAGGCCAGACATAGAAATAGACAAACAAGACATCCAACATAGAATGCCCACTCAGATCACACCCTGACCAACCAAAACATAGAAACATACAAAGCAAACTATGGTCAGGGTGTGACAGTACCCCCCCCCCCCCAAGGTGCGGACTCAGGCCGCAAAACCTGAACCTATTGGGGAGGGTCTGGGTGGGCATCTGTCCGCGGTGGCGGCTCTGGTGCTGGACGTGGCCCCCACTTCACCGTAGTCTTAGTCCCCCACCTTGTCCGCTTCCGTGACCTCCTAGCCACGGCGACCCTACTTAATGACCTCACTGGACTGAGGGGCGGAAGCTCTGGCGCCTCTGGAGACCAGCTGCGTGGAGCCGGCTCGATGCCCACTCTAGCCCGGCCGATACGCGGAGCTGGAATGTACCGCACCGGGCTATGCACCCGCACTGGGGACACCGTGCGCTTCACAGCATAACACGGTGCCTGCCCGGTCTCTCTAGCCCCCTGGTAAGCACAGGAAGTTGGCGCAGGTCTCCTACCTGGCTTCGCCACAATTCCTGTGTGTGTGTCCCAATACATTTTTGGGGCTGACTCTTGGGCTTCCTACCACGCCGCCGTGTTTGCTTCTCCAACTCCATTCTTCTATAACCTTCCGTGCACTGCTCCATCGAATCCCAGGCGGGCTCCGGCACTCTCCCTGGGTCGACCGCCCAACTGTCTATTTCCTCCCAAGTAGTATAGTCCATATTCTTGCCGTCCAAACCGTCCTCCCATGTCCATTCCTCTTTTCGCTGCTGTTGCCCCTTACCACGCCGCTTGGTCATGTTGTGGTGGGTGATTCTGTAACGGTTTTCTTTAGGTGAAGGAGAGGCGGACCAAAACACAGCGTGGTGGTTATTCATGTTTTTTAATAAAGACACTAGACATGAATAAACTAACAAAAACAATAAACGCTTTTGGTGACAAGCCAAATTTCTTCAGCCTCCTGAGGTTCAAGAGGCACTGCTGCACCTTCTTCACAACGCTGTTTGTGTGGGTGGACCAATTCAGTTTGTCCGTGATGTGTACGCCGAGGAACTTAAAACTTACTACCCTCTCCACTACTGTCCCATCGATGTGGATAGGGGGGTGCTCACTCTGCTGTTTCCTGAAGTCCACAATCATTTCCTTTGTTTTGTTGACGTTGAGTGTGAGGTTATTTTCCAGACACCACACTCCGAGTGCCATCACCTCCTCCCTGTAGTCCGTCTCGTCGTTGTTGGTAATCAAGCCTAACACTGTAGTGTCGTCCGCAAACTTGATGATTGAGTTGGATGCGTGCATGGCCACGGAGTCGTGGGTGAACAGGGAGTACAGGAGAGGGCTCAGAACCCACCCTTGTGGGGCCCCAGTGTTGAGGATCAGCGTGGTGGAGATGTTGTTACCTACCCTCACCACCTGCATAGTTTCCTAGGAACGCGAGGCGGCCATCGCTGTCAGCGCCAGAAGTGTGTCGAGGGCTTACAAACGAGGGCTTACATTGCCAACTTCCCTTACTTGGCTAAGTGTTTGGAACGATGGCCACGGGGAGTCCCCCAAGGGCATAAGGCGAGGGTAGATTGTTTGAAACGCAGCCATGAGGAAACATTTAAGATTAGAATAACAATTATATTTCCGCGATTCCAACATTTCACCCAAGTGTTTTTATCTAAATCGCAAGTCAAATCGCAATTGCAACAACTGTTTAAAAAATAAGGCCTCGTTTTTTTTTTTTTTGCAGCGTGACGTGGCAGTGTGGAAATGATCTCAAATGAGTGTAGGAAATGCACATTGATGGAAATGCAGGAAATTATTTATGGTTGAAGTTGAATTGAACAGTAAAAAATAATCCGACTGGAGAAAGACCTATTGGAATCACTTAAGAGTGTATGTGTAGCCACCCTAGGGTCACGCACTATCATAAAGCAAATTTAAAACATAAAATACTGTAAAACACTGTCAAAACTTTGAGAAATACGGTAATATGGTATTTTGGCCATATCTCCAAGCCCTAATCTGGAGAAGCAATGCCTGCTCCTGGCCCATTCTTTCCATCAGCTTCTTACTAACTAGCTATCAGGCTATCCCTCACCCTCAATACAAAGTTGGTCAAGCAAAAAAAAAGGTTGTATCTCATAAGGGCTTCCAATACTTTCCAGTATGTGATTAATAGCTTATAAATTTCAATGCTGTCTTTCAAAATCATTAAGACATGGGTTTGTGTGTATTTTAGGAGTTAAACATTAACTGAACAAAGGGCCAAATTGCACTTTCTATAGCAGTTGCCAGGAGTAACAGACTGTATGGTGTCAATTAGAGCTTTGTGTTCAGCCATCTAATGCCCCCCTATGTGTCATTCCTCTTCCTATGAGTCAGTTCAGGCTGGTGCATGTCTGAGTTGATACTGATATATTAGTACTTGTACTGAATCTTTTGGGGGGAGTGTATGTAGGCTATTTGAGTCTGTTAGAGCTGATCAGGATTTCACTGAGCATCTGTTATCGGATAGGATTATGTTCTTCCTGGCTGACTTACAAATGATTGCTGAAGTCGAATGCTTTATAGGGATGTGTGTCAGAAATCCATGGTATTTACATGATACTGGCTCCACGAGAGATGTGGCTTGAGTTACTGGAAGACTTGGAAACAAAAAGAGCAATGACCAAGCTGCTTTTAAGAAGTTTTCATAGATCGACCTGATCTCCCACTGCACATTACTGACCAGTTTACATACTGCCCTCAAGCCTTTTCCAATACACATTTGCCTAATTAGGCCTATAGATTTTTGGCAACATCTTCACATTTTTCTGTAGTTAAAATGTCACCCTGTATAGAATAACAAGCCACGCTGTGAGAAGTTAACTCTCATGAAAACAGAAGATCCAGGTCAAGTGTTCTTCTGATGCAGGGATAGAGAGAGATCTGTTCAGACACATGCCTTTGAGGTATCCATGATACAATCAGCCTGACATTCTGCTAAGTGTATAGCCTGCAATACGTTTGAGATAAACGATCTGAACTCTCACGTAACGTGGTAGGGAAAGTCATAGCAAGATGTTGCGTAATGATATACTAAGTGCTCATACAGAACAACTGATATCGGAGAGTGTACAAAAGGTGTGGAAAAGAGGCCTGGTCGAACTAAGTCGGAACTTGCCTTTCACAAGCGATCTGAACAGAGTGAGCAATACGGGCTATTAGTTGTCCTCTATGTAACTTGCTTTTAATTTGTTTCCTTATGGGGTGGGAGTGGTAGAGGTCCAATGATGTACTCTGTGTTAGGGCAAGGGTAAGAATTGATAAAGGCCCAATGCAGCTTTTGATCTCATAATGAAATCATTTCGGGGTAACAATTAAGTACCTTACTTACTCTGATGGTCAAAAAGGAACAAATAGCAAATAGCAATTTCTCAATCAATCATTTTTCTTGGACTGTCTGGGAGTTGTCTGAGTGTGGAAGAGAGCTAATTTGCAGTTATTGTTGGCGGAGAGGTTTTGAACTAATATAACGCTCGGTGACGTCACCAGGCAAGCCAAAACTACATCCTACCAAAACAGACTGAAATTTCAGGCGGTCTTTTCAAACAGCTCTTACACAAAAAGGACATTATCGTAACTTACTTTGGCCAAGAAACACGAGCAATGGACATCTGTTCTCTGTGGAAATCTGTTCTTTGGTCTGGTTCCAACTGCTGTGTCTTTGTGAGAAGCAGAATGGGTGAATGGATGATCTCTGCAAGTTTGGTTCCCACTGTGAAGCATGGAGGATGTGTGATGGTGTGGGGTCCTTTGCTGGTGACACTGTCTGGGAATGATTTAAAATTCAAGGCACACTTAACCAGCATGGCTACCACAGCATTCTCCAGTGATACGCCATCCCATCTGGTTTGCACCTAGTGGGACTATAATTTGTTTTTCAATAGGACAATGACCCAACACACCTCCAGGCTGCGTAAGGGCTATTTGACCAAGAAGGAGAGTGATGGAGTGCTGCGTCAGATGACCTGGCCTCCACAATCACCCAACCTCAACCCATTTGAGATGGTTTGGGATGAGTTGGACCGCAGAGTGAAGGAAAAGCAGCCAGCAAGTGCTCAGCATATGTGGGAACTCCTTCAAGACTGTTGGAAAAGCATTCCAGGTGAAGCTGATTGAGAGAATGCCAAGAGTGTACAAAGCGTCATCAAGGCAAAGGCTGGCTACTTTGAAGAATCTAAAATATGAAACATTTTTTGATTAGTTGATCACTTTTTTTTGGTTGCTTCATGATTCCATATGTGTTATTTCATATTTTTTATTTTTATTTATTTATATTATTCTACAATGTAGAAAATAGTAAAAAATTACGAAAAACCTTGAATAGGTAGGTGTGTCCAAACTTTTAAATATATATAATGCACAGAAAAATAAGGTTTTTGACTACACTGGGCCTTTAAAGGATTTGCATTAAGAGGAGCTCTTTGAGTTCAACATTTATGTTAGTGACTTGGCATAGTCAACCTTTAGTTTCAGTCTGTTTCATAGGTCGTATAACTTATCCTGCTTTTATGCTTTTTTTCATCCCTCTCTCACTTTAGTAACAATGGAAGGCCTGGCCACTTGATAGTGGCTCTGGTTTGAAAGCTTCTCTCCTGATGCCAGAACCCATTTGGAACCTACACCTTTAGCCCTTCTGGTCACACTTACTGCTCTTTTGTGTCCCTCATTGCATTTGTCTCTCCACCATCGCCCCAGTAGTCCAAATGTGTTGATGAAGGAAACCATAGTCACAGAGAAGAAATTTACATCTATTGCTAGATTGTCTAGTTATTGGAGAATAGTCTAATCGGAAAAACATATTGTAGGTCATGATGAGGGTTTTCTGTTTCTTCAAAACAGAAAAGGAATCTGAATCTACCCTGAAAAAATACACTTTTCACCTGCTTAAGCATATCTTTCAATATTTAGCAACTGAAAGGGATGAGTAGTGGGTGAGGAATGTGCAGGGAAAGGGCATGCTATATTGTCATATTGGATTCTGCTAATCACCTCTGTGGGGACCTCAGTAACAGTAATTAGACTGACATTGTGATGGAGCGCAGAGGTACTCTTAAAGGTGTGGGTGTGTGGGTGCGTGTGTTTGCCATATTTTTTATATGGGAGCACGAAAAGAATGGAAGTACTTTAAATAATAATGACAATTCCATTTTGGTGTTCTGAAGCTGGGCAAATCGTACTCATTGTGGAATTCCATTCAGTTTCACAATGCGTATGTGTTATTATAGAAAAACAAGTATGTGCTCTAATCTTGGCGTTGTGGCGTGTTAATCCATCTAAGGAATAGTATTGAATGCAGTTCTGAGTTCCAAAGCAGTTCAGTTCACTGCTAACAAGATACTTTTAGTCATGTAGTGTATATGGACACCTGCTCGTTGAACATCTCATTCCAAAATAAAAGGCATTACAGTTCCATAGGCACTATCTGAAACTATAGGCTATTTTGCAAAACTCAACACACTAACCACAAATACTTAAACCAAACCAGCAAAACATTATACATCTTGTGCAAAAGCAAACAATTCTTGCAAACAACAAAACTCTTCACTCTTTAAAAAAAATAAAAATTGTGTTTTTGCGTCTACAGTACACACAAACCATCATTTGAATAAGCACACGAAGCACCAACTACGCACTGATAGTATAAATGAAAAATACTTGTTTCTTTAGTTTTTTCTGTGTGCAGTGCATAGCAGTTTGCAATAAAGTGTTGTCATACATGTAGTAAACACACATACACACAGGTGTCCAAATGTGTATAGTATGGATGTGTATTCTGAACATAACACACTATCAATACAAATAAGGGGAAAAAGTTATATATTTTGTTTCTCAAAATGTTGTAACACTCCTCAAACAACAAAAGCGCAGTAGAAGAAAACAAAAACATTTGTGCTCGAAAAAAAAGAACAGAAAACATTTAGACTACATCTCGCCTTTGTGGGTCTGGCCATAAGACTTCATCCACATCACATGCGATGTTGTCTTGAGCTAGGCAGCGTGGAAAGTATGGCCTGGAGTGTCGTATCCAGGCCTGGCATGACCCCTGATCCATGTCTCCACAAGCCTCCTCCATTGCCTGTGGAAGGGGTATGCGTTGGTGGGGCTGGTGATCATACACCTTCCAACACCATGCAGAGAAGAATTTGTCAATAGGATTCAAGAATGGAGAGTATGGGGGGAGATTGAGTGCGATGAAAAGTGGGTGACCTGTAAACCAATTGCGGACCACAGCAGCCCGGTGTAAACTAACATTGTCCCAGATGATAACGTACCTGGGCTGCTCTGGCCGCTGGTCATTAGGGATTAGTCTGTTGTCCAGAAAGGTGTGCAGTGTTGTATGGACCTAGGATTGCATGATGGTGAAGGACTCCGTTTTGACTAATAGCCGCACACATTGTTATCTTGCCACCATCTTGACCCGGGACGTTGATGATAGCACGGTGTCCGATGATATTTCTGCCGCAGCCCCTTGTTTTTGCAAGGTTGAAACCTACCTCGTCCACATATATTAGCTCATGATGCACTGCATCTGCTTCTAGCTCCATGTCTCTCTGAAAGAGACAAGACAACAATGTAGCACAGTACGAGAAGACAGGGATCAGTCAATATGAATGTAACACCATAGACTTGCAGATCCAGTACCAATGATAGGATAGTATAGCTTACCTGCACATATTCATATCTCGGTTGTTTTACACAGTCTGAGTTTCTTTCGAATGGGAAACTACAGCTGCTTCATCCTAATTCTATTGTGTTTCAGTAGACGAGACAGTGCAGAGAGACTCACTCTGTTGACATTTTGGAATATGGTGTTATCTGCCATAATGTGGTCCTGCAGGTCTCTGAGTCTGATGCAGTTATTTTCAATGAACATATTTACAATGTGGGTCTCCTGCTCTGGGGTGAACAGTCAACCTCTTTCACCAGATACTGGTTTTCTTGCAGTTCTGTAAAAATATTTGAATGGTTTGAGTGATAGATTCTTCTCATTATGAAAGTACAGTACATATTACTGTACCAGTAAGACTTCAGAACTTATAGTTACTTACCAGTTCTCTTTTCGTAACATCCGGATGATACCTGCATCAGTATAGCTGCTCAGATTTGGTTGAACCTGTTGCTCAGCCTCCCTCATGCTCATCCCATGGTTGTCAAAATGGTCAACCACAGTCACTCTGATTTCATCAGTTATTGTGTTTCTGACTCCCCTTCCTCTTCCCCGTCCTCTCTTTCTCCCATGTCCTACTTCACCTCTTCCTCCTCCTCTTACTTCTTTCTTCACTTCTTCACTTCCTCGTCCTCCTCTAGTTCTCACCCATCTGTCTCTAGTTCTCACTCTCTGTCCAGTATTGGCCTCCATTGTTGTCCAAACCAAATGTTTACCTGTGGCCTATTTATAGGGCTCAAGCTCTGATTTGTAAGTGAACTCATTACATGTGTCAATATGGAAAGGCAATTGGCGAAATAGTGTAGCAATGTAGAGACCAATATTTACAGTTTTGCTAGAAGTGTGTAATTATTTTGCAAACTGAGTGTAAAGCAGTGAGTTGTGTTGACAGTTTTGCAAAAAGTGTGTTATAAAACATTGGAACATTGCTGTGGGGACTTGCTTCCATTCAGCCTCGAGCGTTAGTTTTGAGAATGCATATATTTGTTCAAGACGGCTATCAATCGAAAAAGTAGAGCAGTCTTTTCAATCACAAGACATCTCCTCACATAAACCCTCAGCACATAATGCTGGAGTCTGCATTGGCAGATTTAGCAAAAGCACATGCCCAGAAAAGTTTGTTGAGGATGAGAGAGACATCCGCAGGAGCTCAGCCATCCGCAAGAGACGCGTGCCATTATTATTATTTTCACGCTCTGAGACATTTTACAACATGACGTCACAATCACAACACAATCAGAACGATTGGGATCTATTTCACACTGGAAAGATTTTTACATGACACAGGCCAGTCAATTTCTTCCACACCAATCTCGACAAACCATTTCTGTATCGACCTCGATTTGTGCAGGGGGTATTGTCATGCAGAAACAGGAAAGGGCCTTCTCCAAACTGTTGCCACAAAGTTGGAAGCACAGAGTCGTCTAGAATGTCATTGTATGCTGTAGTGTTAAGATTTCCCTTCACTGGAACTAAGGGGCCTAGCCGAAGAATAAAAAACAGCCCCAGACCATTAATCTTCCTCCACCAAACTTTACAGTTGGCACTATGTATTCGGGCAGGTAGCGTTCTTCTGGCATCCGCCAAACACAGATTCATCCATCGGACTGCCAGATGGCGAAGTGTGATTGATCACTCCAGAGAACGCGTTTCCACTGCTCCAGAGTCCAATGGCGGCGAACTTTACCCCACTCCAGCCGACGCTTGGCTTGCGCTTGGTGATCTGAAGCTTGTGTGCGGCAGCTCTGCCAAAGAAACCCATTTCATGAAGCTCCTGACGAACAGTTATTGTGCTGACGTTGCTTCCAGAGGCAGTTTGGAACTCGGTAGTGAGTGTTGCAACTGGGAACAGATGATTTTTACATGCTACACGATTCAGTACTTGGTGGTACCGGTTGTGTGGCCTACCACATCGCGGCTGAGCGGTTCGTACTCCTAGCCATTTCCACTTCACAATAACAGCACTTACAGTTGACCGGGGCAGCTCTATAAAGGCAGAGGTTTGACAAACTAACTTGTTGGAAAGGTGGTTTCCTATGATGTTGCCACATTGAAAGGCATTGAGCTCTTCAGTAAGGCCATTCTACTGCCAATGTTTGTCAATAGAGATTACATGGCTGTGTGCTCGATTTTTATACACCTGTCAGCAACGGGTGTGGCTGAAATAGCCGAATCCACTAATTTGAAGGGGTGTCCACATACCTTTTGTATATACAGTTGAAGTCGGAAGTTTGCATACACCTTAGCCTGACAAAGATGTTGGTTCCCAATTGGGGATCAGCCCCCCCACCGTCAGCTGGAACGGTGGCGCACGGAATGCAAAAATATTCTTAGAAATATTTAACCTCCACACATTAACAAGTCCAATAGCTCAAATGAAAGATAAACAACTTGTTTATCTAGCCAGCAAGTCAGATTTCTAAAATATTTTACGGCAAAAACATAGCACATATTTATGTCAAACCACCACCGAAGACACACCGAAGACACAGCTAATTTCCATAGCCACATTGAACAAAATATGCAATCACCAAACGCAGGATTAAAAGAAAAATAATTTCACTAACCTTTTGAAATCTTCTTCAGATGACAGTAATATAACATGTTACACAGTACATTTATGTTTTTTTCAATAATATGCTATAAATATCCATAAATCTCTGTTTACAATGACGCCATGTTAAAAAAATGCTACTCAAATGTCCGGAGAAATGACGTTGGCTTCGGCACATGCCGTCAGCTAACATGGAATACACAACATAAACTTTGACTAAATATGCATGTTCTACATATATATAGAAAGATACACTTCTTCTAAATGCAATCGCTGTGTTACATTTATTTTTAACGTTACGGATTTCGTTCACTAGGCTATAATGTGAGTCGGCGCTCAGGAATTAGCATTTTGGCTCCTCTATCTCGGAGTCCACAGAAACCCAAATTTAACACATAAATGTTCCCTTACCTTTGCTGTTCTTCCATCAGAAGACCTGGAAGGGTTTATACTTACCAAAAACAGCTTTAGTTTTGAAGTCTGTGTCTTTCGGTTATCAAACACGACATATTTCGGTTGAAATGCAGCCAAAAAGTAAAGTGGGAGCGCACCAAAACGTTGAAATTACATATTATATGTCGACTAAACTTGTCAAACTATGTTCAGAACGCAGCGTTAGCATGTTATATAGCTTCACAGCAATTCTCAGGACGAAGAGAAACACAGGCATCGTTTAATCAATCTTGGAAGAAAGACACCACCGGAGCAGAACGCGCATGAGAGTAACCTGTTTTCTCGCGTGACCGAAAGGATTCGGCCCGCCAATACTCTCGTGAGCACGCGATTCACACAATGAGAAGCCCCATTGAAAGCGGACACCGCGCTGAAGGCATAGGAACTGTTCCCAGGACTGTAGGTGCTTGGGAAGAGTGGGGGCGAAGACGTCAAAGTTGGGCCAACTTTTATGATGACAAGAGAGAGTTTGGGAGAATGAGTGCCCTGAGAGTTCTGCTTTACTTACAGACATAATTTAAACGGTTTTAGAAGCTTTAGAGTGTTTTCAATTCAAAAATATTGAAATACCTTAGCCAAATACATTTAAACTCAGCTTTTCACAATTCCTGACATTTAATCCAAGTAAAAATTCCCTGTCTTAGGTCAGTTAGGATCACCACTTTATTTTAAGAATGTGAAATGTCAGAATAATAGTAGAGTGATTTATTTCAGCTTTTATTTCACATTCCCAGTTGGTCAGAAGATTACCTACACTCAATTAGTATTTGGTAGCATTGCCTTTAAATTGTTTAACTTGGGTCAAACATTTTGGGTAGCCTTCCACAAGCTTCCCACAATAAGTTGGGTGAATTTTGTCCCATTCTTCCTGACAGAGCTGGTGTAACTGAGTCAGGTTTGTAGGCCTCCTTGCTAGCACACGCTTTTTCAGTTCTGCCCACAAATCTTCTATAGGATTGAGGTCAGTTTGTGATGGCCACTTCAATGCCATGACTTTGTTGTCCTTAAGCCATTTTGCCACAACTTTGGATGTATGCTTGGGGTCATTGTCCATTTGGAAGACCCTTTAACTTCCTGACTGATGTCTTGAGATGTTGCTTCAATATATCCACATAGTTTTCCTGTCTCGTGATGCCATCAATTTTGTAAAGTGCACCAGTCCCTCCTGCAGCAAAGCACCCCCACAACATGATGCTGCCAACCTCGTGCTTCACGGTTGGGATGGTGTTCTTCGGCTTGCAAGCTTCCCCCTTTTTCCTCCAAACATAACGATGGTCATTATGGCCAGACAGTTCTATTTTTGTTTCATCAGACCAGAGGATATTTTCTTTGTCCCCATGTGCAGTTGCAGTTGTAAACCGTAGTCTGGCTTTTTTTTATGGCGGTTTTGGAGCAGTGGCTTCTTCCTTGCTGAGCGGCCTTTCAGGTTATGTCGACATAGGACTCGTTTTACTGTGGATATAGACACTTTCTCCTCCAGCATTTCCCATGATATCAAGCAAAGAGGCACAGAGTTTGAAGGTACGCCTCCATTTGACTCATATTATGTCAATTAGCCTATCAGAAGCTTCTAAAGCCATGACATCATTTTCTGGAATTTTCCAATCTGTTTAAAGGCACAGTCAATTTAGTGTATGTAAACTTCTGACCCACTGGAATTGTATTACAGTGAATTATAAGTGAAATAATCTGTCTGTAAACAATTGTTGGAAGAATTACTTGTGTCATGCGCAAAGTAGATGTCCTAACTGACTTGCCAAAACTATAGTTTGTTAACAAGAAATTTGTGGAGTTGTTGAAAAATGAGTTTTAATGACTCCAACCTATGTGTATGTAAACTTCTGACTTCAACTGTATATTGAATGTGGAGTCCCTTTTTTCTCATTTGTATTGTTTTAATGTTGATAACCTGCATTGCAGAAAACAAGTACATATTGATCTTACCATTTAATCAAGAGCGCACTTACAGTGTGGATCGGTCTAAGGGTGACATCAGACAAAGCTCTTTTTGGTTTCCTATCTATTCCATCGGTTCTACAGTAAAATCACATCCTCTTCAAGGATGGACTCGTTGGTTTGGCAGAAACCATTTTCGCATAAATACTGGATAGTGAATTGTATCTTTGAAACGCTCAGATATTTCAGGTGCATCTGACTTATATTTGCTTTGTACTTCAGATATCGCAGTCCAAAATCAGCACTATAATAGTAACCTCAAGTATACATTGGTTGCGCTTTTACTTCAGGTGTCGCTTGTACACTTGTTTCAGCTTCTTGTAACTTTTTCTTGTTGTAACTCAGGCTAAATAGCTGTGTCTATTTAGCACCTTTTTCTTAAGTTCTTAAATTCAAAGGGTTTAATGTGTAGTAATAAAGAGGTTTTAAATCATTTAAGGGATGTCCTTTGATGTGCTAGCAGAGCTAACCGCTAAAACTACTGTTACAATGTAGAGGTCCCACGATAGTCCCTCTCGGACTCACTTGGCAGATGGGAGACCTTTTTGAACAAACAAACACAAACAAGTACAAAGAGGTGATTACTCTGCTGATTGCTCAAGGTCTCCTGTGTGCATACAGTATTCGAGCTTTGTGTTCTCTTGTTTTGTGAAAAAACAACTATAATCCCCATGACGATACCACCATGAAACCAATAATGATTTTCCCCACACACATATTCCAATTAAATAGTGTTATGAAAGGAAAGTGGTCAATTATATGTATACAGTATATAGATAATAAGTATGCTAACTATACCAAGCTTAAAGGTGCTACACATAGGGTATTTTAGAGTTTTTGCATTGTAATTAAAAAGAAAAGTTTAATCATTCTACCATATAAATCCTTGTGAAATATATTTTGAATAATAACAAATACAATTTTTACAGCATCAAACAGCTGTAAAAAACAATCATGTTTTATTATTGAAAATATATTTCACAGTGATTTAAGATGGTACCATGATTCCCTACTCTCTTCAGCCTAGGTTGTGCGCTTTCTGCAAACAATGTGTCCACTCTGACAATGAGAACAGTAAAAGACTGTAACAATAATATATTGAATGAATTAACAGAAATGGTGGTTACCAAATAAACATTGTAGATTAGAGATGATGGGAATGAAAGGTACTGCTGGTGATACTGGTGTGCCATCGCCGCGGCCTCTGCAGTGGATTAGTACACTGAGACAGGCTTCAATTAAGATGTGCCGTAAAAACATTTTTTTTTACATGCAACTGCTCGACTAAAAAAATACTTGGTCGACCAAACACTCGACCAGTCGACTCAATGGGGTCAGCCCTAGCCCATACAAATGCATTGAACAACAAATAGCCCCCCCCCCCCTTAAAAAACTAAAGGAAGTTTATTCTGAAGTGTCTGTACTATATCTGAGAGATATTAAAAAGATCCGGAAGCATTTTTAGATTTGTTTCATGTATTTAACCCTTTATTTTTGTCTCTAAACACTCCATATATACTTCCATTCATTTATTTCAACTGACACTCGGGCACCTTCAGTCGAGTCTTGTGAGGCCTATGGGCATCCTAGAGCAAAACAACTGACATGTACATGTTCTTGAGAGTCTCACCATATTAGTGTTTAACCAAAATTCTTCGGACAGAAGTTGCCAGATTGGCTGTACCAACTTCCGATGAGCCCCAAGACGCACACAATACAAATAGTCCTGGAACCATTTGGTTACCTGTTCAGGAGTCTTATGGCTTGAGGGTAAAAACTGTTGAGAAGCCTTTTTGTCCTAGACTTGGCACTCCGGTACCGTTTGCCATGTGGTAGTAGAGAGAACAGTCTATGACTGGGGTGGAAGGGGTCTATTACATTTTTAGGGCCTTCCTCTGACACCACCTGGTGTAGAGGTCCTGGATGGCAGGCAGCTTAGCCCCAGTGATGTGCTGGGCTGTACTCACGACCCTCTGTAGTGCCTTGCGCTCAGAGGCCGAGCAGTTGCTGTACCAGGCAGTGATGCAACCAGTCAGGGAAAAGGGAAATGCTCTTGATGTTGCAGCTGTAGAACCTTTTGAGGATCTCAGGACCCATGCCAAATCTTTTTAGTTTCCTGAGGGGGAATAGGCTTTGTCGTGCCCTCTTCACGACTGTCTTGGTGTGTTTGGACCATTCTAGTTTGTTGTTGATGTGGACACCAAGGAACTTGAAGCTCTCAACCTGCTCCACTACAACCCCGTCGATGAGAATGGCGGCGTGCTCGGTCCTCATTTTCCTGTAGTCCACAATAATATCCTTAGTCTTGGTTACGTTGAGGGTCTAGGTTGTTATTCTGACACCACCCGGCCAAGTCTCTGACTTCCTCCCTATAGGCTGTGATCAGACACTGTTGTGTCGTCTGCAGACTTAATGATGGTGTTGGAGTCGTGCCTGGCCATGCAGTCATAGGTGAACAGGGAGTACAGGAGGGGACTGAGCACGCACCCCTGGGGAGCTTCAGTGTTGAGGATCAGCATGGCAGATGTGTTACTACCTACCCTCACCACCTGGGGGTGGCCCATCAGGATGTCCAGGATCCAGTTGCAGAGGGAGGTGTTCATTCCCAGGATCCTTAGCCTAGTGATGAGTTTTGAGGGTACTATGGTGTTGAACGCTGAGCTGTAGTCAATGAATAGCATTCTCACGTAGGTGTTCCTTTTGTCCAGGTGGGAAAGGGCAGTGTGGAGTGCAATGGAGATTGCATTATCTGTGGATCTGTTTGGGTAGCATGCAAATTGGAGTGGGTCTAGGGTTTTTGGGATTATCCCACACCTCTGGGTGTTGATGTGAGCCTTTACCAACCTTTCAAAGCACTTCATGGCTACCGACGTGAGTGCTACGGGTCTGTAGTCATTTAGGCAGGTTGCCTTTGTGTTCTTGGGTACATGGACTATGGTGGTCTGCTTGAAACATGTTGGTATTACAGACTTAATCAGGGACATGTCAGTGAAGACACCTGCCAGTTGATCAGCACATGCCCGGAACAAACGTCCTGGTAATCTGTCTGGCCCCGCTGTCTTGTGAATATTGACCTGTTTAAAGGTCTTACTCACATCAGCTAAGGAGAGTGTGATCACACAGTCGCCTGGAACAGCTGATGCTCTCATGCATGCCTCAGTGTTGCTTTCCTCGAAGCGAGCATAGAAGTGATTTTAGCTTGTCTGGTTGGCTCGTGGCTGTGCTTCCCTTTGTAGTCTGTAATGGTTTGCAAGCCCTGCCACATAAGACGAGCGTCGGAGCCGGTGTAGTATGATTCAATCTTAGCCCTGTATTGACGCTTTGCCTGTTTGATGGTTCGTCGCAGGGTATAGCAGGATTTCTTGTAAGCTTCCGGGTTAGTCCCGCACCTTGAAAGCGGCAACTCTACCCTTTAGCTTATTACGAATGTTGCCTGTAATCCATGGCTTCTGTTTGGGGTATGTACGTACAGTCACTGTGGGGATGACGTCCTCAATGCACTTACTGATAAAGCCAGTGACTGATGTGGAACATGTTCCATTATGTGATAGCAAAACAGTCCTGTAGTTTATCATCTGCTTCATCTGACCGAGTCACTGGTGCTTCCTGCTTTAATTTTTGCTTGTAAGCAGGAATCAGGAGGATAGAGTTGTTGTTGGATTTACCAAATGGAGGGTGAGGGAGAGCTTTGTACGTGTCTCTGTGTGTGGAGTACAGGTGAAATATATATTTTTCCCCTCTGATTGCACATTTATCATGTTGATGGAAATTTGGTTTAACTGCGAGCAAAATCTAGAGACTTCCTTAGATTTCGTGCACCAGCTGTTGTTTACAAATATGCACAGACCGCCGCCCCCCTCTCCCTCCCCCTCGTCTTACCGGAGTGTGCTGTTCTATCTTGCCGGTGCAGCATATATCCCGCTAGCTGAATATCCATGTCATCATTCAGCCACGATTCCCTGAAACATAAAATATTACAGTTTTTGATGTCCCGTTGGTAGGATATTCGTGATCGTACCTCGTCTAGTTTATTGTTCAATGATTGCACGTTGGCGAGTAGTATTGACGGTAACGGCAGCTTTTCCACTCGCCTTTTTCGGGTCCTGACCAGGCATCCGGCTCTGTCCTCTGTACCTGCGTCGCTTCCTCTTGCAAATAACATGGATATCTGCCCTGCCGGGTGTTTGGAGGATGTCTTGTTTGTTGAAGAAAAATCTTTGTCAAATCTTGTTGAGTGATCTCTGTCCTGATATCCAGAAGCTATTTTTTTGCCGTAAGATACGGTTGCAGAAACAATATGTACAAAACAAGTTACAATTTACGCAACAAAAAAAAAACGCATAATAGCACAATAGTTGGGTGCCCGTAAAACTGCTGCCATTTCCTCTGGCGCCACGTCGACTAGTGTCATCCAAGTCCCTTCCTTTGGGTTACACACTGGTCATCCTTGACAGCAATGACACAAATAACTCTTTCTGCCTCTTGTCAAGGGATGTTTCTGGAGATGCCATATCATGGTAGAGCAGTTGCACTAAAGACAACCTATATTGAATCCAAACTCAAGCCCAATACGGTCAATTGGGATAAGTTATTGAGCGAAGTGGTTACAACATATGCATCTGTTATTGCATCCCTAGTTGTCCCTATGGAAGAGAGAGAAACTGTCTGAGCAACACTAATACATAAAAAAAGAATGGTTTTTGTTGTAGACTTCTAGAAAATTAAGGCTTTGCTTGCAGTTCCAGCAAACAAGACAAAAATGAATGGGTTTGAAGTTAGAGGTTACTAAGGTGTCTGCTAATGAACCTTGCTTTTCTGAAAGTCTCTTGGAGAGCCAAGCACTTAATATCAATGGAAGTTGTAACAGTGTACTCCATGTAGAAAACACTTCACCCAGGCTCCTTTGATCTGTTTTTTTGGGGGGATCTCGTTTGGAAAGTGCTTGAGGCATCTTTTATCTGTAATGTGAAGTTAGATAAGCCTTCTTCTATAGCAACCACAGGATGCTTGTGATTATGAGGTCATAATTAGTCACCTCTGAAAGGTATCCTTTAATTTGTGTGAGATTTTCTCAAGGACCCATGACTCGTGTTCTGTCATCACCGTTATCTATCAATCTCCTTGTATCATTCTGTATCATCTTCCTTTTCTAATACTCTGATTCATAGTTGAATGGTGCTTGTCACCTATTTATTTCTGAGCCTCTCTTCCTGCCTCTCCTCTGCCCATTTCTGTCTTGCTCTCACTACTTCATGCTCTCTCTCTCTCTTCTCTCTCTCAACTTACAGGGAAAGCAGAACCAAACTACTACATCTTGGAAATTCATATTTCATTGGAAATGAACATGGCCTGTTGCTCTGGTATCTTTTTAGGCTTTGTTTGCACAGCCAGGGATGATGTGCCCTTTACTTTATATACTGTCATTACAGTGATCACACCCAACTTTGCCTACCTTATGACTAGGATGAAAACCTCTCTTGCAACATTTGGTCACATAAATAAATTGTGGTGACACTTGAACCCTCCGTCATAAGGGTGACATAATCGCTGACTCATGTTACTATCAGTTGACCTACCCTTACTTCTTGACATTACAGTTAGACTTATATCCTCATCCACACGATTCATTTTGTTTTGATAATGGTGACTAACTTGGACTTGGAACTACTTGGAACAATCACTTGGACACACCTTTTAAACCAATCCAATTTGTCTTCTTCAATTTATCATGTTATGGGGTTATAATATAGTATGCCCTCACATTGTTGATTTTGAATGATGTTTGTTTTTCAGGCCTGACAAATGTCAAGTCTCCTATCTCAATGAAATTAATGCTGCCTTCCCCCTGACATTTCTCTAAACAAGCTACGACTAAGCCTCTTCTAGGGTCAACCTGCCTGTTTTCTTCATTACCAAGAAGTTAGGCACATCACCAGTGTTGAGTAATTCAGCTCATTATCCAAATTAAGAGGCCAAAAATGTGTTGGTACATTTTGTGCCAGGCTCTACAGTACATGTATTGGGGTGAGCTGAAAAAGCTGATCTATTGGTTGGCATCAACCAGGCTTTTGTTGAATAATTGTGGGAAGATGAACATAAATAGTCCCAACTCATTGGCATTCAGTGCAAGGGCACATTGGTCCAGTCTTGAGATGCAGACATACTTTGATAGGGAGGGAGGGTGGAAGGGAAGAAATGAGAAGGGGTCTGAAAAATAACTTATGTGTGCACTGTACTGTCAAACGAGGTCTTTTGGTGAAGTGTCACTTGATTTTCACGATATGTCCAATTCTGTGTTATTTCAAATAATGAATAGCTTGATTAGGTAGAACACAACTTGTTTACAGTTACTGTGCACCAAGGCTAACTTTTTTCAAGTTTCTAAGATCATATTTTTATGGAAAATAGTCTCTGGTGCAATAACAATGATTTTCTTTTTTATTCAGATCAAGTTTTTAGTTGCCCAACATTTGAGACAATACGGTTGTCTCTAGGTGTGTTGTATTTTTGGATGGCCCACATTAGCACGGCTGGACATTGGACAATAAGTGAAGGAAATACACACTGTCTGTTGTACAGTATTTCTCTTGGCCTCACCAGGCAGATAAAATCAATAGGAACATGCTGTTTTCTCTTTCCTCTTTGGGAAGAGTTCTCCTCGCTTATTACACATCTTTGAAAAAACAAGCTGTTTTCCCAGTTTCCACTTAAAAGAAGCACGGTGGAACAAATGAGCAGTCACTTTTTCCCCTCTTTTACTTTTCAAAGATCTTAGGACTGACAAGCGAAGTGACTCCTGTTGCACCCAGGGTGGTGCTGTGTGGGCTGTGAGGGAAAGACCAGGCATGAACTTGTCGTTATTGCCCTGTGCAGTTTGTTCAGGGAGTCTAAGGACAGATGCATGTTTACACAGCCAAAGAGGGCCTAGTGGTACAGAGACGAAGACAGAATGTGGATTGCCTGCCTGCTGTGTAATTATCCCCTGGAAGGGCCTCTTCTCTCTCTGGTTATCTGCCCGGACAAAGGAATGTAAATAAAAATATCTGGAGTCATACTCTAAAAACATTTCATCTCCCCTGCAAAAGCGAACCGCCATAAACCCAGAGGTTTGCATTTTTGATGAGTGTTTCCGGCCTCGTTACAAGAAGGAATTGTATCCGCGGTTGAGGTGGCAGATTGGAATGCCACGCCTGTGTTCTCATTAGCAGCAGGCTGGCGAGAGGGTATTTGTTGAGACAGCTGACCTGCTGTGGGCTGGCTGGGGCCTGAGCAAAATGGTGGGGTTGTGGAGTCTGCAGGTGTTGCTGGGCAGGGAATCCCGCAGCAATTAATAGTTGTCAGGGTGTTTTGCTATCAAACCCTCACAAACAAAGCGACACACGCTGGATGACTGTTGATGTTTGACAAGTTTCGATATAAGATAGAGGGTATCGATCTTGATTGTCACGTTGCAGTTGTTTGAATCATTATATGTGTGACCAGCTGTATATGATAGAAGGTAGCCATAAGCAAACAGAGGGGTCAACTAACCTGATCTACAATGTGTGGAAAAGGAAAACCCAGTCCCTTTTGGCAGATGAAGATCAGGATGTTGAAAGTTAAGTGATCCAACCACTGGAAAGCAGGCTGTCACTCAACCCCCTCCCATCCCTGATCTGAAGGAACGGTACTTTCACAGCGGGCTGAATCTAGCCCCAGACTGAGATGGTGATTTAACATCTTGATGGCTTGCTGTGAAGATGCTACAGTGTTTTGATACTATTCCAAGTAATCTGTTCCCATGTCTTGTAGAACACGTGGTATGTGCGTTTGGTGGAATGCATTTAAAGATCACCGTGAAAGTCACAGCTATACTGTTTAGGGTTTTGTTGTTGAGTGCACTTACTGGAAGTCCGTCTAATTAGGTGCATTTCTTGAGAATTCTGTACATGTTGAATTCTATTCAGGACTGTTGAGAGTTACCAGCGAGGCTGTAATGTCAAATAATTTATCCGAACGCAGCGAGGGGTCTTGAACTACTAAAATTGGAGTCGTTTGGAATGTACCAGAGATAAGTTCTAACCTAGTCCAAAGCCTCAGGTTAAAGCACAGCGATGACCTAAATTACACTAGAGCATTTCCATGGGATTCTGTATATCTGTGCATGGCTGTATGCCAACTTTGGCTTTCTTCCTTTCATAGCAGATGGAGCCCAGCCCGAGCTCTTCATTTTCCACGAGTTGTGTGCCCTAAAGAAGGATGAAGGGCCCTGCAAGGTGTTAAAGGAGCGCTTCTATTTCGAAATTGACACGGGCCACTGCGAGTCCTTTGAGTTCGGTGGCTGCAGAGGCAACGCCAACAATTTTGAGACCTTGGAAGCTTGTGAGGGAATGTGCCTGGTGTCTGGTGAGTTGTTGGACCTTTTCTCTGATTTCTCTGCAGGTCAAATGTGACTGTTGATATGTGAAAAATATGAAACAAGCATACACATTTTGTTCGGATATGTACCTTTTGTAGTTTGTACTTGCTTTACTCTGTTCCCTGGTCAACTTAATCATCAGCCATGTTACCAATGTATCAAAATAGATTAGACATTATCTTTGAGGCAATAAACACAATGACATCATCGACGTAGTTGCTTTGGAATGCAGGTTTTATTGAATGATAGTAAGTAGCTCACAGTGTCCAATCATATGTTAAAATTAGCAATATAGTTTTAGTGCTTTATGGTTTTGGGAGGAACGCTATCATTGTTTTCACTTTGATAAGACTGTCAAACCAAACATTTACTCACAAACACATTCCCATAATGCACACAGTGCCATTTCAAAGAAATGTGGATGTTTTTCTTTTAAACTATCAGCCAAATCTATTGGCAAGACTGTGACAATGACGCACAGCAATGATTTGCACAGCAAATTATTCATTGTTAAATAACACTGAAAGAGTGGGACCATATATTCCAGCGTTTCCCAAACTCGGTCCTCGGGACCCCAAGGGGTGAACGTTTTGGTTTTTGCTAGTGATGGGGAAACTAAGCTTCCTGAAGCCCTTGAGATTTTCCAGACAATTGTGTCAAATAGGTTCATTACGCGAGCCTTTGAGCAACATTGTTTACACTAGTGGCACCTGCTGGTGAAAATAATTTAGAACAGCCAAATTATTATAGATGACATCGCACACACAGGACAGTCTTTTTTGTCTTCTACCGAAACCCATACTAAACCAATCAGGTGGTTGTTCGACAAAATGAATCTTTGGATGTCATTGATCATATGCTTCTAATGAAGTCATATGAGCATCGGGATGCCGCTTCAAATGTCGTAATTTCGACGCATGACTCATCTCTCTAGTATCAACCGTAACATCACTATTTCCCCCCCTAACACTACACAGCTGATTTAAAGTGATGAAATGCTGATGATTAGTTGATTATTTGAATCAGCTGTGTAGTGCTAGGACAATAACCAAGACATGCACCTCTTAGGGTCCTGACGACTGAGTTTGGGAAACCCTGACATACACACTGGAACCAATGTTAAATTAACACACTACTTAGTGCAGTGGTTTCCAACTCCAGTCCTCGAGTACCCCCAACAGCACACGTTTTTGTTATATCCCCGGACAAACATACCTGATTCAACTCGTTGAGGGCCTGAGGATTAGTTGACAAGTTGAATCAGGTGTACTTGTCCAGGGCTACGATAAAAATGTGTATGCTTAGGAGTAATCAAGGACTGGAGTTGGGAACCACTGGTTTAGTGTAAAAACCGATTTGAATATTTCCCAGAGTGCCTTACCTTTGAGTGAATTGTAGAGTTTACCACCCATGTCTATTTGTTAGTGACAGAGACATGGTTGTTGCATTCATCACTTTTTGGGTCAAATGGACTTCACCAAATGAGATCCTAAGTGAACGTTATCATTAAAAAATATATATATATTTTTAAAATATATATATTTAAAAATATATATATATATATATAATGCAACACGATAACAAAAGTGTTTCATAAGGCCTTACTTTGAAGGCCTAGTTTTACTCTAATACAAGGGTCTGAACCTCATACACAGCACATCGAACCAAAACCACTCATTGGTGTAACATAACCCCACTCTTGGTGTTAATAGCCATTGTTGAATCAAAACCACACCCATCATTGTCTAATTTCTAGCATGCTCTACTGCAGATAGATTTTTTTAAAATAGTTTTTGCAGGTTTATTGATTGATTGATGTATCTTATGCTTCATAAAGATGAATAACATACCTTTTCTAAACTAATCCAATCAGTTCGATTTTTTTGCATCCCTTACTGAAATTGTTGTTCCAGTTTGAAAGGCGTAACGTAAACAAACCGTTCTTTAAAATGTTATGGGTCCTGAACAGTCATTCTGAAAATTACTTTTTCTCTCATGGCTAACTACCAGAAAGTTTGGAAAGACAGGCTGTGGGTGAGGAGCTCGTATTTTTGAGCTCGCCTTGAGTGACAGCTCTTTGAAACGCCTATGTCAAGCAACTTGGATGCAGTGAGAAGTGTTGCAGTAATATATTCTCAATCAAAGTTGGTGATACACAAAGCAACTCAAACATCGAAATTGCATCAATGATATACAGTGAATTTGGAAAGTATTCAGACCCCTTCCCTTTTTCCACATTTTGTTACGTTACAGCCTTATTTTAAAATGGATAATATTATATATTTTTCTTCATCAATCTACATCTGGAAGAAACCTGGCACCATCCCTACGGTGAAGCATGGTGATGGCAGCATCATTATGTGGGGATGTTTTTCAGGGACTGGGAGACTAGTCAGGATCGAGGGAAAGATGAACGGAGCGAGGTACAGAGAGATCCTTTATAAAAACCGGCTCTAGAGTGCTCAGGACATCAGACAGGTGCGGAGGTTCACCTTCCAACAGGACACAGTGGCAAGAAAAAGTATGTGAACCCTTTGCAAATATCTAGATTTCTGCATAAATTGGTCATACAATTTGATCTAATCTTCATCTAGGTCACAACAATAGACAAACACAGTCTGCTTAAACACACAAACAGCAATTATATGTTTTCATGTCTATATTGAACACACCGTGTAAACATTCACAGTGCAGGGTGTAAAAAGTATGTGAACCCTTTGATTTAAATAACTGGTTGACCCTCCTTTGGCGGCAATAACCTCAAGCAAACATTTTCTATAGTTGTGGATCATACCTGCACATCGGTCAGGAGGAATTTTGGACCATTCCTCTTTACAAAACCATTTCAGTTCAGCAGTATTGTTGCGATATCTGGCGTGAACTGCTCTCTTGGGGTCAAGCCACAGCATCGCAATTGGGTTGAGATCAGGACTGGGCCACTCCAGAAGGTGTATTTTCTTCTGTTGAAGCCATTCTGTTGTTGATTTACTTCTGTTTTTTTGGTTCGTTTTCCTGTTGCATCACCCAACTTCTTTTGAGCTTCAATTGGTGGACAGATAGCCTTACATTCTCCTAAAAAATGTCTTGATAAACTTGGGAATTCATTTTCCTGTCAATGATAGCAAGCTGTCCAGGCCCTGAGGCAGCAAAGCAGCCCCAAACCATGATGCTCCCTCCACAATACTTTACAGTTGGGATGAGGTTTTGATGTTGGTGTGCTGTGCCCTTTTTTCTCCACAGATAGTGTTGTGTGTTCCTTCCAAACAACACAACTGTAGTTTAATATGTCCACAGAATATTTTTCCAGTAGCGCTGTGAAACATCCAGGTGTACTTTTGCAAACTTCAGATGTGCAGCAATGTTATTTTTGGATAGCAGTGGCTTCTTCCGTGGTGTCCTTCCATAAACATCATTCTTGTTTAGTATTTCACGTATCGTAGACTCATCAACAGAGATGTTAGCATGTTCTAAAAATTGAGTATGTGCTCTTGCAGTCGTCTTTGCAGGGCGGCTACTCCTAGGGAGAGTAGTAACTGTGCTGAACTTTCACCATTTACAGACAATTTGTCTTATATTCTGTGGACTGATGGACTGAACATCAAGGCTTTTAGAGATACTTTTGTAACCCTTTCCAGCTTCATGCAAGCCAACAATTCTTAATCTTAGGTCTTCTGAGATCTATTTTGTTCGAGGCATGGTTCACATCAGGCAATGCTTCTTGTGAATAGCAAACTAAAAGTTTGTGAGTGTTTTTTAAAGGGCAAGGCAGCTCTTACCAACATCTCCAATCTTGTCTCATTGATTGGACTCCAGGTTAACTGACTCCAATTAGCTTTTGGAGAAGTAATTAGCCTAGGGGTTCACACACACTTTTTCCAACCTACACTGTGAATGTTTAAATTATGTATTCAATATAGACAAGAAAATACTATAATTTGTGTGTTATTAGTTTAAGCACGCTATGTTTGTCTATTGTTGTGACTTGTGATCAGATCAAATTTGATGACAAATTTATGCAGAAATCCAGGTAATTCCAAAAGAGTTCACATACTTTTTCTTGCCACCGTAGACCCTAAGCACACAGCCAAGACAACGCAAGAGTGGTTTCGGGACAAGTCTCTGAATTTCCTTGAGTGGCCCATAAACCCGATCAAACATCTCTGGAGAGACCTTAAAATAGCTGTTCAGCGATGCTCCCCATCCAGCCTGACAGAGCTTGAGAGGATCTGCAGAGAAGAATGGAAGAAACTCCCCATATACAGGTGTGCCAAGCTTGTAGCGTCACACCCAAAAAGACTCGAGGAGTAATCGCTGCCAAAGATGATTCAACAAAGTACTGAGTGCTTTGTACTGAGTGGTCAGAATGCTTATGTAAATATGATATTGAAGTTTTAAATTTTTTTATCCATTTAAAAAAAATTCTTAGCCAGTTTTTCCTTTGTCATTATGGGGCATTGTATGTAGATTGATGAGGGGAAAAAACTGTTTAATCCATTTTAGAATAAGGCTGTAATGTAACAAAAGGTGGAAATAGTCAAGGAGTCTGAATACTTTCCAAATGCACTGTATCTGCTTAGTTCTCATCACATGCTTCATCGACACTAGAGCATTTGACTATGGCTCCAGTAAGATTTTCAAGTCAGCATCTCTGCACCTCCATTTCTCCTCAATGTAATGTGGTGTATTTTTCTTATCTCCACTTTCCCCTCTCGCTCTCTCTCTTTTTTTCTCCAGTCAATTCACCTTTCTCTCCACATCTATTTTACATCTATCTATTCATGACTGTGTCAGCAGCCCACACTATCTTCCTCCATGCCTAAGTATGTCTTCTCTCTCTTCCTTTCTCCAGCTTTTCAGTCAGTCTCTCTAAGCACTCCAGTCTTAGTGCCACCACTTTTTTTCCTATGATTTACAATTTCCCTTTAAGTCAATTGACTGGGTACGAAGGGTCCTTAGTGTAGATTTGTATTTGATTTCAGTGAACAGTATGTCTCAGTAGCCCATTCCCTATACTGCACTTTTTCACATTTCCCAGCTATCATCTTTTCAAATGACCCAGTAGCTAGTATCCATTTCTCCCCCTTTTCAGTTTCTCAATAATGTTCTCTCTCTCTCTCTCTCTGCCCTCTCCATCTCTCTTTGTCCATCTCCCCCCAGCTGACAAGAGTCCCTGTCACCTGGATGAGGCTCCGGGGCCATGCCGAGGTCTGGTGACGCGCTACTTCTTTGACAGCCAGAGCCAGGAGTGCAAGCAATTCTACTACGGAGGCTGCTTCGGCAACGCCAATAACTTCAAGAGTATGAAAGAGTGCCAGGACAGGTGCCAGAACCCAGGTAGTGCATCGGCATCGAACACTATTCTTCAAAACACTGCGTGACACCCAAGTAGTCTAAAAGGGACCAACCAATCATATGATTTGCAAGAAAGATTTGATCAGTGAGGCTAATCAATATTTTCAAATGTAAGGAAAAAGGTTTGGACTTACGGCCATAGCAGCACTATCAAGGCTTATTTTAATAGAAATGTGCTAGGGGAGTATATTACTTCTTCAAAATGCATTAATGTCATTGTTGTGATGCCTGGGCTTTTAGGCAGTCATACCTCTTTAAAAGACCAAATACCCACAGGAGAGTCATTTCAATGTAGTTGCCCAGTCGATGTTGCTCTACCTTGCAAATTATCTTGTTGATGGATTTTTTTCAAACCATCAAGTCATGCTTCATCTTCATTTTTCATTTAGATCAGGTTTTTTTGGCCTTTTGAGCATAGTTAATTATTTTAGTCCGATTTGAATTAATTTAAATTAATTTATTTACTGCATTTGTCAAAGAAAATATTGGATAAATTGTTCTACTGTGACCAACGCTAGCTGGAAGTCTGTGTTAATATGAATGGACAAACAATGTAAAAAAAAAAAAAAAGTATTGATGACAACTCAAAGATAATTACATTTTCATTCTGTATCAGAATCCTTAATCCATCTTCATTGGGCTCAAAATAATTTATCTCTTTAATAAATCTGAATCCATAAGTATAATAACTGTATGTTGTACAGTATATCATATTACAATAGTTCCTCGGTAAACAGGTTTTAACAATAGTAAACAGTTTGTATTATATTACATTTCTATTACATTTCTACATTTCTATCTGTAACTTATTATGTAAGTAAACTCTAATGTTTTGGTTTCATGGCAGAAAACGCCAATGTGGCCCCTAAATTGGATGTGACTCCTCATTTGGAGGTCACCGTCCCAAAACCCACTAGAAAACCTAATATACAACCTGTCAAAGTAACTGGTAAGACGATGTTTATGTATTTTTATTTCTTAAACAAATGTTAGCTCTAGTAATTGATTAAAGAAGACTATTAATTGTGCAGTAGCACCAAAGATATTTCAGGCAGGCCTAATCTGATTTAACAAAATGGATGTCTTTAAACATGTTTCAATAATCAGACAGAAAGTAATTGTTTCATTTGTGCATTAATGTTGCATGTAGCCCTACAGTAATTCTTCATGATACTGTACATAGCCTCAGTATATTAAACTGTTTGTCCAAGAAGCTTTTCATTTTCCCAGCATGCCAGTCTGCCCTTCTGTCAGCCCTTCTGATTGGCAGGGCCAGGAAAGTGGGGTTGTGGGGTCTCTGAAGACTATGAACCACAGACACTAAGTGGAAGGGCTGATATCCTGTCAGCTCGGTTTAAGACAATTCTGAGGGAGAGAGGAAAAAGCTGAGGGAGAAGGTTTATAGAGAGAGTAGAAATGACAACACCATGTACCCTTTTGGAACTGTATTGCTACAGTATATATCTCTTCTGTCATGGTGAGTTGATATTAACTCCTAAGTTAACTACAGTATCACAACTTCTAATACTGGTAAAAGGAAGGAGAAATGCATGCTCCACCATGCTCCAGTCTCATATTGAAAGCAGCATGTGAATATGCTGAATATTTCCTCTTTCAGATGAGTTTGCTTTAAGCGCCTCCAACATGCAGCAGAATCATCAACACCAGGCCACAGGTTAGTACTGTAACCCAGGAATGCAGTCATTTCTCATGTGTACTATTGCACACATACCATGCTGCAACTGCTGCAATAGCTAGGTAAGAGGGACAGTCATTTTATATGCGCCATTTCAGAAGAAGTTAGGTAAACAAACTACAACGTATAAAGCCAGCATATCGCCCACCATACCTCCTTCTTCCATGTAACACTGATTCACTGCTATTAAAATGGGAGGGTATGGTGTATGAGGCGTGAGTAAGTACTCATAGACCACCACTGTCTGATACAGTCACAACACAGTTAAAAGGGGGCACAGGGAGTCTGCCATCCCTCAGTCACAGACAAGTAGTTATGATTCATGTTACAAAATTCCACCCAGGTCAGTGAATTCAGGAAAGGAGTGTTTCTGTATTCGTATTTGTCATTCCAGTGAAGTGATATAGGATACCTACAGTACTCCCGTAACCCAAGGCTGACATCTTGTGGCTTTTCCACAGTTTGACTCTTGAGGTAGTAAAAACAATGTTTCCTTTGTTGAGGTAAATTTCAAATGTAAAAGAAAAAGTCATAGAATCAAGTACCCACTGGGTATAGATGTCAATTCAATGTCTATTCCATGTTAGTTCAGTGTAATTTCATTGAAATTGTGTGGAAATAACCTTGTTTCAGCCAGTGTGTGCCCAGTGGGTAGTCACTTTTACAGTAGATTACCATTAGCCTCATTTCCATAAAGCTAAAATTTAAAAAAATGTTTTTATTAAAGTATGTTCTATCAGTGTTGCATTGGCAATGTAGCCTACACACTTTCTTTAGTGTTATACAATGTGTCTTTGGTATGATGGAGTCATTGTTGTACGTCATTTCAGTTTACTATTGCCTTAATAATTCTTTCAGAATTCAGTCCTCCAGAGTTCTGTCTCAGTACCAATGACAAGGGCACAATGTGTGACAGAGAGGAGAGGAGAACGGGAAGGAGATATGCGTACAACCCCAAGACAAAGAGATGTCATTGGTTGCGTAACAGGGGCTGTGGGGGCAACAAGAACAACTTTGTCCTCAAGAGACACTGCATGAAGATGTGTATGAAGCCGAGTAAGATCCAAGTTACCGTTTTCTCCAACACCGGTCCTATAGAGCTACTGGGTGTGCAGGCTTTTGTTCCCACCCAGCATTAGCACACCTGATTCAAATGATCAACATCCAGACTGAAGACCATGATTAATTGATTATTTGAAAGAGGTGTGTTAGTGCCACACTTGTTTCACTCTTTGACCTTTCGTTTAAAAATCAGGTGTGTTTTTGCTAAATAGCATTTACCTTAAGAATGCAATGTTTCTTTCTTGACTTGTGCCATAGAGAAGTGTTTGAAAAGATTGCAACTTGTCATTTGTGTTGTGCCATTTCCAGATCCCACTCACAAAAGGAAGACCATCAGGATAAAGAAGAACACCAACATCTTATTTCAAACTGTCTAAATCAAGGACTTGTATTAAATCATTCTTACACTACTTTTTAATTACACTTTATTTTTTAATTCTTATTTGACTGTGGTATTATGTGGTCGTCTTACAGCAATTGTACAAAAGGCTTGTTTTGGCCTATTATGTCATTTTGTTATTTGAACCTTTTAGCTCTTTGTATGAGGAGTGGTTTTGTAATATCAACATTTTGACATTTTTTCCCTTGTCACATCCTAAAAAATGGTATATCATTGTATTTTTTTTCCTGAGGACACCAGACAAGTTTGTTTTTATTGACAAATTATTAACATTAAGGAACCCAATAGCACTGCACTGCCCATGAAATATAAAGCTCTATCATTTACATTATCAGTGTAAGTATTTAAGATCATTCCTTCATGTGAGTAAATGCACATTAAATTTTTTTAACATAGTTGGAAAGAACATATATAATCAACCAATTGGAGCCTAAATAAAATGTTGCATAGTCATTCACATTGCATTTCTGGATATTTTCATTCTGTTCAAAGCACCCTTTTATATTGCATTATGTATGCAATTGGAATTTGCTCCGCTGAAAAGACTGTTATTCAGACACAAGGGGGCAGTGTTGTATTATCAGAATAGGCTATCATTTCCATATCGTAGACTCTATACAGGATCCTTAACCCTAACCTCAACCGTAACCCTTACCTTAAAGGTCATGAACAGTAAAAATCATGTTTTTCATTCAATTGGAGGATATTTGGATGAAACCAGATAAAAGAATGCGGACCAAAATATTAAAAAATGAATGTTGCTTCTACAAAGTTTGATCATAAAGTTACTGGTCCCTGTACCCATGTCAAACACTTGGATTCAGGAGGCAGTTTTATTAAGGGGATAGGGTGACCTCACCCTAACTCACATTTTAAAAAACACTAATGGTAACATGATATTTACCTAATTTAAATAAGTACTGCCTTGTAACCAACATAGGATAAGGTGTGCGTGCAGAGAGATATGGTTTACATAGCTAGAAAGCTTTTCTACTGGTGCCAAAATTTGACTGGAGTGTGTTAGCAAATATAATTAAAAGTTTACCTTATTCATCTGTGGTGAAGATCCTTATACTGTGTTTCCCCTTTCATCTGTGTCTGTTGTTAACTAGTTACTGGCTAGCTAGGTCTTCATCTGTGTCTGATGTTAACTAGTTACTGGCTAGCTAGGTCTCCATCTGTGTCTGTTGTTAACTAGTTACTGGCTAGCTAGGTCTTCAGCCAGCATGGAACGAGAGGGGACAGCTCGTTCAAAACTTAAATGCAGTTGTCAAGTCAGCACATCCGTCGGTGCTGCTGAAAACCACGTCACAAGAGACCTACCAAACGGGAGATGTATAAAAATATTAACATCATACTTTGATCTGGTTTCCTTCAAATATCATCCAATTTCATGATAAACAGGACCGTTTATAACTAGACTTGAGCTGAAACCACTGCCATCATTATATTTCCCAGCATGCTCAGGTTGATTTTAGGAATTGTTTGTTTCAATATCTATGTTTTTACATGTGCATTGATTGAACAATTAAACTTATATTTATTAAATATAAATTCTATAAATATGAATTTATTTAATACCTTGCTTTAAAAAAATGTAACTTGAATGTCATTTTAATTATGTATGCATAACAAAATAAAATAACCTACAAATTCACAAGGTTGGAAATCCCCACTCTGGTTGGATTTCAATAGGAATTGCACCTCACTTTGCAAGCCAGCATAATGTAACAGGTTCCGTAAATAACCCAACACAAGTTAGTTTTAACCATAATTTGGGTTTTCATTCATGTTGGCTTGATCAAGCAGCCGGTCCTTTTTTTAAAGGTCCCGAACAGCCATTCTGATTCCCATGTAAAATAGCCTTTTGAGTGACTAAAATATCACCCATAAAATTTGTTTTGCATATAAATGCTCAAACTTAAAGTAAAAGCATTTGTGGAAAGGTCTGGGACTTCATTGTCTGGTGGAGGGGTTGGGATTGAGGGTGGAGTGGTTGGGATTTGGGTTGGTGGTGGTGGCCCTTGCCCTGCCAGCATAGGAATTGGGGCAGGTTTTAAAGAAGTGGCCCCCTTCCCCACTCAGGTTGCAGGATCATGTTACAGATTCTGCAGAAGATGGCCATGCAGGTAGAGCCCAGACGGCCAAGTTGGCCGCAGTTCCTGCATCGATTGGGAATGCCATGTAGTGGACCAGAGCATGATGGTACTGGGAGATGTTAGACTCCACCCACTCCTGTTGGGTCTGGTTCAACTGAACCAGTCATTTTCGTGCCCCAGTCCAGACATTGTCTTCGTCCAGGACCCTCCTAGCCACTGCCTTGAGTGGCAAAATGGTGTAAACCGAACTTCTATGTCATACTCTTGGATGCTTTTGTTGTGGATTTGGACTGTAACTATATACTTATGATTATTTATTTTATTTTATTTCACCTTTATTTAACCAGGTAGGCTAGTTGAGAACAAGTTCTCATTTGCAACTGCGACCTGGCCAAGATAAAGCATAGCAGTGTGAGCATACAACAAAGAGTTACACATGGAGTAAACAATTAACAAGTCAATAACACAGTAGAAAACGAAGGGGGGGTCTATATACAATGTGTGCAAAAAGGCATGAGGAGGTAGGCAAATAATTACAATTTTGCAGATTAACACTGGAGTGATAAAAGATCAGATGGTCATGTACAGGTAGAGATATTGGTGTGCAGAAGAGCAGAAAAGTAAATAAATAAAAACAGTACGGGGATGAGGTAGGTGAAAAGGGTGGGCTATTTACCAATAGACTATGTACAGCTGCAGCGATCGGTTAGCTGCTCAGATAGCTGATGTTTGAAGTTGGTGAGGGAGATAAAAGTCTCCAACTTCAGCGATTTTTGCAATTCGTTCCAGTCACAGGCAGCAGAGTACTGGAACGAAAGGCGGCCAAATGAGGTGTTGGCTTTAGGGATGATCAGTGAGATACACCTGCTGGAGCGCGTGCTACGGATGGGTGTTGCCATCGTGACCAGTGAGCTGAGATAAGGCGGAGCTTTACCTAGCATAGACTTGTAGATGACCTGGAGCCAGTGGGTCTGGCGACGAATATGTAGCGAGGGCCAGCCGACTAGAGCATACAAGTCGCAGTGGTGGGTGGTATAAGGTGCTTTAGTGACAAAACGGATGGCACTGTGATAGACTGCATCCAGTTTGCTGAGTAGAGTGTTGGAAGCCATTTTGTAGATGACATCGCCGAAGTCGAGGATCGGTAGGATAGTCAGTTTTACTAGGGTAAGCTTGGCGGCTTGAGTGAAGGAGGCTTTGTTGCGGAATAGAAAGCCGACTCTTGATTTGATTTTCGATTGGAGATGTTTGATATGAGTCTGGAAGGAGAGTTTGCAGTCTAGCCAGACACCTAGGTACTTATAGACGTCCACATATTCTAGGTCGGAACCATCCAGGGTGGTGATGCTAGTCGGGCATGCAGGTGCAGGCAGCGACCGGTTGAAAAGCATGCATTTGGTTTTACTAGCGTTTAAGAGCAGTTGGAGGCCACGGAAGGAGTGTTGTATGGCATTGAAGCTTGTTTGGAGGTTAGATAGCACAGTGTCCAAAGACGGGCCGATTATGTGTCTGAGAGTGTAATTACTGTGAAATGGGACTTTTTATTTCTGTATTTTAATCTAAACTGTTCTAGTAACTGGGGGGTCTTGAAACTGGCTTCAAATTATTCCTGGCCCTGGAGGTTTCACCAGGCAGTTCTCAAAGCCCATACCTCTCTGTAGAACTGCCCTGCTGAATTCCAGGCGGGTCATGGTTTCTGGTCTGGCGGTTGTTATTGCTGCTCAAGTTGCTCCAGCTGCTCCCCAGCGATTGGCGGCGCTCCGTCCTTGGCAGCCTCCTCGATGGGGATTAGTGCCAGCCTCACCGCGTTGTAGCTGTACATCACTCCTGGGTTCATCTCGGTCATTTTGTTCAGGTTGGGTGGGGGGGGGGGGGGGGTTTGAAGAAGGGCGGTGTTGATCTACTCCGGTCCTGCAGGGGGAGGAAGGACAAACCTCAGAGTGAGCAGACACACCTGGAAGCCTGTGACCTTTAGGTCAATGGAGGCACTCCCTTGTGGTCTGCTCACTCCAGGCATAGGTTGGTGTCTTTGATCCTTTCTTCACGCCTCTGGTTCTGGTGGTGATAGTGTCTGGTCTTTTCTCTCTTTCTGTTGGTCTTCTGCTGGTTCTGGACAGGAGGGCAGATGTAAAAAAAGAAAGGCAGGGGAGGAGGGCTGCAGGCCAAGGGTAGAGGGAGTAAGGCCCGCCTCGGCAGCACTCTCCTCGCCTCAAGGCCTGCAGTCCGTCATTTCCTCAACAGGCAGCTGGTCTGGTGCTGGGATTTGGGGTGGTCCATGGAGTTAGGTCATGCCGTGGTCATGCCACAGTTACATTTTTGTCTTCCCCAGTCCTTCCAGGATTTCCGGCCTTGTCCGCTGGACCAGTGAGACTGCGCCAGCCGTGGTCAAGCCACCGTTACCTTTGCTGCCTCCTGGTCCATCCAAAGAAAAGGATAATGAGAGAGAGGATAGAGAGAGGGACACAACTCCAGAAAATATCATCCATGCAGGGTTGTGCATAATGAAGAGAAACCAGAGTCAATTGCATCAATAATTATACATGTCCCATTTGGCATGTTTCTTGTGATGCGTTGACTTGACAACTGTCAGAGTTTTGAACGACCCTTCACCCCCTTTTGCTCTATGCTGGCTGAAGACCTAACTAGGCAGTAACTTGCTTTTAGATAGCCATTTTTTGCTATTTCTGTTGATTTTGTTAAGTTTGTATACTGCAATGTATAATTTTCTTTAAATATTATTGCACAATACATATTCTAGTAGAAAAATATGTACATTATCTTTTACATATTTCAACAAGGTGGGTACTATCACTTTGGGATTTGTGTAAGCTTTTAAGAAACTCATACACTTTTATACAGTTCATTAAAGCAATAAAAACAATTCAACCCTAACTAGGGATACCAGTTCAACAGAACAGATGAACCGGAATGACATTTACTCTCACAGGTGGCCAAAAAGTGCTTAATTAAATCCACACCCCTACTATGCCACGCCTCTAGTGTTCTGATCTGATCCGTTGGGTCCTATCTCAATTACACAGCATCAACTAATCAACCTTGCTCTTTTTTTTTTTTACAAATGCCTGCAACCCAGCAGTTGGGTCATCCAAACAACCCAATATTTTTTTTGAGTGTAAGCCCTCAAAATAAGGCCTCATGAAAAACATTGTAATGTGTCAAATATTAACATTTCCAGGACAACATATTCACATAGAATCTCACTTTTTGAATTCTGTCGGAGTGATAAGGTGATGAATGCAACAACCATCTCTCTGTCACTAGCAAATTCAGTCATGTGTTGTAACATTAAAAGTCACTTGAAAGGTCCAGCGCTCTGGGAAATATGCAAATGAAGCTTTACATTAAGCAGTGTGTTGATTTAGCAATGTTCAGTGTCCTATAAGGCAGTGGAGGCTGTTAAGGGGAGGATGTCTGGAACGGCGCAATAATGTCTGGAACGGCGCAAATGGAATGGCATCAAACACATGGAATCCATCTGTTTGATGTATTTGATACCATTCCATCTATTTTGTTCCAGTTATTTCCACGAGCCCGTGCTCCCCAATTAAGGTGCCACCAACCTCCTATGCTATTCGGATCCACATTTTTGGTGTTAATTTAACACAGGAGAATTTGCTGTGTAGCTAATGGCTTCAAGGGTCAGGGTTAGTTGTAGCAAGCCTAAGGCGGTCTGGGTGCAGTACTGGGAATGTGAATTATGGGCCCACCAAGCCTGTTCCCCAGGACTACCATACCACTACCGCAACTGACTTACTCACACACACACACACACACACAAACAAACATTCAGTTGTTTACTTCAGATGGTGTTGTTTAGTAGTCAGACATTATTGTTTTGTTGAAAATGGCCAGTTAGTGGAGTGTAAAAATAGTAATAATATTATTTCTTCCAAACAGAATTTTAAACATGACAATGTTGTTCTCATGTTCTCAATAAAGGCTTTCAATATGTTGTTATATGTCATGATTTATGCATTTTTTTTTACTTTAAAATTTCAACCCAAGCCCTATTATACAACTGATCTCAGGGGTTTGCTGGTGGGGTAAATTGTAACATTTCACTCCTTGTATTTGAGACAAAGTCACACCTTGTCCGTTTAATTTAGAGATATATTACCTATACCAATTTGTAGAAGACCAATGTAAGTTGTTCATGCCACATTTTTAATGTTGTAGCTCAAACAATCTCAGAGAAATTGATAAAAATGCAAAAAGTGTGCACCATCCCTAGTCTCCCCTATAGGCTACATATAAGCCTAAATATTTCAATAATATTGACATCAATTTCATGTTCATTCAATTTAGTTTTATTTTGCTATTTGGCTACTGTAATTTCTGCCTAAATATATTTCATTATGTGTAGCTTAACATGTGCGCAATGTTATGCAAAATGTTGATTTAGTGCATTATTATAGGCTGAGCATTAGAATAAGCTGCCTGAATATTTGCAGCCAGATGTGATACTATTTCTCTAGGAGCTGATCCGTCGTCAGTATTGTGGAATAATTCTAATGTTAAAATAAGATTTGGGTGGAGACAGATGACCCGAGAGCAGCGCTGCCTTTCTTTCGATCCTAACAGTATCGACGCATGCCTCAACGACGCACTTTTTAAGTTCCATCGCTATTGGGAAACCGGGCCCAACCCGCGAGACAACCAACCCGGTCTCCCCTACATGCCGTCGGCGTCTGTTACGCGTGAATGATGTTAAAGCTTGGTGGGTTCTCCCGAAGCGCTGTAGGCTAATTCGTGATGTAAAAGGAAGTCGGCTAACAATAGTGGGTGGCTTCCAACAACCTGACAGCAGTCCTAGTCTGACACTTTATTCATTGAGCGTTGGGATCCGTTGGGTTTGGTTCACTATCACCGCCCGGAAGGTTGCATTTGGAAAGCTGTCTCTGGAGTGTTTGGTCGGTTTATGTGACTTTCTAAGTCACGTTGTCATTGGATTTTAAGCTCTTGTCATCAGGTAAGAAATATTCGAATAGCCTATGATGGCCATATTTACAGATCTATTTTAAGATGACTATTTTCCAGTTTTATCCATGCATAGGCATTTGCATTTCTCAAATCAATAGCCTATGAATATCCAATTCAAGACCATAATAATCGGAAAGAGTCTGTTGTAAATGAGTTACATTTCTGTCGGATTAATATTGTCCTGAAATCGGTTTTTGGATTTCAGTGCACTGTCTACATGGATAGACTACTGTATTTCTTGTAGTACTCAAAAATCAATTGCGCACCGCAGATAGGCTAGTCATTTGCAGTAATATTTAGCATAATTCCATGGGGAAATGAGAACACAATCAAGAGAAGGCTTGGTCGATACCCCTGTGAGACAGTATTGAAGAAGATCAGGAATTAGGTCAATATCGAGGCTATAGCCTATGACTTGGAATAGCCTATGAATACTTAATCATTAGGTTATGTTAGTGTTAAACGGATTTGTTTAATCTATGACAACCTTTCCAATAAAGAGTTGTAATTTTAAAGGAATCGAAAGGATTGGAACAGAAAACAATGCAAGCCCAGTAAGCAAAATTTGTTGAAAATGTGTATTTTAGAAATATTTTCCAGACGTTGACATCACCTGCATTTCAGGTGCAGAATGAAAGGTTAGAAATGACCAAAATGTAAATGTAAAACAAACACTAGCAAAGCATGCTGGGTTTTATTTTCTAATAAACTCCACACCCAAACAAGTACAAATTTGGTCGGTGTGGACCAGATCCAAATTTGAACGAATCATAGACGTCTAAGCTATGTTTTACAAGTTTGAAAATCACAGTACAGTAGGGAACAGTTTAGTACAGTACAGCACAGTAGAACACAAGAATAAAGTACAATACGGTACAGGACAGAGTTTTATTCAGGGTACAGTACATTACAGTACAGTAGGGTACAGTACAGTATAGTACAGTACAGTAGAGTTTAATTCAGTAGAGTATGTTAAAGTACCGTATAGTATAGTACAGTACAGTTGAGATGAATTTATTAGAGTACAGTAGAGTGCAGTAGACACAGTAAAGTACGGTACAGTAGAGTACAGTATAGTTTAATTCAGTAGAGTACAGTACAATACAGTTCAGTTTAATTCAGTACAGTACAGTAGAATGCCGTATAGTTTAATTCAGTAGAGTACAGTACAATAGAGTACAGTTTAATTCAGTACAGTACAGTAGAGTGCCGTATAGTTTAATTCAGTAGAGTACAGTGCAATACAGTACAGTTTAATTCAGTACAGTACAGTAGAATGCCGTATAGTTTAATTCAGTAGAGTACAGTACAGTTTAATTCAGTACAGTACAGTAGAGTGCCGTATAGTTTAATTCAGTAGAGTACAGTACAGTTTAGTTCAGTGAAGTACATTAGAGTAGAGTAGGGTACAATACAGTACACTAATATACTTTTCTTTACTTTACTGTAACTCTAGTGTACTCTGTGGTAGTGTACTGTACTTTTCTTTATCGTGAACTGTAATGTACTGTACTGTGCTGTCCAAACTGTACTGTGCTGTCCACCAGTGCTATCTCGGCCTATATTTAGGACAAACGTAGGCTGGTCCAGACATTGAAATCAAAGCCGGTCTAAATCTGAACCAAATATAGACGTCTATGATTGGTTCAGATTTGGTTCCGATCCGGACCAGAAATCAACGTCCGAGGACATGACCAAAAAAAGACGTCCAAATGATGTTGCCTGGTGGTAAATGCTTAGTGGGAGGTAGCCTATCATTAAGGTTGCACTGCAACATGCTTCATTACAGGTTTATAAGGAAGACAACCTACAATATGTAATTATTTTTTAACTCAGGCTTTATTCAAGATATGTTTTTACAACCTTGTATGGGTCCTTATATGGAACCTTTTCAAACTTTATAGTGGAAGCTGCACATAAAGTGTAAGTGTTAGGCAACCAATTCGTTTTAATTTAGGCCATGATATGGTAGGTAACCTATATATCCTAAATTGACATCATAACCATGTTATTCCTAAACAAACATTTACTGGGCATTCCGTAAGTGTATGCATATTGCTGTTTGAGAATGAGTTGACTGGAGACTTTTTATATTTGGCCTGAACATTGAGTCAAATGAATGAGAATTATTGTGTTACAGATCTTGTAATATCATCCACTGTCTTCAGACACAGGGAAAATGGGGTTTTCCACAGACACTGTTACATTTGAAAACAGACATGAAATGCAGACATTTATTTTTACATGGCACAGCACATACAGTTGAACTTTTACTGACAGCATTGCAGCGGTGTCATTCTTGGTGTACCCGAACACTGTTTGGCACCAGTGCTATCTCAAGTTGTTGTTGAATCAGCTGCATTGTTATGTAAGGCACAGATTGGACATGATGAAATATTGTGGGGAAGCTAGAGGGAAGACCATGATGAAGATGATGATGCTCACATCAGATCTTGGCACAATACGATGAGAAATGCAGAGATATTACTCCTTCAAGGAGAGGATAGAGTAGACATGTAAAAACCAAGTACTATAAGTCCATCAGGACACTTTAGACATTGTAAAGCCTTTCCAGATGCATTTTGCTGACACTGTATTCCTCATCCCCCCCCCCCCCACCAACGTCCATAATTTGCACCCTTTTAAACTCACAAGCACTCTCACAAGTCTAATTACTTATGACACATTCACAATAACCCACTAGCATGAAGAAAAGAACATGACGCAAAATATTATTGCTTCTTTCAACATTTATGACATTTTTCATGATTTTTTTGTGTTCCATTTAAAAGCGTGCTGAGGAAAATATGCTGTTTCACTGCATGGACTGGGGATATAGGACAGCCGAAGAAGGTTCTTCATTCTGAATATCTCATGAGATGCCAACTGACAGGAGTTTCTAATAAGTCTGCAAGGATTAATGGCCAAGTGTTCGCAGTAAATATACCGATGTAGGATCTTCATTTGAGCCAGTTTGCTACAGCAGGAAAAGAATCCTGCAGCAACAGGAACTTATTTTTGGGATCATAATATAATTAATGGACTTTTTTTGTAGGGGTTGATATATTTTTCGTTAGGGCCAATCAAGTCTGACATTTTAAAGTTGAAATTACAAACTTTAGATGCCTTTTTTAACCTTGAATTTACTGCAAGTTAACATTTTCTGCAGCGCAGGAAAATGTGTAGAAAGATAAGTGTGATTAAATTAAGATCCGTCATCTGTATGAGCTCACACAGTAAAAGGGGAGTGTTTGTTTTGAACTGTAAAGCATTGGATTTGGATTCCACACCCGAGCGAGCAGTCCTGTAGAGTGGCCATTGCATGCTGTGTCGAAGTGGGATATTACATGTCAGTGTATAATAGGTGCCTCTGTGACTTGGTAACATTGTCTTTAGATGCTCAACCATCTCCATGGCACAGATTATGCTGAGGCATCCAAAAAAGTCAACAAGGAGAACAGTGTTGAAGATTGAAAATGTGTCTGTTTCTCACTCTGGTCTAGCTACAGAATGGACTGTATTTCGTATAGGTTAAGATCAGTCGTTATTGTCTTACCTAGATATTCACATTACATTTGAATATGAACTCACTGCTCACAATGTTATGAAAAAGTATGCAAAAAATCCACAACATGGGAGGAATAAAATAAGAAAATACCATTCTTCAAAGACGAATATGATGCATTATCCCAAGAGCTACCATCGAATCTGACATTGTTCATAGTTTGGTCTGCATAATAGATGAGGTTCTGAACAAATTCTCAACATAAATGTCCCCTCAACACAAATGGCCGCTTACTTTTTCCGATATCTAAACATCATCTGAACCAACAGCTGCCACGCAGTTTAAGACAGCATCCTCTCTCCCAGAAGAAGTAAACACCTTCAGGCAGATATGTTAGCCAGGGTATCTTCTCAGGAAGCAGATGCTGTGGATACATGCTGCTGATCTGCAGAGATGATGCTGCTCACTGCTAAACCATCTCCAATAAATCATCTCCCATGTTTTGAAGTCGGGACACACAAACACAAATGCATTGTGATGCTTTCATCATGCTGGAGGCCCTTGATTGTCTCTGTCTGTCTGTCTGTCTCACACATGCACACATACACTCTCTCCCCCTCTCATTGGTCTCTCTCTCTATCTTTCTCTCTATCTTTCTCTGTCTCTCTGTCTCTCTATTTCTCACCAGCCTGTGGTTTAGTCATTAATCTGAGAGCGGGCTAATAACCCCATCATCTCACATCCTGTCTCCATATTTTATTACCCTTCGTATGCATTCAAGTGCATCGGGCCATTATTGAATCCCCCTGTTTAAACAACAACCTTGGCACACATCATATGTTTAGTGTTCCGCTCTCCCTAGGCTTCGGCTATCACATTACACTAAACTACAATGGTGCTGATATGCATCACTCTCTCAAACCTCCCTCTAGTCCCTATATTTAATACTGAGTCGAAACCCAATGACATTAAAAAGCCCCCCCCCCCCCCCCCCAACACACATACACACTCATGTATTACAGACCATTATTTTAGTGAGTGACCGTTGATTTGAACTATGTATGTTTCACTGACAGCCCTGTCGTGTTAACTGGACTTACTGTGTGTTATTGCAACAGTCAGACCCTTTGGACAGCATCTTCTATGCTTGCGTGTGTGTGCTTGGGCTAACGTTTATCTGAGATTGAGGGCTTTTTGAAGAATATAGGACAGTGGAAATAATCTGTGGCCATTTCCAGGGGTGTTCCATGTCGATGCGTGCTAAACAAACTGTCAGCGGCTGACACAACCTTCCTGATTTAGAGGGCGGGAGGTGGCTTCTGATGGGTCACAGAGAGAGACAAAGGGTCCCTAGGAGTTAGTACACTGGATGGGGCGGATACGCATACTATCTCACTCCTGCCCTGGGCAGTATAGCACAAGGGAAACAATTTATTGTGTCAGGCCTATTATTTCCATAAGATTCAACATATTTAGAGAGCTAGCTTGTGTGTCTGCATAGTAGATACCGTAGTCATATAGTCATCTTGTTTTTATGATCTTCAATAGCTGTCCTCCCACTTAGATGTCAATATTGTGGTTTTAACATTTGCCTGTGTGCGTCACAACATCCCTGATTTTGCAATGCTCTGTACACTACTACCCTTTGTAATCCTTTGTACATTGCCTGTACATCTCATTTCCAAGTCTGTATTTGCATACTTTAAATGTCTTGTTCTTTTCCAGTTGACATGTGAACACACTAACGCTACAGTAGCCTACATGAGTCTATCATGTGTGTGAGGGGAATGGTCTCAGAGGTTAAGTCTAGGGCCTATGGTGTGCACGTGTGGGAGGATTCTTTGGCCCCCCAGGTCGAGTTCACAGGCCAGCTAGCCTCCATAGAGATCAGGACAGGATCTGTCAGAAAGTCTCAGATGCAACGAGAGATGAATACCCCTTTCACACTGCTGAGCCAAACCAAGCCAGGCTAGCACGAGCGATGCTGGGCTAAACATGGTTTGAATCTGCTCTATATCTGTCAGCTAAATATGAAGCAATACATCACTTATAAGCGCTCTGAGACCTTTGTTTTTGTTGTACACTGTCCCTGTCCTAACAAACGTCATAAATAGGGTGGGCTACTAAAAGTGCCCCCACCAGTTCAGTCCAGTAAGGTTGCCCTAATTCGTTTTCACAGCCACTCTCACCACCTCTAATAACTATGGTTAAGATTTGGGTTGCATGACCCTAGATCTGTAGGTCCTAGGATCAACAAGGACAGCGTCTAGCCTGAGCCCCCATACCCTTGGAATCCCTTTTTATTGGCGTAGAATGGGGATGCTAGTCTGCGGATGGGGTTTTTGTATGCTGGTCTCAGGCAGTGGGGTGGATGGGGTTACACTTTGATGGACATGATGAACTTCTGAGACTACAGAGGGACAAGGGATGGTCCTCTTCCAGTGGGTTGAGAGGTCCACTCACCACGGGTCTTTTCTTTCACTGACCATTATTTATAATAGAATAACTTTATATTTCCCATAGGGAACTTGGGGAATGGTATCCCATGGGAAGCCATGATGAAGGGCTACATGCCCAGTATGTAATTGATGTCTTGTGGAAGTAAACAGACCACAGATATAGAGATTAGATCATAAAGGTAAACAAACAACTTTTCCACAGTGGCTTTTGGCCTAAAAAAAAACCTAGGGAATGAATGTCAATGTAATGACTAGACACAACACTACATGCGTGTGCATGTTTGCCCAATGCACTTGACTGCATTTGATCATCAACTGACCTTACAATGTGGTCTGGCCAAGTGGAAAGTATGATGGAATAAGAACTAGTTTTCTTACATGCTACTGCTTCAGGCTCTTTAACTTATTAAACAAGTAGGCTCATGCTTGCTTGGTTAGGCTATTTAAACTAACCTATTGTGTAATTCAAGTCTACATTGAAATCATACCCCCAATATAGAGTTGAACTTTTATTAACACTACAAGTGCTGTGTATGGTGCTACTCGTCCTTGCTGTATTTATACCTGTGTATTTTTACACATATTTTTCCAGCTGCCCAACATAGCAAACCTTTGAAACCGGATTCTTTCCTATGTGTGTGTGTGTGTGTGTGTGTGTGTGTGTGTGTGTGTGTGTGTGTGTGTTTCTCCCTTTTGAGCTTCCCCTTGTTTTTCATATTCGCCTGGTAAACAAATTAGATGATTACACATTGCCTTGTTCAAGGATGACATGACATTGTAGGCAGCTCACAGCCGCAGTGAGAAGATAAGTGGTTTTCAGGCAGAAATGTCTGTATTGTTTTTTTCTTAATTAAGAAAGTAACTACGTACTGTTGTTGCATGAGTAATTTAAAACGGTCTACTCCAAGGCAATACGTGTTTAAGTTGATATTAAAACTTCAGTTTAGTCTACCAAGACACAAGGGAAACGTGTCAACTTTTCATCTATGATTTAAATACAAGACGTCAGTCTCGGTCAGAGTACGTTGTTTTAAATCTCAGAATATCAGTGCAAAATTGAGGTACAACTGGACGTTCAAGTATGAATATAAGTAGATGCATTAGGATATATAGTTGCCATAGTGATGTTAATTATAGTAAAATCAAACTCTGAACTGTATACCTGTATTGTCTTATTATCCTGGGCCCGGTTTCCCAAAAGTATCTTAGGGCTAAGTAAGGTGTAAGAACCTTCGTAGGAGTGTCGCTAAATCTCAGAGCTGTTTATCCTAAACCATCGTTATTAACGTTGCACTTGAAGACGCTCGTAATCTAACGCCTGACTTATTTTTGTCCTGCAACCTCACTTTATACATTAAAGATCTCCGCTAAACATAGAATCACAAGGTTTATCCGTCTCTCTGTGATCGCCGATAACTTCAGAATAACGTTGACGACAAATACAAAGTTGCCAATGTTACAAACAAGTGACGTATAAAATGTTGCTTCAAATGAAAACCAGAGATGCCTGCAATAAAATATAAACAGTAGGCTGTAGCCCTATTTCAATCATATTGAAATACATTTCATGTTCAATCAATTGAGTTCTATTTTGCTATTTCTGATTTGTCTCAATATACACTGTCTACAATTTTATTGAGTTACAGTTCATATATAAGGAAATCCACCATTTGCCTCATGCAGCGTGATACATCCGCTTCGCATAGAGTTGATCAGGCTGTTGATTGTGGCCTGTAGAATGCTGTCCCTCTGCTCTTCAATGGCTGTACAAATTTGCTGGATATTGGTGGGAATTAGAACACGCTGTCTATCCAGAGCATCCCAAATATGCTCAATGGGTGACATGTCTGGAATGCAGGACATGGAAGAACTGGGACATTTTCAGCTTCCAGGAATTGTGTTCAGATCCTTGCACCATGGGGCTGTGCATTATCATGCTGATACATGAGATGATGACGGCAGATGAATGGCACGACAATGGGCCTCAGTATCTTGTCACGGTATCTCTGAGCATTCTAACGGCCATCGATAAGATGCAATTGTGTTCATTGCCCGTAGCTTATGCCTGCCCATACCATAACCACACCGGCACCATGGGGAACTCTGTTCACAACGTTGACATCAGCAAACCGCTCGCCCACACAATGCCATACTGTCTGCCATCGGCCCGGTACTGTTGAAACCAGGATTCATGCGTGAAGAGCACACTTCTTCAGCGTGCCAGTGGCTATCGAAGGTGAGCATTTGCCTACTGTATTCGGTTACGACACCGAACTGCAGTCACGTCAAGACCATGGGTGAGGATGGCAAGCACACAGTTGAGCTTTCCTGAGATGGTTTCTGACAGATTGTGCAGAAGTTCTTTGCTTGTGCAAACCCACAGTTTCATCAGCTGTCCAGGTGCCCGTTTTTAGAAGATCCTGCAGGTGAGGAAGCAGGATGTGGAGGCGGCTTATGGTAGAGAAATTAACATTAAATTATCTGATAACAGCTCTGGTGGACATTCATGCAGTCAGCATGCCAATTGCATACTCCCTCAAAACTTGAAACAACTGCGGCATTGTGTTTTGTGACAAAACTGCACATTTTAGAGTGACCTTTTATTCACCCCCAGCACAAGGTGCACCTGTGTAATGATCATGCTGTTTAATCAGCTTCTTGATATGCCACACCTGTCAGGTGGATGGATTACCAATGTGATCACAACATTTTAGAGAAATAAGCTTTTGGTGAACATGGAAAAGTTCTGGGATCTTTTATTTTAGCTCATGAAACATGGACCAACACTTTACATTTATATTTTTGTTGAATTTCATGATATGTCAGCTTGGTGTTTGGGGAAACGCATGTTACATCTACAGCCGCTGTAGGAAAGATGCATCAATAAAACACTTGTAAGCCTAAGTTCCATCGCTATTGTGAAACCGGGCCCTGACTGTGTTGTGCCTCATTTTACTTTAGGCACAGTCCTGATATTTCTGCAAGGTACATTACATAGTACTGTAGACGTTTGCACTTTAATCTCGTCAAAATGTCAAAACTTGTTTCTCTTGACACGGAATTTGCATATTTTCCAAGGCCATTAGTATGATGTGTTTTTGAAATGCTGCCTTACTAACAGCATGCTTTACCATTGTGTGTCCAATTGTTATTTAGCAGCGGGGATACCTCCTTGAGACTTCCTCATTGCCAGCAAATGTTGGGAATGCCTTCACTGGCCTTGTCTTAGTTAGCCTCTAGTGAGTAATACAATGGTGGGAAGAATCTTGACTGTGCATGCCAAGCTTTGGTAGGGTTGGCAAACCATCTGCAGGTGGTGTGGGAAGAGACAGAGGCTTTGCATCTGGGTTTGTCATTTTGGGTGAAGAGGAAAGTTGACATAAGATCCTCTACTCCCCCTTGCAGTGCCAACATGAAGCACATTTTCTTCCCCCAACACAAGTGTCTGCTTCCCGCTCATCTCCAGAATTATACTGCATGTCTCTGTGGGCCAATTTAGCCAGTTTATGCGATGCATGTCCTTCCTATATTATGGTGGGTAAACATAACACTCATGCCTAAGACGTTTGGTTCTTCGCATGTCCATTTGGGAAATGGCTCCTCCCTAGCATCTGTGTGCGTTTGTTATTGTTTTCCTTGACATCTGGTAGTGCCCAAGGCGAACTGCGAGTCAACATGATGTGGTCTGTCCATTCTCATGTCCTGCTTATATGGCTGCCGCCTGAAATGTGAGGCCAGGAACTTCCATGGTCATATGGGAGGGATTACCGATAGGGTCTGATAACACAGAGTTGCTGCACAACCAGAATGATGTTCCAAGAATGTTCCTAGAGTGTTCTGAGAACATTTTCTTGTTTGCTCCTTTGCTTCTGGGTTGGTTATGAAATAATGTTCAGAGACAATGTTCCCTGAATGTAACTAATTAGTCAGGATTCTTGAAGAAATTAACCCTCATACTACCAACATATTTTACACAGTACATGAATTAACAACAGGGGTCATTGGAAAAAGCAACAATCAGAGCAAAATATCAACTTATCTCATATCAAAACATCCTTACACATGCAAATAATGTTATCGGACTTTTCTTTGTTGTCAAAACAGACTGTTATTTGAGCAAAATTACAGTTAATTTGCATATCTTTTCAAATGTAATTCTAAATTGTTCCCTTAAATAATGTGGCGGTTTCTTCCAAGTGCAATCCAAATACAATCAACATACTAAAAAGCGGATTCACCATCATTTGATGTCAGTATCATTTTTAGAATTTTGAAGTAAATATACATTTTGTCATATTTATGTGGAAAAAACAACGGCCAGGGGTGCTACATCCAACATTTTAAATATACTTTATTTTATTGACAAAAAGCAATTAATCCAATGATCCTGAGAGACAATTACCAAAAATATGGCTTAGCTTTATTTGCTTACCCCACAGCCAGCTTTAGCATTGCTGCTAGTGAAACAATGGGATTGGTAGGATGTTTAAATGTTGCATATGGAATATTGGAGATAATACAGGAATTATGGTATTTATAAAACATTTCCTGTAGAACAACAATTTTTCTGAGAATACAATACGTCACTATGTGCACATTTAGGGAGTCGCTTGTTTCTGTATGACAATTCTACGAAGTATTCATGCCGTTGATAGACTTGTATGAGTTGTTTTGACTGCAACTAAGCATATATGTAAGGTCATTTAGATTTTGTACATGGTCATACCTAGTTATAACCAGTTAGAAACATAGGCGAGTACATAAGGTGCTCTATCTCTGCAGGTGATCTAGGAAAAAATCTAGGAAATAACAGAAAACATAGCATCACTTAATTAATGCGCCCGACATTATAGCTTCTTTAGTCAGACCATTCTAGCTCTGGTGAAGAAGGAGGAATCCTTTTTGATGACATGATGAATGAATCAAACAGACCTGGCCGCGCTTCGGGCTGCAGCACACAGATACAGAACCGGCATGGACATGACATCATGACACACAGCATAAAATAATGCACTGTTTACACAATTTATGGTAGCCAACACCCTTATCATATTATCACCAACAGCAACAAGAACAGTGTCACATCAAAGGTGACAGGCTCATGGTGATGAAAGGACAGCGACCGTAATACCTGTGCACTCCATGGCGCTGAAGGGGAGCCCGTTTAGGTCAAACACAGACACGGCTGATAGACATACGACAGCAGTCACAAATAGCATCAAATAATGTTAAAGAATAAGCAGCCCATTTTCTCCAGTAGGCCCCATGAAATCATACCAATACAAAAGCAAAACCATTTCATGTCCAAAATGAAATGAACAAACCAAATCTTCCTTTCCATTGGAAATATATTTTATTACATACTTTTCAGCAACAACATCCACCTTGAAGTTGATAACAGCTGCTGCAGCCGCCATCGCCATTGACCCACTATCACAACACAAGCTACCTAACAAAGAGTGTGGTTTCATGCACACAAAAATGCGATTATTGTGCATAGTCAGATTCATATAATAGTTATATTAAAACAATGACATGCTTTGCAAGAAGAACGATTTCCCTCATAGCTCTGTTTACATGGGCACATCTGAAATCAGGCTACCTGATGGCACAATCAAAATGAAAATTTTACCACAGTGAACATGTCATTTTTGGGAAGCATATTTGATTCTGAGTTTGGACATTTAAAGTTTTTATGAGAAAACAACTTCCGGGACACATACATTCAGTTGTTTCACTCGAAGCGAACGAGGGAGGCTCACTTGGCTGGTGCGAGCACATGTACAGATCAAATACACCCTCTGGAATACCGGTTAAGGGGTTTACATGTCTTCATCATTCGAAAGATTGCTCAGAAAACCAGGTGTTTTAATCAGCTTATGCTTACTTTGACCTTTAAATTTACATGACTGTTTTCTCTTGCTCTGTCTTCTTCTTCTTCAAGGTTTTATGACAGACTACAACCTATTAGTGTATTGCTGCAACCTACTGTATTGGCTGTTTATCAGTATAATAGCTGACTACAAATACAAAGTCGCCAATGTTACAAACAAGTGAAGTATAAAATGTTGCTTCAAATGAAAACCAAGATGCCTGCAATAAAATATAAACAGTAGGCTATAGCCCTATTTCAATCATATTGAAAAACAGTTCATGTTCAATCAGTTGAGTTCTATTTTGCTATTTGTGATTTGTCTCAATATACACTGAACAAAAATATAATATCTACAATCTACAATTGCATTTTATTGATGGTCGTTTGAATGCTCAGAGATACCGTGACGAGATCCTCTGAAGAATGCTCTGAAGGTTCCCCACTGACATTACATTATATATATATATATATATATATATATATATATATATATATATATATATGTATATATATATATGTATATATATATATACACACAGTATATTACTCACCAGGCTCTCATTTAGTCGTTTCATATGTCTCCCCCTCCCCCTGTGGTCTGTTCCTGGAATGTGACCATGCTGAAAACGTCCGGAGACATTCCAGGAACCAAAGATCGTTTCCCTTCAAGAGACATTCTAGGAACCTAAGGTGATTGATTTGCTCCCCCTTTGCCATCCAAGGGTCCCATATCTCCTAGACATAGTGTTCACTATATTTCATTACAACATAGAGATGGGTCTAGCAAAAAATGGGCTTTGAACAGTGTTTCGCCGAATTCATTCCCTTGATATTACACAGGGTTTGTTAGCAGGTCTTAAACCCAGCATGTGCATATGCAAATAAACCCAGCCCAGCTGGATGCACATTATCTGCTTTCAATGAAGCTGGACTCAAATTCATTCAACACATCATTCGCCTGGAATCCTTATGTCAGGTCCGTAGAAAAGTGTTTTATGGTTACAGCTGATAATGCCTATGCACTCAGCCACCTGTTTCCTTGAATAACTGCCCTGGCACGTGCTGTGTCTTGTGTAGGAAAGAGTGCCACACGTCATTCACCTGCACACTATCAGGGAAAATGAGGGGACTTTTTCATCAAGGTCCATGCTTGTGTCAAAGAGAAGGTGTCCCTTGTCTTTGTAATACAGTGAAGGAAAAGAGAATCATCTATTCTCCATTGAGCTTCTGTAATGAGTGTTTTTGTTTTGTCCTGGACCTGTATTCATAAAGTGTCTCAGAGTAGTGGTGCTGATCTCAGTTCAGTTATGCCTTTTAGATTATAATGAATGAACAGGGATGGCCTGATCCTAGATTGACACTCCTACTCTGAGCCGCTTTATGAATACGGGCCCAGGAGAAGGTTTAATCTGGGTTACTCCAGGCCCAAAAGAAGCCAGAAGTCAGACTGTCCTCCCTTGGCTCCCAGGTGACATCTCCCACTAGTATAATGTTTTAAAGCTGCATGTTGACTGCAACAATGACCTTAAGAAATGGGACAACGGCCTCCTTGTCTCTCCAAGGATCCTCCCTACACAGTTGTTGAACTCAATGTCCAAACTTGTAAATGGTGAAGTCGTTTTTGAAATATGTGAATTATAAAATACACCCACAGTGCTGAATACTGCATGCTTCCACAAAGAAAGATAAGCAACTTCAATATTTTGCCAGTGGACTGTATTTTTGTTTACAGATACACACACACACACAGCTCTTATCTAGGTGCTTCAGTAGCCTTTTTCTATTTGAATTCTTAAACAGTGTTGGGAATTATGTAAACATTGCATTGTCCAATGTTTACGGTTGTGTCCTTGCGATTGGTCTGCAGCTGGTGTGCTATTGAACGATAAGTGTAATCGCAGCAGGTCATATTGTGAGAAAAAGACTGCAATGTTTTAGCATTCTCTAAAAAGGGAAATAAATTGCTTCTCTAAATGCAATACAAAGAAACTTGGGAAGGATGGTGGCGCAAACATCCTGTGCGGGCAGTAGGATGTTTACAACGCACAAATGCATCAACGGACAATGGAGTTGATAAGCCAAGACTGCTCACTCTCTGGCTCCTTAGTTCGCTTGTTGTGGCAGGCGAGAATTCACAGCTGTTCTTCATATTTCCAAGGGATCTCTCTCGGCCTTCAGATGTAGAAGAAGTAATGTTGTTCTTGTTACAAAGGCCCATGACTAACCTCTTCCCTCCCTACTACTCTGATGTATGGCTTGTAGAAGACCACCCACTGTCTTCCCCTTCCACAGATATGTCTAAACAACGATAAAAGTTGTATTACCCAAATAGATCAATAACTGACCTGATACCTGCTTAGCTTATCCATGGGCTGCGTTCAGAAAGAGAAAACGTTCTGTTGTAGCTAAAAATGTAGTGGATGGAGAGGGCATGATTGGCTACTCCACGTGATGAAATAATCATATCTGTTTTGTTATATTAAAACACAATTCTACCTGCAATGCACATTTCACACTACTGAATGAGTAACTTGTGGTATCTTGTCCTGTCCAAAAATCAGAGCTGTATGATAAGCGGAGTTCTCTCTTCTTGATCTCTATAAACTGTAGGTCACTTAGGAGGTAATACATGTTTTAAGTGTTCCTCCATTTGTCTTATAGTGTGCGGCCCCAGACATAGGATTTAGTTGTAAATAATAGCTGTAGTCCATAGCAACATGATTCACGGGGGCATTATGTGTATTAGGACAGGAGAGGGTGGGACAGGGTGGTCCTCGAAAAACACTTTTACAGACACTTCTTCCTGTGAGTTGTGCTGGAAGAGTTTAATTCCAAAATGTTGTACTGTATATCCACTTTCAGAAATGTTGATAAATTATATTTTATTGTTTAAAGTTATGAAAGAGATTGGTGTGTTTTTATGACAGACATGTATTTGTTTAAAATCTTCTTGATGCTACCCATCCCTGTCACGGGATCATTTTCGTCAGCAAATGCTGAATAGCATAGCGCAACAGTCAAATAATATCACTAAAAAATATTCATATTCATGAAATCACAAGTGCAATATTGCAAAACACAGCTTAGTCTTTTGTTAATCCACCTGTCGTCTCAGATTTTGAAATTATGCTTTACAGAGAAAGCAATCCAAGCATTTGTGTAAGTTTATCGATAACCTAGCATAGCATTATGTACACTTAGCATCAGGAAGCTTGGTCACAAAAATCAGAAAAGCAATCAAATTAACCATTTACCTTTGATGATTTTCAGATGTTTTCGCTCACGAGACTCCCAATTACACAACAAATGTTCCTTTTGTTCCATAAAGATGATTTTTATACCCAAAATACCGGCATTTGTTTGTCGCGTTATGTTCAGAAATTCACAGGAAAGAGTGGTCACGACAACGCAGACGGAAATTCCAAATAGTCTTCATAATATCCACAGAAACATGTCAAACGTTTTTAAGAATCATTCCTCAGGTAGTTTTAGAAAATATATATTCGATAATATATCAACCGAGTGTGTAGGTTTTCAATAACAGTGGGAGGAATAATGGCGGCTTTACTCTGTAGAGCAAAAACTCACTCTGAGAGCCCCCACCTATCCACTTACTCAATGTGATCTTTCACGCTCATTTTTCAAAATAAAAGTCTGAAACTATGTCTAAAGTCTGTTGACACCTTAGGGAAGTCAGAGAAAAAGGAATCTGGTTGATATCCCTTTAAATGTAGGCATGCAAAGGAACAGAAGGGTTTCAAAATAAGAGGCACTTCCTGATTGGATTTTCCTCAGGGTTTCGCCTGCAATATCAGTTCTGTTATACTCACAGACAATATTTTGACAGTTTTGGAAACTTTTGAGTGTTTTCTATCCTAAGCTGTGAATTATATGCATATTCTAGCATCTGGTCCTGAGAAATAGGCCGTTTACTTTGGGAATGTTATTTTTCCAAACATAAAAATAGTGCCCCCTAGCTTCAAGAGGTTCAAATCTACACAGTAATTTGGCCAGTGTTACCTAGTGTCTATTTGTAATTCAGGTGTTACATTATCTCTGTAAGTGTTAAATTAACACTCATCTGTGTAAAAGAACCCCAGCATTGACAATCATCGGGGTGGCAGGTAACCTAGTGGTTAGAGCATTGGGCCAGTAACTGTAAAGGCTGCTAGATCGAATCCCCGAGCTGACAAGGTAAAAAGCTGTCATTTTGCCACTGAACAAGGCACTGAGGTTTGATTTTTAAAATAGTTTGTTTCAATATCAGTGTTTTTGCATGTACATTGACTGATTAATTAATTGTATGCTACTCAAATATAAATTTTAACATTTTAAACTAATCCCATTTGTTACTAGGTTATTCCAGTTTAGATGCTTTAGGCCAGGGGCGGGGGACGTACGAGACGTACGAGTGTTTGATCAGGCTCCCAATGCCAATTCATAAATAAAACATTGTTTTTATTTTAAAAAGCTCTAGATGTCGTTTTTCCTCAAAAATAACATGTAAAACATCCACCCACCCACCTCCCCCAAAAGCCTTGGCACTACCAGGCAGCTCGTCATCATCGAGCACCTGTACGTCAGAAGAATGGCCGGTAGGGATGTCCTTGTCTCATCGCGCACCAGCGACTCCTGTGGAGGGCCGGACCGGGTACACACTAACCAAGGTTGCCAGGTGCACGGTGTTTCCTCCGACACATTGGTGCGGCTGGCTTTCGGTTTGGATGCGCGCTGTGTTAAGAAGCAGTGCGGCTAGGTTGGATTGTGTATCGGAGGACGCATGACTTTCAACCTTCGTCTTTCCTGAGCCCGTACGGGAGTTGTAGCGATGAGACAAGATAGTAGCTACTAAAACAATTGGATACCACGAAATTGGGGTGAAAAAAGGGGTAAAAAATTTAAATAAAAAAAAATTCCAAAGTGTCAGTTTGTCTCGAAGAACCGTCACGGAGCGGATAAGTGGCATGGCACAAGATATCGAAAAAACATTGAAGGACTGCAAGAAATGTCGATTTTCCCTCTTTGTCATGTGATGATACGACTGACATCACAAATACGGCCCAATTTGCCATTTTTGTGCATGAGATTACCGCTGAGTTTGGCGCAAGGGAGGAATTGCTGTCGTTGGAAGCCAAGCATGGCACGACCAGAGATGAGAATTTGTTTGAGAGACTTGTCTCGGCCATGAGCAAAAAGGGATTAACTGCATTAGTGAAAAAATAAATGAGTTGTCTCAGTCCAAGTGATTTAATTGAATGCAATTGCATCATTTGAAGCGAACTTAAAGCTGTGGCAAGTCCAACTAGAAAGGGGTTATTTTCCTACTCTGCAAGGACAAGAGCCTGAAATTACGTTGGAATATGACGGTAAGTGTGGAAAGCTCGCCAAGGCATTTTGTGAGCGGTTTAAGGATGTGAAAAGTAAACAACTGGAGTTGAACATATTTGCAACCCCGTTTATTGTTGAATCAGCGGATGTGCCGGATGGCCTACAACATGAAGTCATTGAGCTGCAAAGCAATGACGAGTTCAATGCCAGGTACAACAACCTCCCTCTCCTTGAGTTCTACAAAATGTACTTTAGCGATGAGCATTTTTTCTGTTCTGATGAGACATGCAATTAAATGTGCATCTGTGTTCGGGACGACCTACTGCTGTGAGCAGTTCTTTTCCAAACTGACTCTTGTAAAAACTCGATTCTGCTCAAGACTGACTGGAACCTGGGAAAACCTGGAAAACCAGCTGCGAGTAGCGTCATCTTTACTGCCAGCTGACATCAAACGCCTCTTCAAAGATAAGCAGTTTCAGCCATCGCATTAGAGTTTGAACAATTAATCATAAAAACAACAACAATATTATTTACAATACTAACATTTATTTAAATAGGACTAGCACTTTTCTAAATACTCAAGGACACAAGATACATACAAGTCATATATAAACTGAAAAACCAATGTCAGTGATTAAAGTCACATTAAAACATGAAGAAAGCAGAAAATAGCATAATATGGCCCCCAAATTAATGTATAAATATCCAAATGGCCCTTGATGGCAAAAAGGTTCCCCACCCCTGCTTTAGGCAGTTTCATATCTTAGTCCTTCCAACCTTGCAGTCATCCTGAATGCATGTTGTGGGTGAATAAAATGTCAAATGTTGGATATCCCCACTCTGGCTGAATTCTAATAGGATTTACACATCACTTTGCAAGCCATTATAATGTGAGTTTCATGCCTGAAAACTAGGCCCCCAAAATAAGGCCTAATTAAGTACTTGTTATATTGTTATTTAATTTTAAAGATGACATATTATTTTAAGATCACACTTGGTGAAGGACACAGGACTGAAAATTGACGAATGCAACAACCATGTCTCTTACGCTACAATTCACTCAAAAGTCAAGGCACTGGGAAAAATGCAAATAAGACTTTACACTAAGCAGTGTGTTTAATTTAACACTGAATAAATAACTATATTATTTATCAATATTTTAAACATGTTTTTTTATTCTTTATCACTTAATACAGTGTAATGAGATCTGTATGTAAAACATTTACATTTTAGTCATTTAACATTTTAGTCATTTAGCAGATGCTCTAATCCAGAGCGATTTACAGTAAGTGCATTCATCTTAAAATAGTTAGGTGAGACCCACATATCACAGTCAAATAATCAGGATTTCAACATTTTTATTATGCATAGCAATGGATACACTAAAATCTATTAATAAAAAATCTGAGAACAGTACTATTTTACAAACAATTGAAGGTACCCATAACCAATCATTTCTGATAAAGAAAATAGACAAATGTGAAAAATTGGTGAACCTAGCGTAGTCCCGCTTCAAATTACATTCAGCTCATAAATGCTTCATAAAGACTCCATAAGAGCTACATCAATGTGTTACAATGCATCTGTGACCCTATGTCATGTTCTATTAAGGGTTCATAAATGTGTTACAATGCATCTGTGACCATATGTCATGTTCTATAAAGGGTTCATAAATGTGGAGTAACTGTGTGACATAACCACCATTGTCAAGTGTGACATATCCCACTATGTCAATATTGACATAAACCTGTGCTTTATAAAGGGTGGCATATGTGCCGCTTAATAAAGGCTTTAGAAATGATATTAAATTGAGGCTTCACAAAGCATTTATAACCCTGTTATGCATCTTGGTAGAGTATTGCAACACCAGGATGGTGTGTTAACACATGACTATTAGTCACTTTGGATAAATTGTACACATTCCATTACTCTAAGCCCTTTCTAGGATGGCCCAACCTCTTTCCCTCATGGGTGCCCAGCCAATATTGGACCTGACCTCAGCTTGACCCAAAATGCTGTGCTGCAGGATGACATACTCTAAAGTGCAATCATGCACAGCCAAAAAAGCATTGGTTGGGCCCTTTAAAATCAGTATGTTTTGGGGGGGGACTAATTGTGTGCAAGAGTGTGCAAAGCTGTCATCAAGGCAAAGGGTGGCTACTTTTAAGAATCTCAAATATACAATATATCTTGATTTGTTTAATACTTTTTTGGTTACTGCATGATTCCATATGTCTTATTTCATAGTTATTCTACAATATAGAAAATTGTTTTTAAAAATTAAGAAAAACCCTGGAATGAGTAGTTGTGTCCAAACTTTTGACTGGTACTGTATGTGTTATGAATGACCAAAGATATCTGACTTTAAAGTAAGTACAGTTTCATGTGATATAAAGTATTTATGGATGTGTTATGAATGACCAAAGGTGTCTCAATTCAAACAAAGTATTACAGGACACTACATAAAGTGTGAATAAATTGGTGAAAAACTGTTTGCTGATTTATGAATGTTCTCATGATCCACATATTACTGTAGGGTGAGAGGTACTTAGATGGATTGATGGACCTGCAACGTGTGTGTGTGTGTGTGTGTGTGTGTGTGTGTGTGTGTGTGTGTGTGTGTGTGTGTGTGTGTGTGTGTGTGTGTGTGTGTGTGTGTGTGTGTGTGTGTGTGTGTGTGTGTGTGTGTGTTGTGTGTGTGTCAGAGCCGAGATGATTTGGAGTAGTCCAACCTGAGACTACCGCACCAGGTATACCTCTTCTGTTCTCATACTGGAGACCAGGGCTTGATTACAACCTGTTACAATGGTGCCAACATTTTGTGGCTGACCTTTCAGCGGTGGAGTGAGTGAATGTGACTGGACCCAGCATCTCATGGTATGGCTTGTTATGTCAAAGACTTGACTGGGTCCAGCACCCCACGGTATGGCTTGTTATATTGTTATGTCAAAGACCTGACTGGGCCCAGCACCCTGCGGTATGGCTTGTTATATTGTTATGTCAAAGACCTGACTGGGCCCAGCACCCTGCGGTATGGCTTGTTATATTGTTATGTCAAAGACCTGACTGGGCCCAGCACCCTGCGGTATGGCTTGTTATATTGTTATGTCAAAGACCTGACTGGGCCCAGCACCCTGCGGTATGGCTTGTTATATTGTTATGTCAAAGACCTGACTGGGCCCAGCACCCTGCGGTATGGCTTGTTATATTGTTATGTCAAAGACCTGACTGGGCCCAGCACCCTGCGGTATGGCTTGTTATATTGTTATGTCAAAGACCTGACTGGGCCCAGCACCCTGCGGTATGGCTTGTTATATTGTTATGTCAAAGACCTGACTGGGCCCAGCACCCTGCGGTATGGCTTGTTATATTGTTGTGTGCGTGTTTGTGTACTGTGGAACATGTAACTTGGTTCTAGAAGAAAGACACTTTCAATTTCCTGATGTTGGGGACTTTCATCGGGGTAATTGGTGCCTGGTGTAATGTGACTAACATGACTTCTCTTTAGAGCAGGGGTGGGCGTCACAGTTTTGCCTCAGTCCCAGCTAACACACCTCTCCAATAATCACCTAATCATGATCTTCAGTTTAGAATAACAGTTGATTAATCGGCTGTGTTTGTTAGGGATGGGGAAAACCATGTGACACCAATCAGACCCTCCAGGACTGGAGTTGCCCACTCCTACTTTAGAGCCTATGTCATCTTGTAGCACAACATGTCACCATCTATAAAGCACATGTTTATGTCATATTCAACATAGTGGGTTATGTCATCTTTGTCATTGGTGATTATGACACAGGTATGGCACATTTATGAACGCTTTAAAAAGCATAATTCTAAATTGGTGCCGAATATATCCCTCTTCTCAATCTCAAACAGTCCTTTGAATGTCTTACGAAGGGATATATTGTTAGAATTGTTGGAGTCCGGGTTGGGAGGATGCGGGGGGAATGGGATGGGGATTTGGGGATGTAGGCCTATCTCTTTTTGTTTATTTTTCTTTACATGCCAAATGTATTATTACAAAATCCTGTTTGATTAATGTGATAGTTTCTCTGTATGTATTTCTTACTTTTGTTTTATTTTGAGTGGCTGCTAACGGGTACATGTTATATAAAATGAAAATATGATTTGATATTGATATTGTACCTGTAAACCCCCCAACAATAACATTTTTTTAAATGAATTGTTTGAGTCATGGTCATTCGTCTTGAAAACATACGACAACTGAATATTTATTTAGAATGTCCAACAATGATTTAATCATCCAAATGGCTTTTGCAGATAGTCTTTGACATAAAGCTAAGCATTTCACTCTTGGTATCTTAAGCTGGTTTGCTGATTAGATAACATGTTTCTGCAAACCTCTCAGTCTATACCCCAGCGGGCAGTTTTACCCTCAGAGATGTGTCATGAAGTAGCACTGCATATCTGAATCTAATCCAAGTTAACCATGGATGCATTCTGTAATCTCAGATAGAGTTCAGTGTGTCAAATCGGAGGGCCTGTAGTCCGGACCTCTGGCATTCTCTATGGGGGTGCCACAGGGTTCAATTCCCGGGTCGACTCTTTTCTCTGTATATATCAATGATGTTGCTCTTGCTGCTGGTGATTCTCTGATACACCTCTACGCAGACGACACCATTTTGCATACTTCTGGCCCTCCATACTTCTGACCTCCAAACGAGCTTCAACGCCATACAACACTCCTTCCGTGGCCTCCAACTGCTTTTAGGCCTTAGTCGGATGGATCCAACTGCTTTTAAATGCTAGTAAAACTAAGTGCATGCTTCAACCGACCGCTGCCTGCATCCTCCCGCCTGACTGGCATCACTACTCTGGACGGTTCTGACTTAGAATATGTGGACAACTACAAATACCTAGGTGTCTGGTTAGACTGTAATCTCTCCTTCCAGACTCACATTAAGCATATCCAATCCCAAATTAAATCTAGAATCGACTTCCTATTTCAAAACAAAGCCTCCTTCACTCATGCTGCTAAACATACCCTCATAAAACGGACTATCCTACAGATCCTTGACTTCGGTGATGTCATTTACAAAATAGCCCCCAACACTCTACTGGATGTAGTCTATCACAGTGTCACCAAAGCCCCATATACTACCCACCACTGCGACACGTATGCTCTCGTTGGCTGGCCCTCATGTTCATCGCCAAACCCACTGGCTCCTGGTCATCTATAAGTCTTTGCTTGGTAAAGCCCCGCATTATCTCAGCTCACTGGTCACCATAGCAACATCCACCCGTAGCACGCGCTCCAGCAGGTATATTTCACTGGTCATCCCCAAAGCCAACACTTCCTTTGGCCGCCTTTCCATCCAGTTCTCTGCTACCAATGACTGGAACGAATTGCGAAAATCACTGAAGATGGAGTCTTATATCTCCATCTCTAACTTTAAGCATCAGTTGTCAGAGCAGCTTACCGATCACCTGTACACAGCCAATCTGTAGATAGCACACCCAACTACCTCATCCCCATATTATTACTTACCTTCTTGCTCTTTTGCACCCCAGAATCTCTACTTGCACATCATCATCTGCACGTCTATCACTCCAGTGTTAATTCTAAATTATAATTATTTAGCCTTTATGGGCTATTTATTGCCTTACCTCCCTACTCTTTTACATTTGCACACAGTGTACATAGATTTTCTATTGTGTTATTGACTGTACCTTTGCACAACTCTGTGTTGTTGTTTTTGTCGCACTGCTTTGCTTTATCTTAGCCAGGTCGCAGTTGTAAATGAGACCTTGTTCTCAACTGGCCTACCTGGTTAAATAAAGGTGAAATAAAATTAATAAATAAAACATCTGTAATGTCTGTTTAATATTGTCATTGGACAGATCCATCCTTGGCTTTAGTCTCAGTTTGTAAAAGGTTGGAGTCAGCCCTTCCAGTACAGCTGGGAGATTTGGCACAGAGGACCATTAGTGTGTGACAGTGCAGCTGATAGTTTCCTGTCTGTTTCCAATTTGCACTTAGCCATACTTTTTTTACAATCCCAGTTCCAGCATTTCCCTGGTGTAATGGCATTTTAATTCCTAGCAGACTTGGGAGGCGGGCATCCATTCCCCTGGCTTGGATTTAGGGTCTCTAGAATAGTGGATAGCACAGCGCAGGATAAAGTGAAGTTTCACATGACCATGTTTGTTGGGCTTTGAGTCGGAAGTAGGCCTTGGATATATTTTTGTTGGGAATTCTTTATGAAAGTGATTTTCTTTCTGTGCACACCGAGTCTATTGAGCATGCGTAGTGGTCACTAACCTCTGTCGTATTGTGAACAAAAACATTTAATTGTTTGCTGGATGTTGTTGAATGCAAACAGCAGTTCTTGAATACAAAACAGCAATTTTCTCCCAGTTATATTTCCTATTATCCTGGGTCAATTGCATTACAGTTTAATATAATTAGCCATGCAACTTGAAGTATAAAAATGTCCTACTCCTTTAGGCCATTAAGGGTATTTCTGCTCATTTAACCCTGCCACTCAAGTATAGCACTTCTCCCTTCCCATAGCACTTGAGGCTAAATAGACATATTTAGCTAACATATTGTGATATAACAGTTGTCTACACAATGGTGGCAAGTGTGTCAGGAATGCTCACTCTTCCCTACTGTCTCACTAGAAAAGTCTGTTCCGGCTAACAGCTAGCAACATTACTGCAAGGTTCAGCCAATGCATCATGCAGAACTCTGACTCTGCAAACATATCTGTACATCTATGTCTTGTTAATCGGATGGATTATTGCTTACAAGTGCTAGATGGGCTCCCCTTGGGTCTATGCATTAGACTCTGAATCCAGAGCAGACGTTTGTACAGACATTTCCTCTTGGCAACCACATTTGGTTAAGATTGAAATTCCCTCATCTTCCCTTGATTTTGAAAAGCACATTTGTTGGACCTGAGGGGCATGTGAACGTTTGAATTTTGTCTCTTAAACTATGCACCAGCCATGCTGCAACCCTTGAAGCATTACCATGTAGCTTTTAATATACACTGCTCAAAAAAATAAAGGGAACACTAAAATAACACATCCTAGATCTGAATGAATGAAATATTCTTATTAAATACTTTTTTCTTTACATAGTTGAATGTGCTGACAACAAAATCACACAAAAATGATCAATGGAAATCAAATTGATGGTCTGGATTTGGAGTCACACTCAAAATTAAAGTGGAAAACCACACTACAGGCTGATCCAACTTTGATGTAATGTCCTTACAACAAGTCAAGATGAGGCTCAGTAGTATGTGTGGCCTCCACGTGCCTGTATGACCTCCCTACAATGCCTGGGCATGCCCCTGATGAGGTGAGTGATGGTCTCCTGAGGGATCTCCTCCCAGACCTGGACTAAAGCATCCGCCAACTCCTGGACAGTCTGTGGTGCAGCGTGGTGTTTGTGGATTGAGCGAGACATGATGTCCCAGATGTGCTCAATTGGATTCATGTCTGGGGAACGGGCAGGCCAGTCCATAGCATCAATGCCTTCCTCTTGCAGGAACTGCTGACACACTCCAGCCACATGAGGTCTAGCATTGTCTTGCATTAGGAGGAACCCAGGAGGAACCCAGGGCCAACCGCACCAGCATATGGTCTCACAAGGGGTCTGAGGATCTCATCTCGGTACCTAATGGCAGTCAGGCTACCGCTGGCGAGCACATGGGGGGCTGTGTGGCCCCCCAAAGAAATGCCACCCCACACCATGACTGACCCACAGCCAAACCGGTCATGCTGGAGGATGTTGCAGGCAGCAGAGCGTTCTCCACGGCGTCTCCAGACTCTGTCACGTCTGTCACGTGCTCAGTATGAACCTGCTTTCATCTGTGAAGAGCACAGGGCGCCAGTGGCAAATTTGCCAATCTTGGTGTTCTCTGGCAAATGCCAAATGTCCTGCACGTTGTTGGGCTGTAAGCACAACCCCCACCTGTGGACGTCGGGCCCTCATACCACCCTCATGGAGTCTGTTTCTGACCGTTTGAGCAGACACATGCACATTTGTGGCCTGCTGGAGGTCATTTTGCAGGGCTCTGGCAGTGCTCCTCCTGCTCCTCCTTGCACAAAGGCGGAGGTAGCGGGCCTGCTGCTGGGTTGTTGCCCTCCTACGGCCTCCTCCACATCTCCTGATGTACTGGCCTGTCTCCTGGTAGCGTCTCCATGCTTTGGACACTACGCTGACAGACACAGCAAACCTTCTTGCCACAGCTCGCATTGATGTGCCATCCTGGATGAGCTGCACTACCTGAGCCACTTGTGTGGGTTGTAGACTTCGTCTCATGCTACCACTAGAGTGAAAGCACCACCAGCATTCAAAAGTGACCAAAACATCAGCCAGGAAGCATAGGAACTGAGAAGTGGTCTGTGGTCCCCACCTGCAGAACCACTCCTTTATTGGGGGTGTCTTGCTAATTGCCTATAATTTCCACCTGTTGTCTATTCCATTTGCACAACAGCATGTGACATTTATTGTCAATCAGTGTTGCTTCCTAAGTGGACAGTTTGATTTCACAGATGTGTGATTGACTTGGAGTTACATTGTGTTGTTTAAGTGTTCCCTTTATTTTTTTGAGCAGTGTAGTATTTCGTGGTCCTGACAAGACCCAATTCTACAAACACTTACATTATGTGTGCAGTACGTGGGATGTCCGGTCCAAACAAAGTGTCCGGACAACGCTTCTAGATACTGATTGACATAGCATCCAAGACTCTGTGTTCAAATCCACCTGACAAAGCATTGTGTCCACTGTATGCATTGGGAATTTCAACATGTAATTTACATGCAAACGATCTATGTGAATTTCAAATTACAAATAGAGCAATATAAAGACTTTTCTCAAAGATTGTTTGGAGTAGTAAATGTATTTTGCTGTTTATATATTTACAATATACAAATACATCAGGACTACAGGATCAGGACTAGAGGAGCAAATGGCAGCTGTACAAGAAATACGCCTCCAAGCCTGTAACGTCTGAACATATTAGAGATCAGGTGTTTCTTCACTCTTCCCCAGTCTCCTCTGGTCATCCTCTGGGATTGTGTTGACCTCGCTACTATCCACACTGGCCAATTTGAACTGAACTGGAGTACATGTGCATGCTCTGTTGCCATAAATACTGGTGATGGCACAGCACAGTCCACAGCTGCACTAAGGAGCCGATGTGATGTCCGTGGTTGGAAATAATCCCATGAAGGCGCTCAATCGATTGCATAGGATTTAGGTAGAGCGCAGCAAATGGGTGTACATCTTCATATTGGAGGGAATGAGTGATGAAAGAGGGATGGAGATGGAGGGATGATGTTGATTGCTGAAGTGAGAAAATGTGGATCGGTATTTTAATGGGCTTTTTTCCCCTTAGCAGCTCGATAGCCATTAAAGAGTGAATCGTCTGACATGCCGAGAAAGAAAATGGACGGTTTCGGCTGGTGTTGGATGGTCATCTGTCTCCTACTGTGCACTCCCACTGATGTAAGAATTTAATCTCTTTACTCTCTCTTTTTCTTTCTCTCTGTGTCTGTCTGTGTTTCTGTCGCTTTCTCTGTCCCTCACACACACACATACAAACGCACGCACACACATATGTGCAGGGCCACATAAGTGCAGAGAAATGCTCTTTTCATGTCTACTGTCTCATTGGTGGGTTAATACACCGTATAAGATACTGTGTATGTTTACATTTTTAAAAGGCATGCCCAGTAATAGAACGCCACCATTTGCTGGGAAGAAATGGTGTTTGTATCCTTTTTAATTCTAGTGAATTATCTATGCAGAAAATCTCAATAACTTAGGTGAACGTTTATATTGATGAATATTCAATAAAGTGCATGTGAAATTGGCAAGGGGTCAATATGATGGCATATAGGTCCAGACACTGGTAGGTTAACATGCATTAACTTGTTAACTGATTCTTGTCACTAATGTCCCCATCCATTTATCCCTCTCTGGGGGACTGATCTGTACAAAAAAAGAGTAGGACAAACTTAAAATCATTGAATACAAAGCAGTGCATCCTGCTTTTGCGTCCAGTGATCACCTAATGATTCAGCAATAGAACACCCACAATTTTGTTATTTTGGCATGACATTTTGTTAAGACTTGCAATTTAACATTGCCCCATGGTATTTGGGTTCTAATTGGGTGATTTGACATGTCTTTGTACACCATTTACTTTGTTTAATTTTCCATGGAGCTCACATGGATTTAAAGGGAGTCGCTCGGCTCTACATTACGGCCTCTTCCTGTGTCCTAAATGAGGATATGGTGACTGAGCGTTTTTAATCGGTCCCCCGTTGAGTTCAAATATAGAATTCAGACACAACCCTGGGTGTAGACACATTTTAAAAATATACTGTGTTGTTTAGCTATTTGCTTACAGACAAATGAGTCGACAAACTAATGATGGAGATGACAGACAATCTCTATACAGTCCAGTTAATTTAGCTTAAGATTACTTCTATCAAATATGAATGAGGCCTTTTTAATTTTGGATTAGCAAAAATGTGAAATTAATAATGTTTATTAATTCCACTTAAGCTTTGCATTTATATGATTCATATGATTTTCTGCAATTAACTTGATACTGACCCTTGGATATTCTATATTTATTCTGTTGTGTGATGCCATGTAATGCATATGTGGTATGTTATGTTATGTAATGCACTGGGCTCTCTTACTTGTAGATCTTTGTTGTGGCTAGCCCAGAGGTGAACGAGACCCAGGAGTACGTACCGGTGAATGTCTACCACGACACAGACGTCACCAGGAAAAAGATTGTGACCGCCCAGTTTGAGTGCTACCAGAAAATCATGAAAGATAACGACCACAACAAAATAGGTAAAATGATCAAAAATGCATGACCTGTGTACAGGCACCACTGTCATTGGCATAGTGGGTCATGGTAAATTATTATATGTGTGAGGGAAATTGAGCGTCTGAATCCCAAATAGGGAAAAGTTGTCTTGTAGCAAAATTAGGTTGCTACATTGACATACTTATTTTTTCTTTATTGTAGAAAATTCTGAAGCTAGTACCACTCATTGTGAATGGCAACATCCTCAACCAGGTAGGATAACTTGATTATCGAGTGCTTGTGCTCATGTATGAGTTTGAATCCTAAGTGGGTTCGATTCATGTTACACAAGCACTCGAGCTGAGCAACTGATGTCCAACGAGGAGGTATTTCATAGGGAGAAAAAAAAGCTTGTGTAGTTCATGGCTGACAAGGTTTGATAATCCCACCAGTCTTATTTGTATCCAGGGAATTAACATTAGCCAATCGGCAGGTGAGGAGAGAAAAGGTGCTGAGGGACTGAGAGGAATGCCAATATATCAGTGCTGCAGTAATTTGGTGTCATTTACACAAGGGGCTTTAATCAGCCTCTTATTTGGATGCTAATCTGCTAGTGTTGTGTCTGATTAGCTTTAGGCATGAGTGAACTACCATTTATACCATATACCTGGGTATTTAAAGATACCGACTGTATGATTTTCAATACATTTTCATTTTATATAACTTTTATTTAATTAGGCTATGTACAGGTGCAGTGATCTGTGAGCTGCTCTGACAGCTGGTGCTTAAAGTTAGTGAGGGAGATATGAGTCTCCAGCGTCAGTGATTTTAGCAGTTCATTCCAGTCATTGGCAGCAGAGAACTGGAAAGAAAGGTGGCCAAATGAGGATTTGGCTTTGGGGGATGACCAGTGAAATATACCTGCTAGAGCATCCAATTTGCTGAGTAGAGTGTTGGAGGCTATTTTGTAAATGACGTCGCCGAAGTCAAGGATCGGTAGGATAGTCCGTTTTACAAGGGTATGTTTGGCAACATGAGTGAAGGATGCTTTGTTTGAGAAATAGGAAGCCGATTCTAGATTTCATTTTTTATTGGAGATGCTTAATGTGAGTATGGAAGGACAGTTTACAGTCTAGCCAGACACCTAGGTATTTATAGATGTCCACATATTCTATGTCAGAACTGTCCAAAGTAGTGATGCTGAACGGGCGGGCAGGTGCTGGTAGCAATTGGTTGAAGAGCATGCATTTAGTTTTCCTTGCATTTTAGAGCAGTTGGAGGCCATGGAAGGAGAGTTGTATGGCATTGAAGCTCGTCTGTCGGTTAGTTAACACAGTGTCCAAAGAAGGGCCAGAAGTATACAAAATGGTATCGTCTGCGTAGAGGTGGATCAGAGAATCACCAGCAGCAAGAGAGACATCATTGATGTTTACAGAGAAAAGAGTCAGCCCAAGAATTGAACCCTGTGGCACCCCCATAGAGACTGCCAGAGTTCCGGACAATAGGCCCTCCGATTTGACACACTGAACTAAGTCTGAGAAGTAGTTGGTGTACCAGGCCAGGCAGTCATTTGACAAACCAAGGCTGTTGAGTCTGCCGATAAGAATGTGGTGATTGACAGAGTCGAAAGCCTTGGCCAGGTCTATGAATACAGCTGCACAGTATTGTCTCTTATCGATGGAGTTTATGATACTGTTTAGGACCTTGAGCTTGGCTGTGGTGCACCCACGACGAGCTCGGAAACCAGACTGCATAGCGGAGAAGGTACGATGGGATTGGAAATGGTCGGTGATCTGTTTGTTAACTTGGCTTTCGAAGACCTTAGAAATGCAGGGCAGGATAGATATAGGTCTGTTGCAGTTTGGGTCTAGATTGTCTCTCCCTTTGAAGAGGGGGATGACCGTGGCAGCTTTCCAATCTTTGGGGATCTCAGGAACGAAAGAGAGGTTGAACAGGCTAGTAATTGGATTTCGGATAATCATTTTAGAAAGAGAGGTTCCAGAGTTTCTAGCCCTGCTTATTTGTAAGGGTCCAGATTTTTCAGCTCTTTCAGAACATCAGCTATCTGGATTTGCGTGAAGGAGAAATGGGGGAGGCTTGGGCAAGTTGCTGTGGGGGGTGCAGGACTGTTGACCAGGGTAGGGGTGGCCAGGTGGAAAGCATGGCCAGCCGTAGATAAATGCTTCTTGAAATTCTTAATTATCGTGGATTTATCAGTGGTGACATTGTTTCCTAGCCTCAGTGCAGTGGGCAGCTGGGAGGAGGTGCTCTTATTCTCTATGGACTTTACAGTGTCCCAGAGTTTACGTCTCTACAATCTAGCATGGGTAGGATGGTCATCTGAATCAGGGTTAGTTTGGCAGCTGGGGTGAAAGAGGAGCGATTACAATAGGGGAAACCATGTCTGGACTTAGTTTTAGCCTGCAGCTTTGATATGTGCTGAGAAAAAGACAGTGTACCGTCTAGCCATACTCCCAAACACTTGTATGAGGTGACTACCTCAAGCTCTAAACCCTCAGATGTAGTAATCACACAAGTGTGGAGAGGGGCATTCTTTTTACCAAACCACATGACCATTGTTTTGGAGGTGTTCAGAACAAGGTTAAGGGCAGAGAAAACCTGTTGGACACTAAGCAAGCTTTGTTGTAGAGCGTTTAACACAATATCCGGGGAGGGGTCAGCTGAGTATGTTATATCTAAGTCAGGGCTCCAGCTATGCATCTGGTTTGCTAACTTGCTAGCTAAGTGGCGAGATGTCAAGATCAACAGCAGAGACATTCAACCCCCTCCTGATCCCTGGTGCAGTGGTGTAAAGTACTTAAGTAAAATACTTTGAAGTACTATTCAAAGTACTATTCGAAGTACTATAGAATGATGTTGCTCTTGCTGCGGGCGATTCCCTGATCCACCTCTACGCAGACGACACCATTCTATATACTTTCGGCCCGTCTTTGGACACTGTGCTATCTAACCTCCAAACAAGCTTCAATGCCATACAACACTCCTTCCGTGGCCTCCAACTGCTCTTAAACGCTAGTAAAACCAAATGCATGCTTTTCAACCGGTCGCTGCCTGCACCTGCATGCCCGACTAGCATCACCACCCTGGATGGTTCCGACCTAGAATATGTGGACGTCTATAAGTACCTAGGTGTCTGGCTAGACTGCAAACTCTCCTTCCAGACTCATCTCAAACATCTCCAATCGAAAATCAAATCAAGAGTCGGCTTTCTATTCCGCAACAAAGCCTCCTTCACTCAAGCCGCCAAGCTTACCCTAGTAAAACTGACTATCCTACCGATCCTCGACTTCGGCGATGTCATCTACAAAATGGCTTCCAACACTCTACTCAGCAAACTGGATGCAGTCTATCACAGTGCCATCCGTTTTGTCACTAAAGCACCTTATACCACCCACCACTGCGACTTGTATGCTCTAGTCGGCTGGCCCTCGCTACATATTCGTCGCCAGACCCACTGGCTCCAGGTCATCTACAAGTCTATGCTAGGTAAAGCTCCGCCTTATCTCAGCTCACTGGTCACGATGGCAACACCCATCCGTAGCACGCGCTCCAGCAGGTGTATCTCACTGATCATCCCTAAAGCCAACACCTCATTTGGCCGCCTTTCGTTCCAGTACCCTGCTGCCTGTGACTGGAACGAATTGCAAAAATCGCTGAAGTTGGAGACTTTTATCTCCCTCACCAACTTCAAACATCAGCTATCTGAGCAGCTAACCGATCGCTGCAGCTGTACATAGTCTATTGGTAAATAGCCCACCCTTTTCACCTACCTCATCCCCATACTGTTTTTATTTATTTACTTTTCTGCTCTTCTGCACACCAATATCTCTACCTGTACATGACCATCTGATCTTTTATCACTCCAGTGTTAATCTGCAAAATTGTAATTATTTGCCTACCTCCTCATGCCTTTTGCACACATTGTATATAGACCCCCCCTTTGTTTTCTACTGTGTTATTGACTTGTTAATTGTTTACTCCATGTGTAACTCTTTGTTGTATGCTCACACTGCTATGCTTTATCTTGGCCAGGTCGCAGTTGCAAATGAGAACTTGTTCTCAACTAGCCTACCTGGTTAAATAAAGGTGAAAAAAATAAAAAAAATAAAAAATAAAAGTAGCGTTTTGGGTTTTCTGCACCTTACTTTACTCAAAAAAATGTTTTTACTACTTTTACTTTTACCTCACTTACATTCCTAAAGAAAATAATCAACATTTTACTCCATACATGTTCCCTGACACCCAAAAGTACTCATTACATTTTGAATACTGAGCAGGACAGGAAAATGGTTCAATTCACACACTTATCAAGAGAATACGTGGTCATCCCTACTGCCTCTGATCTGGCGGACTCACTAAACACAAATGCAAAATTTGTAGATTATGTCTCAGTGTTGGGGTGTGCCCCTGGCTATCCTTTAATTTGAAAAACATTAAAATGGTGCTGTCAGCTTTGCTTAATATAAGGAATTTGAAGTGATTTATATTTTCTTTTACTTTTGATACTGAAGTAAATTTGGGCAATTACATCTACTTTTGATACTTAAGTATATTTAGAACCAAATACTTTTAGACTTTTACTCAAGTAGTATTTTACTGGGTGAATTTAACTTTTACTTGAGTAACTTTCTATTAAGGTATCAATACTTTTACATAAGTATCACAATTGTGTACTTTTTCCACTACTGCCCTGGGGCCGAAATTATATATATTTTTAAAATAGTGCCCCTTGTCTACACTTCCTGTAATACTGTATACCCCGGTATAGTACATAAATGGTATGACGGTAGGGTCATCTGGATACTGCCCAATCCTAATTACCATTCAGTCACACCAGCAATCAGCTAGGGGATGTTCGCTTGGAGTCTTGGCTAATTAGCAGTCCTATCACACGTATAATCCGTATTTAATTTTAGGGTAACCCTACAGGCGTAATACCAAAACTTTTTAAAGACCCTAAACATACTTAACCGACTATTTCAAACAAAACGTTTGGAGATATTTGGGGAAGTATATTTGCCACTTTTCCTTTTTCAATAATGCTTTTGACTTTAGTGTTATATTGATTTATTAAAATGTTTGTGTGGGTGGATGCTACAGTAGGAGGTATGACACATTTTCTTCAGTAGAAGGCCCAATCTATGTCAGGGAAATGTTTTCTAAAATAAGTCTCCCCATCAAGAGCAACGTCTAGCTCTTCTATTATTTCAAGCGTTATTGTCACCACATGCCAGGGGATTGTGAATTTCAATCCAAAGCTTTCAAACCCACATCCCACCCTGTTGTCAAAAACAAAGTCTGAAACTCCCGACTATTAGATAAAAGTGAAGAAAAGTAAATAGTGAGACAAGCAGGGGTATTTTTGTTTTTTCTAATTCAAACCCAAGAAAGGGCATTTGTATTCCTTTCTGACTCAATGTTGTTCCCTAAGATTGATTTTAGTCAACTGGACTTTTTGGTGGATGGAAGACAGTATCAGGAAGCAGTTCTATATTTAGAAATCAGTCTGATGTGAGATGTTTCATTATCTGGGTTTCCACAGTAATATCTCATTGCCACCATACAATTAGGGGCTTATTCAGAATCAATAGTTGTTCATTCGTTAGTTTTGTACATAACAAACTGATAAGTAGACAAAAAACCACAAAGACATTAGCAACAAGATATTTCAGAAGATGTCTCCAATAACTTCTGTATGTAATGTCAACAAACAACATTAAAATATGTCATATACTCATATACAGCCTGAATTCAAAATGTATTAAATATATTTATTGTGTCGCCAATGTACACACAATAGCCCATAATGAAAAAGTGAAAATATGTTTTTTTTTTTCAAATGTTTGCAAATGTATTGAAAACGAAATATAGAAATATCTCAAATATTCACACGACATGTTGCACAAGTCCTTTGGCAGTGATTACAGCTGTAAGTCTCTAAGAACTTCCCACAACTGGATTGTGCAACATTTGCCAATTATTATTTTCAAAATTCTTCAAGCTCTGTCAAATTGATTGTTGATCATTGCTTGACAACCATTTTGGAGTCTTTTTTCAAGCAGATTTAAGTCAAAACTGTAAATTTGGCATTGTGTTCATGGTTATTGTCCTGCTGAAAGGTGAACTCATCTCTCAGTCTCTGGTGGAAAGTAGACTGAACCAGGTTTTCCTCTAGGATTTTGCCTGTGCTTATCTCCATTCCATTTATGTTTTATCCTGAAAAGCTCCCCAGTCCTTAATGATTACAAGCATACCCATAACATGAGGCAGCCAACACTAACATAACACATAACGTAACATAACACATAACACAGTTAATTGCTTTGCCACATTTTTTACAGTATTACTTAAGTGCCTTGTTGCAAACAGGATACATGTTTTGGATTTTTAAATTTATTATGCTTCCTTCATTTCACTGTCAATTAGGTTATTATTGTGGAGTAACTACATTATTGTTGATCCATCCTCAGTTTTCTCCTGTCATTAAACTCTGTAAATGTTCTAAAGTCACTATTGGGTGGTTTCCTTCCTCTCCGGGAACTGAGTTTGAAAGGATGCCTGTATCTTTGTAGTGACTGGGAGTATTGATACACCATCCAAAGTGTAATTAATAACTTCACCATGCTCAAAGGGGATTTACTGTATACTTTTTTTTAACCAATCCAATAGGTTCTCTTCTTTGCGATCCATTGGAAAATCTCGCTGGTCTTTGTGGTTAAATCTACGTTTGAAATTATCCGCTCGACTGAGAGACCTTCAAAACAAATCCAATTGTATTAGTCACATGCGCCGAATACGAGCCCCTAACCAACAATGCAGTTTTAAAAAATATGGATAAGAAAAATAAATAAAAGTAACAAGTAATTAAAGAGCAGCAGTAAAATAGCAATAACGAGACTATATACTGTAACAGGGGGGTACCGGTTCAGAGTCAATGTGCGGGGGGGGTAATTTGTAAAGTGACTATGCATAGATGGTAACAACAGAGAGTAGCAGCAGTGTAAAAGAAGGGGGGACAATGCAAATAGTCTGGGTAGTCATTTGATTAGATGTTCAGGAGTCTTATGGCTTGGGGATAGAAGCTGTTTAGAAGCCTCTTGGACCTAGACTTGGCACTCCGGTATCGCTTGCCATGCGGTAGCAGAGAGAACAGTCTATGACTAGGGTGGCTGGAGACTTTGACAATTTGTAGGGCCTTTCCTCTGACACCGCCTGGTATAGAGGTCCTGGATGGCAGGAAGCTTGGCCCCAGTGATGTAGTGGGCCGTTTGTACTACCCTCTGTCGTGCCTTGTGGTCGGAGCCGAGCAGTTGCCATACCAGGCAGTGATGCAACCAGTCAGGATGCTCTCGATGGTGCAGCTGTAGAACCTTTTGAGGATCTGAGGACCCATACCAAAACTTTTCAGTCTCCAGAGGGGGAATAGGTTTTGTCGTGCCTGGTGAGGGAGAGATTGTTGTCCGGGCACCATACGGCCAGATCTCTGACCTCCTCCTCGTCGTTGTCTGTGATCACTGTTGCGTCATCGGCAAACTTGATGATGGTGTTGGAGTCATGCCTGGCCATGCAGTCATGAGTGAACATGGAGTACAGGAGGAGACTGAGCACACACCCCTGAGGGGCCCGTGTTGAGGATCAGCGTGGTGGATGTGTTGTTACCTATCCTTACCACCTGTGGGCGGCCCGTCAGGAAGTTCAGGATCCAGTTGCAGAGGGAGGTGTTTAGTCCCAGGGTCCTTAGTTTATTGATGAGCATTGAGGGCACTGTGGTGTTGAACGCTGAGCTGTAGTCAATGAATAGCATTCTCACATAGGTGTTCCTTTTGTCCGGGTGTGAAAAGGCAGTGTGGAGTGCAATGGAGATTGCATTATCTGTGGATCTGTTAGTGCGGTATGCAAACTGGAGTGGGTCTAGGGTTTCTGGGACAATGGTGTTGATGTGAGCCATGAGCAGCCTTTCAAAGCACTTCATGGCTGCTACATCTACGAAAAATACAGATGAAAACTCTAGGTAGATAGTGTGGTCTACAGCTTATCATGAGATACTCTACCTCAGGCGAGCAATAGCTTGAGACTTCCTTAGATATTGTGCACCAGCCGTTATTTACAAAAATCCATAGTCCGCCGCCCTTTGTCTTACCAGACGCCGCTGTTCTATCCTGCCTGTACATCGTATAACCAGCCAGCAACATGTTGATAGTGTTGTCGTTCAGCCACGACTCCGTGAAGCATAAGATATGAATGTCCCGTTGGTAGCTTAATCTTCTGCATAGGTCATCTATTTTACTCTCCAAAGATTGCACGTTTGCTAGCAGAATGGAAGGAAGTGGAGGTTCGCCTACGAATTCTCAGAAGGCAGCCCGCCTTCTGGCCCTTTTTTCTCTGCCTCCTCTTCACACAAGTCACGGGGATCTGGGCCTGTTCCCAAGAAAGCAGTATGTCATTCGCGTTGGCCTTGTCAGACTCGTTAAAGGAGAAAAAGGATTATGCCGGCCAGTGTTGAGTAATCGCAGTCCTGATGTCCAGAATTTATTTTCGGTCATAAGAGACGGTAGCGGCAACGTTATGTACAAAATAAGTAAAAAAATAAGTTACAAAAACATCACAAATAAACAAACAAAAAACATAATCAGTTGGGGACACGTAAAACTTCAGCCTCTTCTCCAACACCATTGTTGACCTTACAAATAATTGTATGTGTGGGGTACAGAGATGAGGCAGTCATGAAAAAATCATGTTAAACACTTTTATTGCACACAGATTGAGTCCATGCAATTTATTCGGTGACTTGTTAAGCAAATTATTACTCCTGAACTTATGTCGGCTTGCCAAAACAAAATGGTTGAATAGTTATTGACTCAAGATATTTCAGCTTTTCATTTTTTATTCCACTTTGACATTATGGGGAATTGTGTGTAGGCCAGCGACAAAAACAATCAAAATGTAATAGATTTTTAATTCAGGCTGTAACACAACAACATGTTGAAAAAGTGCAGGGGTGTGAATTCTTTCTGAAGACACTGTATGTACTTACATCACATATTGATTTAAACTGAGTATTGGCTTGACCTGCTTCGGTGAACCACAGTGTTGATTAGTGTAACAGACAGTGTCAGTGACCTCACCTCGCAGTGCTCCTGCTTTATTTGAACAGGTTTCTTCTCTGATGGTTTCTATGCTGCAGGACCAGTGTGTAACCGGACTTGGGATGGGTGGCTGTGCTGGGACGACACAGAGGCAGGCTTCACTTCAGAGCAGTACTGCCCTGACTACTTCCAGGACTTTGACCCCTCAGGTAACCTCCGAAGCCCACGAAGATTGTGGCTGCTATCAATGTAATTGTATGCATCATTTCCAATTTCCCAAATATAGTTTTTTGTAAATATATATTATTTAAAGATATTTTCCTTTTTTTATTATTTTCCTCTAACCCTACCACCCCTCCCCTGATTGGAGTAAACTAATGGACAACAATACTTAGGCGTCCACTTCCAGCGTATACATACTACATACATTTCACAGAAGGTATATTTTACATTAGTTATCTTTTGTTTGTTTTTAGTCCCAGCCTACAGCTACCCTCAACCCCTCCCATCTATCTCTGAAGACCATCCATTTTTCCATTGTGCTGTGATGTTTCACAGAAGTTCTGAATCTTGTATTTTTCATAGTTTCTACAGATTGTAAATTTAAGATAAACACCTTTGCTAAGAGTATTATTATATTACTGATCGATTGACTATGATTATCAAATCACCCAGCAGTGCTATTTGCAGAGTTGGCTAAATGTTGAATTTTTTTCAGCTATTCCTGAACCTGCGATCAAAAACAAGCTACATATGAGCAGTACCGAAACAAGTGATCTAATGATTCTGTCTCTTCTTTTTTATTTATCACAATTGTGACCGACCGCCTTGATTCGGTCTAATGTAGCAAAATTTGAAATTGTGTTATATCATACACTGCATTTGAGAAACAATGGGAAAGTAATTCTGCTTTGAAAGTTGATAAACTTGTAACCTCACTTTTGAGAAAATGGCCTTTGAATTATTTAGTACCTACATACAGGAGAGGTCTTTGTCTACACCCATTCAGCATCGTTCACACCCTCTTAAGCTTTATACCCCCCCACTCTTCAAGGGTTAATCCGAGCGTTCTGTCCCAACAACAACAGTCAAGCACCCAAGCTAACTGGCTAATGTTAGCTAGCTTACTAGCAACTTCCAGACACAAATAAGAGAACAGCTCACTGACCATTTTACTCACCCTAGCAGAGCTGGTTAGGCTGTTTTTGTGGTATCCACAGCATTGGTGACTGCAACTGTGCTGCTGGCAACAATTTTTCTTTGCGAATTAACCAGCTGGCTGTCAACAGTTGTCGCAGTGACATTCTAATGAAATGGTTACTTGCATAGTAGAGTCTTTTGTTAAGACATGTAGCTAGCTAGGTAAACAACAAACCATAATCCCAACTCATGACGTTACAGCCCTGTATGAATCTGCAGGGAGCTAACCAATCAGGTTCAATATTAGCTAGCTAACATTAGGCTGTAACTGGCAAAAACAAATTGTGCTGAGATACGAATAATAAGATCATACACATAATTTTAGCCAGTGAGACAGCCAGCTAACTGTACAATTTAACTTGAAATGAAAATTACTTTCTGTCAAAATTAGAAACTTGCAATATCTGAAAATGTAGCTAGCTAGACTATTTTACCCGTGCCCTGAAATCGGAGTAGATAGCCAGAGCGAATTTACCAGCTATGTAGACAGGTCTGGTAGCATAAATTGTATCTAATTTAACTTTCTATTAAAATATATTGTAGTGAAATCATTTCTTTCTTTCGGTATATATATACTAAGTACTTCACAGTTGGTAAACTACACGGTAATGTAAAGGTTGTATTCTTTTTTTATTGTATTGTATTTCAAAATGTTGTTTGGTGAATCATGGATGACTCCATCATTTGTAACCACCATCATTTGTACGTTTCTGTAAATAGTTTTTCGTTCGATGTTGAAGAGAAAAAAATATTTGGTGCATTTTTCCCTATTTTCCATCCAGTTTAGTATTTTTAGAATATATTACACTTGATCTTTCATGAATAAATTGCTCCATTTCTTTTAGTTTTTCCTCAAACTTATTCTGTGACTTCTGTGTCATGTTCTGTCTTAGAATACTTCTAAAATTGCAGACTCAGGGTGTTCCAGTTCAGTGGTACCAAGTAGATATGCTGTACTAATAAACCTCAGGATTTTGTTCTAGCCCAGCACTAGCACATCTGTTTCAAATTATAATCTAATCATGGTCATAAATCTGGACCACGACCAGTTTTAATCAGTGTGTTAGTGCTGGGCTGGAACAAAGGCCTGCACACCATGTCAAATCAAATCACATTTTATTTGTCACGTGCTTTGTAATCCACAGTTGTAGACGAACAATGAAAGGCTTACTTACGGGTCCTTTTCCAACAATGCAGGGTGAAAGATAAAGATAAAAATAAATACATTGAAATAGTGACACAAGGAATAAATACACAGTGAATAACGAATAACAATAAACAGTAAAAATAAAGAGTAAATATAACATGGCTATATACTGGTAGGTACTAGTACCGGGTACATTTTCAGAGGTACGAGGTAATTGAGGTAGCTATATGTAAGGGTAAAGTAACTATGCAACAGGATAGAAAATACACAATAGCAGCAGGGTATGTGGTGAGTGTGAAAGTGCGTGTGAGTGTGTGTGTGGCGTCAGTATGCATGTATGCATGTGTTATGTGTGTGGGTGTATGTAGTGTGTATGTGTGTGTTGGAGTGTCAGTGTAGTATGTGTGTAGTATGTGTGAGTGTGTGGGTCGAGTCCAGTGTGTGTGCATAGAGTCAATACCAGAGAGTTAGTGCAAGAACGGGTCAATGCAGGTAGTCTGTATAGCCATCTGATTAGCTATTTAGCAATGGGGGTAGAAACTGTTCACAGTCCCAGACTTGGTGCACTGTTTTTTAAATTTAACTAGGCAGTTCAAACAAGAACACATTCTTATTTACAATGTCGGCCTACCCCGGCCAAACCCTAACGACGCTGGGCCAATTGTGTGCCGCCCTATTGAACTCCCAATCACAGCCGGTTGTGATACAGCCTGGATTCGTACCAGAGTCTGTAGTGAAACTTCTAGCACTGAGATGCAGTGCCTTAGACCGCTGCGTCTTGGATGTGGAGCCCAAGTAGCACATTCTGTGTGGTAGCAGAAAGAACAGTCAATGGCTTGAGTAGCTGGAGTCTTTGGGGTCTTCCTTTGACACCTGGTACAGAGGTCCTGGATGGCAGGGAGCTTGGCCCCAGTGATGTACTGGGGCGTACTCACCACCCTCTGTAGAGCCTTGCAGTTTCCATACCAAGGGTGATGCAGCCAGTCAAGATGCTCTCAATGTTCGAATCCCCGAGCTGACATGGTACAAATCTGTCGTTCTGCCCCTGAACAGGCAGTTAACCCATTGTTCCTAGGCCGTCATTGAAAATAAGAATTTGTTCTTAACTGACTTGCCTAGTAAAATAAAGGTAAAATAAACATTTAAAATAAATCAAATGGTGCAGCTCTAGAACTTTTTGAGGATCTAAGGGTCCATGGCAAATCTTTTCAGCCTCCCACACAGTTGTGGCCCAATCACAACTGTATAGGTGTGTGTTGGCCATATTAATTCCTTAGTGATGTGGACACCAAGGAACTTGAAGCTCTCGACCCGCTCCACTGCAGTCCCATCGATGTGGATGGGGGCGTGCTCGCCCCTCCATTTCCTGTAGTCCACGATCAGCTCCTTTGTCTTGCTGACAACACTGCCAGGTCCCTAACAACCTCCCTATAGGCTGCCTCTCCAGGACGGGAGTAGAAGACCCTTGGTCTAATTGAGTGACATCAGTGGTAGTGAAATTCAACCTACAGTGGGTCCCCCAGGATCAACATTGAAAAACACTGGGTTTAAGGCAGATCAAATGCCTTTTCCAATGTACTTTCCTTTGTAATCAAGCCCTAGAGCAGAGATGCCCAACCGTCTTCCTGGAGATCTACTGTCCTGTAGGTTTTCAGTTGAACCCTAATTTAGCGTATCTGATTCAGCTAGTTATTAAGGTCTTGTTGAGCAGCTAATAAGTAGAATCAGGTGTGTTAGGGTTGGACTGAAAACCCACAGGACAGTAGATCTCCAGGAAGAGGTTGCTTTAAAAGCACTTGCAAATTATATTACTTAGAGGAACGATGACTTCAGAAAAAGCAACTTCAAGTCTCTGCATTTTGAAGACTGTATTTGATGTGTTTATAGATTCATCTACATACATTTTGATGTAATGCTCTACAGAATTGGTGACAAAAATATGCAGTGACAACGGCCACTGGTTTCTGCATCCCGAGAGCAACCGAACATGGACCAACTACACACGATGCAACGAGCATACTAATGAAGGCAGAATGGTATGTTGCGGTCCAAAAAACAACAACTCTCAAATGGATGTTCTGTTAATTCAAACGCACGTGCTTGCTGCATGTGAGGAATGTCACTTTGACCTCCTGCAGAAATTTTTATTGAATGGACATTAAGTACTTGAAAATACTCTTTGCTCTTTGATTATAAGGGCTATGGGACTTGCATTATAATGTTGTATTGATTCATCAAAGCATTGCCATTATATAGCTGGGTTTAGGGAGTTCAGAACACATACAGTAATATGCTAGGGCAATATGAGGCTTATTGTGTCTATTCTCTTTCAGACTGCCATGAATTTATTCTACTTGGCCCTCATTGGTCATGGCTTATCACTGACATCCCTATTAATTTCCCTGGGAATATTTTTCTATTTCAAGTGAGTATAAATGAACCAAACAATAAAACTAATTGAATATTCAAAGTTTTTGTTCCTGGATCTGTTATTAGACACGGACAGTTGATGCCAAATGACTTTCGGTTTTTAACGCCACAATGAAAAAGTCTACACCTTTTCCCCTTTCGTGTAGGAGTTTAAGTTGTCAGCGAATCACTCTCCACAAAAACCTCTTCTTCTCCTTTGTATTGAACTCGGTCATTACCATCATCTGGCTGACCGCTGTGGCGAATAACCAGGAGCTAGTACAAAGAAACCCTGTAAGTGGATGGGTGGGTGGGTGGATGGATATTATGTGATTGATCATTTTATATGTGTATTATGATGTATGATGTACATTTTACAGCCACACACCAATGCAATGGCAGTATACACACTGCTAATTTGCTGCTGCCTTTCGAGATATTCAAAGAGTAAAACACAGAAGAACTGCATGTGCAACATCCTTATTTTCTTTTTTTCCAGACAAGCTGTAAAGTGTCCCAGTTTATCCATCTTTATCTTTTTGGTTGCAACTATTTCTGGATGCTTTGTGAAGGGATATACCTGCACACCCTCATCGTTGTTGCTGTGTTTGCTGAGAAACAGCACTTGATGTGGTACTATCTTCTCGGCTGGGGTAGGTTTTTGGGGATACCCCCCGTATACCCGTATATGATTTGGATGTGAAGTTTGGATGTTATTTCATGGAAGTAACACTGTTTGTCACGGACAATGGATATCTGTTGTTTTTCAGGCTTTCCTCTAATTCCAGCATCTATACATGCAATCGCTCGCAGTTACTACTACAATGACAAGTGAGTTACGTTCAGATACTGTATTTTGTACCACAATTGTTTTCAGTGAATTTATCATTTCTTCAACTACAAGCTATTCATACAGCATAACACATCTTGCTGTAATTAGTTTCTATTACAGCTACAAGTATTCCCTACCATGTATCCATTGCCTATTAGAATCCTGTTGGCACACTTCTAGAGCTTTCAATCCAATTTTATGAATATGTTTCCTGTAAGCAGCTCTTGTAAAAATCTAATTTAAACCATAAAAGAAGGCGGCAGACCCTGAATGCTAATTTGTCTCTTCCCCTCCTACAGTTGTTGGATAAGCTCCAACACTTCACTCCTCTACATAATCCATGGGCCCATCTGTGCTGCTTTGTTGGTAAGTCTGTAGTACATGCAAATATCTATATCGATCTATATTCCTGCTTCTCTTGAGTGCAAACTTAAGTGGAAAGGGGTTGCAGTGTTCAAGGATATTGTTTTCATTTTTGTTGCCTTACCTTGAACGTAGTCTATGGACAAAAAGAGACCACACCTTGTTTTTGTTCAACTAGCCCAGGAAACAAATATCTAGATAAGTAATTTCACAGAACTATCCTGTAGGTTGATAGATTAGTGACCCGCCCATTAGTCATTCGGCAGAACCACGTGCCTTTGGCATTCTAGGAATGACCTGATAAAACCATTGGTCTGACTTCAAAGGAAACCGGACAATCAAGCATCCTCTTATAGTTTGCAATTATTTTCTTTGGGTCCAATCTGGTTTAGAGCTGCATGTCTTATCAGATGTGCTGATGTTTCTTTATTTTGAGGAATTCTGCCTGATTTCTCCTTGTTTAGTCAATTTGAGAATTATAATGAATGTTATGTTAATCTGCTCTCCAGTAATACACTTATCTGTGGTTCAGAAACGTATGTATTACCCATAATGCACCATTTTATGACATCAAGAAGTAAACCCACTATTGCTTACAGTCGTGAACAGTATTCCTTGTTTTTTATGTTTGGTGATTGAGGGTTCTTTGGATAAACATCTCCTCTCAATGGCTATATTCTGACAAATGTGGCCTTTTCCTCTCTATATCCTCCAAGGTGAACCTGTTCTTCCTGTTGAACATTGTGCGTGTCCTGATCACTAAGCTGAAGGTGACCCACCAGGCTGAGTCCAGTCTCTACATGAAGGCGGTGCGCGCCACCCTGATTCTGGTACCTCTCCTGGGGATCCAGTACGTCCTGTTGCCCTACAAACCAGAGGGACGGGTCTCCTCTGAGATCTACGACTACATCATGCACATCTTAATGCATTATCAGGTAAGACTATCTATTCTCTGCTAGTTACCCTAGCTCACATATGACTCTAACATTATACTTTCTAGGCTTACAGTAATGTATCTTTCATGTTTCCAACCAAGTTTAGGGTGACTTTCGTGTATGTTGTGCATGGTAATTTGGCAGATGTTCTTGTCCAGAGTGACGTACTGTCGGTAAGTGCATACTAAGGTGTCTGGGGGAGAAAAAGAGAACCATAACCCTTCTGAAGTAAGCAGCAGTAACATTTCCTTTGCCACAATAAAACTGAAGTAGTCATCTGCAGCCACCGTTTCTTATTATTGGATTAAGACCAGGTCGGCGCCTTATTAGCCTTTGACTCCTGTGTCTTTATCTCATGGCCTGTGGAAGAAAGTATATGTCATTGTCTGGCAGGGGAGGAGGAGGAGGGTTGAGTGCTGCAACTCATGTTGAGGTACAGTCAGTGCCTTCTGGTGCCAGGCTGAATCAGCTCAATAAATAATACATTACAACGCCTTTCTCTGTCCCTACTCTCTCTCTCTCTGTACCTCTCTCTCGCCCTCGTTTTACATGTTCCTCGAAAGGTCTGCTGCCAAAATGCATCAAAGTTGGCAAAATCAGCCCCACGGCTCGACTGTTTTGGGTGTTTGAGAGCTTGAGACATTCTCCCAGGGTGTTAAAGCGATGGGTTTATAACCGATATGCACTGACTGGGCTCCTTTGTTTGCTTTATTTTCTCAGGGTCTGCTGGTAGCCACCATCTTCTGCTTCTTCAACGGAGAGGTAAGATTCTGACCCACATTCATTTATCAGGTTTTCTGAAATCCCAGATATAGAATTTTAGGTCGGAGGATTCCCTTGCAGCTTATTCACAGGACATTTTGGGACCTTTTCAGAAATGTTGCGACCCTCTCCTCCCCTGTACATTTGAGTCCTCAGTTCCCTGTGCGATCAAGCCAAGGTTAGGCAACTTCCTCTGTGCAAACCCTCCCCGAGAGGTGACCTGACCTGGGGATGCATCTGGGGAAGTTGACCTTCCAAAGCATTTCATGGGAGCTTGTGGGCCTCTGGAGATGATTCTCTCAGATTGAAGATCATTAAAGCATTGGCAGGCATCCAGAGACAGTCACGGGACAGTCCATAGAGTGGTATGAGCAGTGCTGATTTGATTTATTAGGATCCCCATTAGCCGATAGCCAATAGCGATAGCTCGTCTTCCTGGGGTCTGACGTATAACAAAAAAGACATTACAGACAAAATACTGAACAATTTACATACATTTAAAAACATTAACATGTAGTGTGTGTATTCATCTGTCAGTTACACATACAGTTGAAGTCGGACGTTTACATGCACCTTGGGGGGGGGGGGGGGGGGGGGGGGGGGTCCGGTTACCGTTCAGTCTTCTCCAATCCTTCCGGCGATTGTCCGCTGAGAGAGACAGGGCAATTCGCGGTCAGGCCACGATTACCTTTGCAGACTCCTGGTCTATCCAGTCAAAAGACAAGGATAGAGAAAGGGTCACCATCCCAGAAAATCTCCACCAAGCAGAGGTATGCATAATGAAGAGAAACCATTTACGGTTTGAGACTTATTAGCACTCTGATTTGTCCCCTATATACAGTTGAAGTCAGAAGTTTACATACACCTTAGCCAAATACATTTCAACTCAGCTTTTGACAATTCCTGACATTTAATCCTTGTAAAAATTCCCTGTCTCAGGTCAGTCAGGATCACCACTTTATTTTAAGAATGTTAAATGTCAGAATAATAGTAGAGAGAATGATTTATTTCAGTTTCACATTCCCACATTCCCAGTGGGTCAGAAGTTTACATACACTCTATTAGTATTTGATAGGATTGCCTTTAAATTGTTGAACTTCCACAAGCTTCCCACAAAAAGTTTGGTGAAATTTGGCCCATTCCTCCTGACAGAGCTGGTGTAACTGAGTCAGGTTTGTAGGCCTCCTTGCTCGCACACGCTTTTTCAGTTCTGCCCACACATTTTCTATGGGATTGAGGTCAGGGCTTTGTGAGGGCAACTCCAATAAATTGACTTTGTTGTCCTTAAGCCATTTTGCCACAACTTTGGAAGAATGTTTGGAGTCATTGTCCATTTGGAAGACCCATTTGTGACCAAGCTTTAACTTCCTGACTGACTGATGTCTTGAGATGTTGCATCATAATTTTCCTGCCTCATGATGCCATCTATTTTGTGAAGTGCACCAGTCCCTCCTGCAGCAAAGCACCCCCACAACATGATATTGCCACCCCCGTAATTTACGGTTGGGATGGTGTTCTTCGGCTTGCAAGCCTCCCCCTTTTTCCTCCAAACATAACGATGGTCATTATGGCCAAGCAGTTCTATTTTTGTTTCATCAGACCAGAGATAATGTTCTGGGATTGATTTGCACTTTTCGCACCAAAGTACGTTCATCTCTAGGAGACAGAACGTGTCTCCTTCTTGAGCGGTATGACGGCTGGGTGGTCCCATGGTGTTTATACTTGCGTACTATTGTTTGTACAGATGAACGTGGCACCTTCAGGCATTTGGAAATTGCTCCCAAGGATGAACCAGACTTCAGAAGCTTCTAAAGCCATGACATCATTTTCTGGAATTTTCCAAGCTGTTTCAAGGCACAGTCAACTTAGTGTATGTAAACTTCTGACCCATTGGAATTGTGATGCAGTGAATTATAAGTGAAATAATCTGTCTGTAAACAATTGTTGAAAAAATTACTTGTGTCATGCGCAAAGTAGATGTCCTAACTGACTTGCCAAAACTATAGTTTGTTAACAAGAAATTTGTGGGGCGGTTGAAAAACTAGTTTTAATGAATCCAACCTAAGTGTATGTAAACTTCCGACTTCAACTGTACTTGTCAGTACATACACACAACAAGTAGGTCACATGGGGGAGAGGCTGTGTTGCTTTATTTGTTTTTTGAAACCAGGTTTGCTGTTCCCTTACACTATATAAGATGGAAGGGAGTTCTATGCACTCATGACTCTGCATAATACTATACGTTTCCTTGAATTGAGAGGGTTTCTTACCAAATGTGTTATTTGTGTTTGGATTAGGGTTGCTTTATGTAACAGATGAAGTGGTCAAGGGTTAATATGGTAATTGTGAATGCCTGGGAGAGGGCCAGGAAAACACTGTGTGAGGATACGGTCTTGCAATTAGGGTTCATTCATTACTAGTAATTTATTACTAAATGTATTGATTTATTTTCTGTGTGCTGAATCTTATGGTCGACATCGTGTCTTGGTAGGTGCAAGGGGTTCTGAGGAGACATTGGAACCAGTACCGTATCCAGTTTGGAAGCACCTTCGCCCACTCAGATGCCATGCGGTCTGCCTCGTACACTGCTTCGTCCATCACTGAGGTCCAGGGCTGCTACAGCATCGACAGCCACACAGAACACTTGAACGGCAAGGGGGCCTGCCTCGAAATCGAGACCTCCATCTTAAAATCAGAGAACCCGTTCACCTGAGGATAGGATGACTCTTTTTCGGAATGGTGGGGAAGGGGAGGCTGCAGTTTGTTACTAGGTTTCCTGGGTTAACCGAGGGAAGGGAGAAAGAAGGGATAAACAACAGAAACGTTCGGACACTTGTATACGCACTGGGGAAAAAATGTTTTTGCTACCTTCGATTAACACATTGAAATGGGCACTTAATCGTTTTATCAGCTTAGTGAGAATCACTTTTTGCCAACCTTTTTCAAGTATCCATGTATGAAGCTTCTTTGCTGCTTTTCAGAGGAAGCCAAATGTTTATATTCTGATAATTTATCTTAAAGCATTCAAGTGTTACGCAGTCCTTTTAACATGACTGTACATAAACAATGTAAAAAGGAGGTTTGACAATCCAAATTAAGATATTATCAGTTCAGATAAAGCCTGGGTGTTTGCCCAAAAGTATTATTTGTGATATGCCAAGCCAAGAACCACCCTTGTCGGCTATTTTTATACACAACAATCTATGCCACTAAGAACTAGGCTCTTTGAGGCTATTATCTGTGTTTCTCTAGCTGAATTTAAGCTCAAGTTAAGGGCAAAGTTACACAGATATACAGTACAGTCCCTTGTTGGTAGATAATAACTTTTGAAAAGGTACATGCTTTACCATGATCAACTATTGTCATTTATGCCAATATCTGTCCTGTACAACTGAATGTTACTTCAATTATGAAGTTTGGTTCTGGCACTGTTTTAAATCTATGGAATAAATATTTATAGGTTACACCTTACATTCCACTCAGTGGCAAACGGTATGCCTATAAAACATTGTGTTCTCTATATGTCTGGCACATACTATATGCTCATATATTCTAAATTCCATATAATTGCCACTGTTCACTATCGGAATCATTCATGTGAATTTCACTACTTTTTAAATGATTGTTTTCATCCAAATGCTGGAAACGACTCACAATCAGATTATGTAAAGTATGTGGACACCCCTTCAAAATGAGTGGATTTGGCTATTTCAGCCACAGCTGTTGCTGACAGGTGTATACAATCGAGCATACAGCCATGCAATCTCCATAGACAAACATTGGCAGTAGAATGGCCCGTACTGAAGAACTCAGTGACTTTCAGCGTCGCACCGTCACAGGTTGCCACCTTTTCAAAAAGTGAGTTCGTCAAATGTCTGCTCTGCTTGAGCTGCCCCGGGTCAACTGTAAGTGCTGTTATTGTGAAGTGGAAGCGTCTCGGAGCAACAACGGCTCAGTCGCGAAGTGGTAGGCCACACAAGCTCACAGAACGGGACTGCCTAGTGCTGAAGCCCTTTGTGAGTAAAAATGGTCTGTCCTCGGCTGTAACACTCACAACTGAGTTCCAAACTACCTCTGGAAGCAATGTCAGCACAAGATCTGTTCATCGGGAGCTTCGTGAAATGAGTTTCTATGGCTGAGCCGACGCAAACAAGCCTGAGATCACCATGTGCAATGCCAAGCATCAGCTGGAGTGGTGGTAAGCTCGCCACCATTGGACACTGGAGCAGTGGAAACACGTTCCCTGGAGTGATAAATCACACTTCACCATCTGGCAGTACGACGGACAAATCTGGGTTTTGTGGATGCCAGCAGAACGCCACGCGCCAGAATGCATAGTGCCAACTGTGAAGTTAGGTGGCGAAGGAACCATATTTTTCATGGTTCGGGCTAGACCCCTTAGTTCCAGTGAAGGGAAATCTTAACACTACAGCATACAATGACTTTCTAGACGAATCTGTGCTTCCAACTTTATGTCAACAGCTTCGGGAAGGCCCTTTCCTGTTTCAGCATGACAATGCCCCTGGGCATAAAGTGATACAGAAAAGGTTTATCGAGATCAATGTGGAAGAACTTGACTGGCCTGCACCTTGTTCTGACTTCAACCGCATCGAACACCTTTGGGATGAATTGGAACTCCAACAGCGAGCCAGGCCTAATCGCCCAACATCCGTGCCCAACCTCACTAATGCTCTTGTGGCTGAATGGGAGCAAGTCCCCGCAGCAATGTTCCAACATCTAGTGGAAAGCCTTCCCAGAAGAGTGCAGGGTGGACCAGCTACATATTAATGCCCATGATTTTGGAATGAGATGTTTGACAAGCAGGTGTCCACATACTTTTGTATGTTGTAAATCTTGCAGTGCAGAAATGCAATTAAGGTGAGTGCTTTATGTACATATACTGTATATATTTACGCTGTATTTACGGGTGTATACGAGGTATTCAAATATGAAGCAGCTGTCATATAGAAGTGTGTGGGAGGTTGTCAGCAGGAAGTTGTTTTTTACCATTTTGATGCTTTTACTGATCATTAGCCATCGGACTGACATTCAAATGAATTGTCTCTGCCATTTCTGCTAGCTTTCCACAAGGGTACAAACAAAGCCATTCCTCCATTTTGCCAGTGCACTCTGATAGAGGGTGAATGATGCCCGAATTGCATCTGTAAATTCCTAACAAGGAAAGTTGTTTTGGCCGTCCCAGGCATCTACCACTTGAACATTATAATCATAATCATACAGTGACCGTTGGTAACTAAACAGATACTATTACACAGCACAAGTGTGTGTGTGTGTGTGTGTGTGTGTAGTGTGGCATGGAGACAAGAAGACATGTCAATACCAACTCTCAGATACATCTCTATATTAGCTGCCAGTACTTCTGGCAAGTAAATTCCATGCATCCTGTTTCGTAACATTTGTTAGAATGTGACGTGGACTGCAGGACAGTTTCTTATTGAAGAACTTAATGATATCTTAAAACTGTATTCAGAGGTGTTTTCATATTAGACGACTTTGACATTTGAAGTAGCACTTACTACGAAGAAAAGTATTTTCAAGGATAATGTCTGTGTTATATGTTAAAAATGTACTGTGTATATATATTTGGAAGTCTACACACCCTGACTCCACTTGACTGTATGGGTGTAATTTGTATGTGTTTTATTCTTTGGATGTGAAAATATATATTTGTGAAACATTTATTTTTCTTTGTTATCTTTTATATTCTCTATTTCAACAGAAGAAATAAGATACACTGACGTTTTTTTATTTAATAGGAAAGTCACGTAATGTCAAGGTATTGTGACATGGAATCTACGTGAAAAATACATTGGATTAATTTTTTTAAATCAATGTTAACTATTGTTTTGACATTTCAACATAGACAAACCCTGTATAAAATATGTTGAATTTGTATCTTTAAAACAATATCAGATTTTCAATGTTTTATCCCACTATCAGAAAAAATAAAGGGTTGGGTAGCATTGTTGGGCAGCATTGCTGCCCAGGGTTGGGCAATATACAAATTGCTGACACTATTCAAACCAATGAGGGTTCTGAACTTTAAAGCCATTTTTCTCAGAATCATCTTAATATCCTAAACTCTCGAAGTATCAATGTTTGAAGGAGAGGTATCTTCTGCTTGGATAGTTCCAACTGTTCCACTGACGTAGTCTGTCTTTAATTCCAGTTTGTCTACAAATGAATAATTGATTTGTTGGATTCACGTCTCCATCTCAACAAAAAATGTAAGTAAATGAATAGGACTAAATCAAATTAAACTTTATTTAAAGTCCATTTAACGTTTGATTTGATTTAGTCCTATTATTTAACTTAGATTTTTGTTTCAGATGGATTATTCTTATAATAATCCTGTCATGATCACACTGTTTTTGAGTTCCCTATAGATTGTTTTAGAAACCAACAAAAAATCGGAAAAATTCACTTAACAGATGGGTGTTCATGGATATTGAAATTGAAATTAAATTGCTGTTTGGGGTTTTAAGCTGGGTTTCTGTATAGCACTTTGTGTCATCGGCTGATGTAAAAAGGGCTTCATAAATACATTTGATTGATTGACTCTAGTTCTGCAGTCCTGCTGGTTTCAGTTACGTCCTCTGCACTCAATTGATCAATGAATTTTATTGATTGGCTGGAGAGTGCATGCTGGTGTGGGCATTGAGGACTGGAGCTGTGTACTGCTGGTTTACACAATGATTGGTAACTGACTGTCAGTCACATCATAGCTCTCATGAGCAGCTCTGCCTCTGTAGAGGGGAATTGATTGGTACAGATTTGGGGTCTTAACTTGAGCCAGTTTTCTACAGCAGGTAAATAATCCTGCAGCAACAGGAAATGTATGTTTTTTGTTAGAGTAAATCAAGTATTTTTAAAAGTGGAAATTGTGGAAATTACAAACTTTAAAAGCATTTTTAAACCTAAATACACCACAAGTTTGTATTTCCTGCTGTGCAGAAAATTCTCAGCAACAAAATAGTGGTACAATTAAGATCCTACATCTGTAGTAACACATACTCAAGCTAGATGTACAGTAACGTACCAGCTTCCCACTTTCTTTATCAACAATGTGGATAGCCATTTTTTAAAGAATGGAACACTTGAACAGGTGATGTGACAAACAGAGAGTGCTTGACAAATGGAGAACAAGTGCCTTTCCTGCTACCCACAGGCTATTGTTTCACCGTATGTTTTATTGTAACCAGAGGAGTTGTGGGGGCTTCAACAACTTGGGCATGCGTCAATTCTCTCTTTTTATGCCTACGGTAAAAATGGACTATTATGTGCTATTGACGGTTTTGAGCTAGTCAGTATTGGATTGTGCCAAAGGCAATAGGTAGATTTGAAGCATCACACTAACCAATCCAATCCAGTACTTTATGCAACTTTATTCAATTTTTATTAGCATTAGCCTAGTAAGTCATTGAGGACACGTTTCATTTCCCAATAACTTACTGGTTGTTATTTCAGTTATTTGCAAATGGGATATGAATACAAGCCAAATGGAAGTCTAACAGTCAACTTAATATACCTCATGAGTTACAAAATGGTTCTCTGAACCTTATTTCTGGGGCAGACCATGCACTTGCTACAAATTATTCTAATTAGCTTTTTGAAACACTGTCATCAATGTAAGTTCCAGATGAAATCACTCTGCACAAGCACTGATCATTGTCAAGCCGTTTCCTTGTACTGTATGTGTTCTCTCTTTCCATGCCTCGGGTATAATCAATCAAGCGTGGAAAGAGAAGATAATACACATTGTCATATAGGTTTGCAATACAAAATCTGAATGATAATTCATGTTATGATCAATTGAACTTCACTGTGTGTGTGTGTGTGTGTGTGTGTGTGTGTGTGTGTGTGTGTGTGTGTGTGTGTGTGTGTGTGTGTGTGTGTGTGTGTGTGTGTGTGTGTGTGTGTGTGTGTGTGTGTGTGTGTGTGTGTGTGTGTGTGTGCGTCTGTACACGTTTTACTATATTTATGAGTACCAAAAGAATAGTAAACCAATTAAAATTCTGAGAATATAGGATATTTTAAATGTCATCACTTGAAAAAGGCTAATTTAGATTTAGCGGTTAGGTTTATGTTTTGGGTTAGGGTTAGAATTAGGGTTAGGGTTAGAATCACTGCTAGAAATGGTTAATCTTCATTACACAAATAGTTATCTGAGGAGTTCAACAGTTCAACACCTTCCTACACAGACCTGGGTTCAAACACCATTTTGAATCATTTCAAATACTATAGCTGGGCTTGATTTGAGCTTGCCTGGTGCAGTGGGACCAATAGAATAGTCACAAAAATGCAAACACCGCCTATCTGGCTCTCACGGCAGGCTAAAGCAAGTGCTGCAATTATTTGAAAGATTTCAAATAGTATTTAAACCCATGTCTGCTACTACACTAGCTTAAAGTTATTCTTCCAAAATGGCAAAATAGATGTATTCACCACCAATCCCTTTCAATATCACACGTTATCCAATTATAACTCCCCTGTACAGCTAGGTTACTGCTGCTTGACTGGCCACGACTAGCTGGAGTTGACGGCTGAAATTTCAAATGACCGTTTGTGAGATTTTAGCATGGGAGGGGAAACTCAGGCATTATTCAACACTTCCTTATGTGTTCACACCAGTCCAAAATTGAAGGTTTTTAGTTCTTTCATTTTAAATGGCCGCATAAAGCAAAAAGTTCTACAGTATATTTATTGCGTGAGAGATAATACTTTCATGTCAGTTCAATGCTCCTGCTGCTAACTTGTCTTCCTGCAGAATGACCTGAATATAGCAGGACTGCCACACCGATGGTTGGTTATAGCAGGACAAGGTTGACTTTGGGCCACTGTCACCTGCGCTTAGCTTCAAAATGTGATCGTAACAGGCGTTACACAAACCACAACTACAGGCTCAGTGTAGATGTCTCCCTGCTCTTCAAACCACATAGGTATATACAGTACACGTCGTTTTGCTGTTAAATAGTTCTCCAAATGTTCTGTTTAACTCAGCAAATTCTGTTTCAGTGACTCAGATACCCACAGACAGAGCGATGCGTGGGATGAGATTTGGTACAACAAACACAGTTCTCAGCGCCCCATTCTTTTGTTTCATGTTTGCTCTACCTCATGTCATTGCAAATGTGTTCCTCTTGCAAGAGATCATTTCCCAAAACGATGTGTCCTCCAACAGCCCCATTTTAAGCCGCAACATCAAGAAATTCAGCCACAGCGTGGGATATAAGTAGGCTTGCTTTTGATAGGTACAGCTTTTGATAGGTACAGTGCAGTAAAGGGAGGAGATGCACCTTTGACTGTATTGTTAGTGATAGCCGACAGGTTTAAAACAGACACAAAGCATATGTCGCACTGCTGCTGAAACAGCCAAAAAAACACATGCGCCCAATGCAACCAAATGGCAAAATGCTGCCCTCATCCTATCCAACTTCCTATTGTTCTCAGTGCACTCCATTTGGAGGCTGTTTTCATCCTGCTATGAGCGCCAGTGAAACGTGTCAAAGAGCCACGGTTCTCCCCTCGTGGATCAGTGCTCTGATTCTCCCACGGCTCCCTAACGAGCCTTGATCGCTGGGTGCAATGAGTGAAAGGGGGAAAAGAGAGACATCCAGAGGTGTGGAAAAGTGCCAAGAGAGAAATGTCTGTAGAGCTGTGCATTGGAGACTGTCTCTGACCTTTATGGTACCACTGACATATCTGTTAAATATTGCCCCCCGATTAAGAGTATGAATTTGGGGCCTTTGGAGATGACGGGACAAGAGGAAATAGTATTGACGGATTCTGTGGTTCATTCTTGAATATCAAATAAATCCATTGCAGTTAATGGGGAACTTGAGGCTTGAGATGTTGATTGCTTTAGAGACCTTTTATTTTCAAGTTGAAAGTAGTGCAAAACCTGTTTTGATGACTTGCGTCCTTATATATAATTTTAACATGAACAAACATTCTATTTTAGAAAATGATGTTTAACTGAAAGCAAGCCGAAACAAATGTCAAAAAATGCAGGACCATATATAAAACAAGATGCCTGGGTACAAGTCAGTGAGGAAATGATCTAACTAGGCATGGCCTCTCCATGTGCATGGTGTTTGATTAGTAGTTAATGATAGACTGACCTTCCTATATACTCTGGCCTGACAGAGATGAACCTGTCGACGATTGGCCAAACCAAACACATGATCTCATGAGAAAACCAACCGCCGGTGTCCTCCATCAACAATCGGGCAACACCATAACGGCGGTGCCAGGAAAACCCAGTGTTTATGGTCTGGCCACCACTTAAGTGAGGATAACGGAGAGCGGTCCAACCCTACTGAGACTCAGGATGACATCATCTATTGAAGAGTGGTGAAACGTGTTCAGTAAAATGCCATCAATCACTTTTGACACACCATAAGGAGGATGGCTTTAAAACCCGTAGAGACATTTTCCTTGTTTTGCTTTGTCTAATTTTGGAAAATATATTCTACTAGAGTCCCTTTTGTACATGGACGCAGTGGAACACAGAGGACAAACCATGAGTTTGATTTTATGCAACACGTCTAAAAAGGTCCTGACCTGCTCAGGCTCTTGAGAGCTGCAAGGCAGGAAACACAGGATAGGAAGGAGCCAACGTGTATGCTTTTCCTATCTAATCACCCCCTCTCTATGATAGAAGAGGAAATGGGGTGAAGGGAGAGTCTCTGCTCAATAAGAATAATTACAAAGGCTTGTGCTGATAGCTCCAATGTATCCTTAGGAACTGAGCCAACTTGTTATTGAGAGAAAGGTCTGTTTACTTGCGGAACTTTGGAAATGGTTATATGCAAAGTGAACAAGACTTTTTTGAGCAAGAACAGCAATCGCCGGGCTTGGGTGCAACTGGACTTCAGCAACTGTTAGACTAATGATTGGACTCTTTTGATTGGCTGATCTAGCCATTATGTAAGCAGGGTTGAGAGGTTTTGTAAGGACACATTAAACCCTCCCAAAGGTCGATGTCTGCACCCCTGCAGAAATCGAATTAGCATAATTATTTTTTAAAGCATAGAAATCGGTCAGTTTAAGCTACAGATGTCTGTTTTTTTTGCATTAGATGCATCTCAACCCACCGTCTATGTAACACTTCCGTGGTGAAAGGTGACAGAGCTTGAGCGATGTTTGGCAGACCATGAGACATCCCGAAAATCGGTCTCCTCACAAAATCGTCTGTATCATTCGAACAGTTTGGCCTACAAAAGTAGACGTCTTGGGACTTCTATGAAGTCGGTAATGCCGATCTGCCAACTTCTGTATGTAGCATCCCAAAAATATGAGCCCTCTGTGTGAAGGTTAGACTCTCTCGAACACGTACATGTCAGTTGTTTTGCTCTAGCATGCCCACAGGCCTCGTAAGACTTGTCTGAAGGACCTCTGGTACCAGTTGAAAACATTTATGGAAGTATACAGTATATGGAGACTGTTAACTGACAAAAAAATAAGGGGTTAAATGTAAAATGCTAAATAATGTTAAAACTAATATACCAAATGTTTCCTGGTCTTTCATATATCTTCCAGATATACTTTTGGGGGGACTGTTGTTCCATGTAGTGAATCTATTGTTTTGAGCATTTGTATGGGCTAATAGCAGTAAGGCCAAAAATATTTTTTCATCAAATAATTTGTATAGATTTTTATACATCAAGGGATCTTATCATTAAAAATCAAATAGCTAAATGATCCTTGGTATGACCTTCTTAAAAAAAATCCATATAGTACTCCCCCCCTCCTCTGGCTAAGACAGGGCCTAGACTCTTATGGGTTAATGGACTCAATAGCTCTCCCTCTTTAATTGGTTGTGTCTGGAATGGTATAGAAGAGGCCGAATGGTATAGATCAGAATCCTCACAAACCAAATCAATGACCAATTGGCTGATAATATGTCTCCTTAAGTGTGGGACCTTTTGAAGTAAACCAAACAGATGGTAACCCTGAAACTAATAAGAGAAGCTGCTGTACTCCTAATGCATTTACTTTCAAATTACAATCCACCTCACACATTTCTGAACCACATCTCTTGGGGAGGATGGTCTTGTCAATGTAGTTGGATCAACGTGGGGGCACTCTTGGTGGTCGTGGTGTTGTTTACTGGTTGACCGTGGTTTTCTGGGAAGAGTAGGACTCTCCTCTCTCTCGCTCTGTCTCGTTACTCCCCTCACAGCCCCCCCCCCTCTCCGGAAACACAACAGGGACAGGAGCTGATATTTGAGAGGGTGTTCGGTCGTTACCCCTCTGTCCCTTTGCAGGGGTCACAGCTGCGAAGAAGAGTCAGGTTGGTCGGATTTGTCTTTCCGTGCCTTGGGAAATACCCAAGGGGGATTTGGGGTGAGGTGACCACGGCAATGCACTCTTTGTTTGTCATTTCACAGAGCAGCTATACTAAGCCTGTATGTTATCTGAATCAGTGTGCAGGTCACATACATGTATTATAGATGGTTCTCAAATGAATCAGGTCTCTGCATATAAATACTTAGGGATATGGTTGGATGATATACTGTCTTTTAAAATGCATATTGTCACACTTTGTAAACGGCTAAAAATCCAGCTAGGCTTCCTCTATAGAAACAGGACATGTTTGTCCTCTATAAAGAGAAGACAAATTGCTACTTTTATGTCTGTTATAGATTGTGGGGATATTATCTACATGCATGCAACGGTATCAACACTTAAATCGCTGGATGCTACTTATCATTGCGCACTTATGTTTATTATGGGTGCTAGCTACAGAACTCACCATTGCGTTTCGTATCAAAATGTGGGTTGGACTTCGCTGTCCATGAGACGAGGACAACATGCGTGTTTGTCTATAAAGCACTTCTGAATAAGCTACCTTCTTATTTATCATCACTCATCAACATTATAATTATAATTCCTACAACCAGGTCTCAAGCATGGATTAATGCGATTTCCACAGAGTTGGGTATGGCTGCCTTTTCCTGTTACGCTCCTTGCCTATGGAATAGTCTGCAGACTAAACTTAAACTTAAAGACTCTTGTCTTTTTTTATTTTTGTATTGCTTGTAACTGTTTTGGGTAATGCAAGTTCGTGTGCTGTTAGAGGAATAACCTGTTAGGGGAATAACCTGTTAGGGGAATAACCTGTTAGGGGAATAACCTGTTAGGGGAATAACCTGTTAGGGGAATAACCTGTTAGGGGAATAACCTGTGTGTAAATGTAATCTGTTGCTCTATTTTTTTTTGTGTTATCTGTGATCATTTTGTTTGTCTTGTGTAGTTTCTTAATCATTGTACCTAAACTGTATGTGTAAACATGTGTACGCAGGGCCCAGCTGTAAAAGAGACCTTGGTCTCAGTCTATGTTCCTTGTTGAAATAAAGGTATACATTTTAAAAAATATATTTTTTATATATATTGCAGTGCCCTTATAAAAGAGGTAATGACATAAACAAAACAGTGTCATATCACAAGAGTTGTGCTTTCGTGTGTTATTGTGATGGCTGTTGCAAATTTCTAACATGCCACAGATTGTTAAAGCAGGTGTCATCTGCCTCGTATGTCCCTCTGGGTTGAGTGTCTGCTATATGTAACAGAAATTAAACGCTATAAGGACATATTCACCCAGGCACAGTTGAACTAAATTGAAGAGCATCAGTTCATCCCCTGAAATAAATAACAATTTGAAATGTCAAGATCAGGCTTGGATGCTTCCCTCATCCCCACCAGCCCCATGAATAAAGAAAAGCACAAGCAAGAGCATTATCTTTGTGAGCTCTGAAAGCTGGAGCCTAGTTAGGCTGTTTGCTGAGCAATCAATGGCAATTCTTCTAGTGGCTTCGGTTGCCAAACAACACGCTGCTCATTTGTCCTCTTAAAAAGGAAAAAGGAATGAGAATGGTAATGAAATATCAGTAGAGGATTACACTTGAAAGCCCAACAATTAGAGTGCCCGAAATAGTTGTGTCCCCCAACCAGTATGTTTGACCTTCACACCCACGGTAATAATTCATGCCTAACGAGGTCCTTTATTATCACGTCCAATGCTATTTGTATAAACCACCTGATGGTGCCAACCATCTGTTGAGATTTGACCAAGAGAAGTTCTGAAGCAGCGGCCGACCTGCGTCAGCCCGAAAGTTTCTTGAGGACTGTAAGTCTTAAGAGCCTAGCGCGCAAAGACAGGTGTGTCGTAACGGAGGCCCCGTTAACAGAAAATGAGAATTGAAGGATAAAGTATTGTCTTTTATTGTGTTACAAAAATGGATTTAATTGTAATTTTTTTCGTCAACCATCTACACAAAACAGTCTGTAATGTCAAAATGGAAAGAAAAGAAATTCATAAATCAAATAGAGACGTTGCATAGGAATTCGACCCCTTTGTTTAGGCAATCCTACATTTAGGCCAGTGGTGGAAAAAGTACGTAATACTTGTCATACTTGAGTAAAAGTAAAGATAGTAAAAGTCCCCCAGCAAAATACTACCTGAGTAAAAATATACATAAGTATCAAAAGTAAATGTAATTGCTAAAATATACTTAAGTATCAAAAGTAAAAGTGTAAATCATTTCAAATTCCTTATGTTAAGCAAACCAGACAACACCATTTTCTTGTTAACTATTTTATTGACGGATAGTCAGGGGCACACTCCAACACCCAGACATGATCTACAAACGAAGCATGTGTGTTTGGTGAGTCTGCCAGATCAGAGGCAGAAGGGTCGACCAGGAATGTTCTCTTGATAAATGCATGAATTAGACCATTTCCCTCTCCTGCTAAGCATTTAAAGTGTAACGAGTACTTTTGGGTGTCAGGTAAAATGTATAAAGTACATTATTTTCATTAGGAATGTAGTGGAGTAAAAATAAAAGCTGTCACAAATATAAATAGTAAAGTTAAGTACAGATACCCCTGAAACTACTTGAGTAGTACTTTAAAGTATTTTTACTTACGTACTTTACACCACTGAATTTGTCTTAACAAATCACATAATACGTGACATGGACACACTCTGTGTGAAATAATAGGGGTTGATGTGATTTTTGAGTGACTAACCCTTCCTCTGTCCCCATACATCAAACATGTGTAAGGTTCCTCAGTCTAGTATGGAATTTCAACCACAGATTCAAGTACAATGACCAGGGAACTTTTCGAAAGCCTCACAAAGAAGGGCAGTGATTGGTAGATGGGTAACAATAACAAATCAATAACAAATCAGGGATGTTACCATGAGGACGTTGATGATTTTAAAACAGCTACAGAGTTCAATGTCAACAACATTGTAGTGACTCCACAATAATGACCTAAATGACAGAGTGGAAAGAACAATACCATAAAAAAAAATAAAAAAAACATTTCCTGTGATTCAACAGCAAATTACTGGCTAATGTGCTGCCAATTTACTGTAATTCAGTACCACCCCCACAGAATACAATATCAAATTGTATTTTTTTTGGCGCCAAAAACCTTTTGTGGGTGCATAGTGTTGTTGTGGCTCATTAACACATTTTGAGGCGTGCCTTGTTGGAGGCTGTACTTGTTGCACCCGTTAGTGAGAGTGCTGTACCAATTTAAGTGATATGTGGTAGTAGATGCCCAGAAATCAAATGTATATAGGGGACAAATCAGAGTGCTAATAAGTCTCAAACTGTAAATGGTTTCTCTTTCTGCATATCTCTGCTTGGTGGAGATTTTCTGGGTTGGTGTCCCTTTCTCTATCCTTGTCTTTGGAATGGATGGACCAGGAGTCTGCAACGGTAATAGTGGCTTGATCGCGAATGGCCCTGTCTCTCTCCAGAAGGACTGGAGAAGACGGAAAGGTAACCAGACCCCCCCCCCCCCCCCCCCCCCTCCCCAAGCATTCAGAACTAGCCCTGGACCAGCTGCCTGAGGAAAAGACAACGGACGGCTGCCTAGATGAGCCTTACTCCCCTACCTTTCTTTTTCTCCATCTACCCTGCTCAGGCCACCACCAACTAGACCAGGACCAGCAGACCGCCAACCCCCGGGAGCAGACCAGACAGTATTAGCACCAGAACAAGAGGCACGGAGGAAGGAGATCACAGGGGAGTGCCTCCATTGACCTACGGGTCACAGGTTTCCAGGTGTGTCTGCTTACTGCTCACACTTCCTCCCCTTCCAGGACCGGAACAGAACAACGACCAGACTAGACAACACCAAGACCAGAACCAGGAACTATTCATCACCATACCAGAACAGGCGTGGCGGAAAGACCAATGATCTAGACCTACTCCCAGAGCGAGCAGGCCAGAGAGGAGTACAATCACTGACCTCCAGGTCAGGAACCGGGTCAGTACACAGAGGTCAGTGATGGTACTCCTCTCTGGCCTGCTTGCTCTGGGCGTAGGTCTAGATCTTTGGTCCTTCCACCATGCCTGTTCTGGTGTTGTGGACCAGCAGGCCAGAGAGGTGTGGTGGACCAGCAGGCCAGAGAGGAGTACCATCACTGACCTCCGGGAGGCTAATATGGTGCTAATACTGTCTGGTCTGCTCCGGGGGGGTGGCGGTCTGCTGGTCCTGGTCTAGTTACACCAAACCAGATCCCGGTTTCCAGCACCAGACCACCAGACAAGGCACGGAAGAGGGACCAGATCAGACTTTCACCTAGAGCTGGCAGTCCACAGTGGAGTACTACCACTGACCCCTGGGGCTCCCTTATGTGTCGGCTTGCTCCTCAGGTTGTCCTTCCTCTCCACTCCCAGAACCTGCAGCAGCCCCAGTTCCCAGTTCCCTCTTCCCGGTTCCTGTTTCCCGGTCCACAGTACCAGCACCAGACCCAGCACCAACCCCTGGTCTCCAGTCCCGGTACTACCATGACTTCCAGTCCCGAACCAAGCACCAGCATCAACCCAGTTTTCTCCCTGCCCCAGCCCCAACACCAGCACCAACCCTGGACACAGTGCCGACCAACCACAAGTGCCACCTTCATCCAGCAACTGCCAGCCCAGATCCCACCCCTTCCGCAACACAAAGACACAGACACATTGTGGACTGACTGACTGACAGACTGATTGACTGACGGAATTATTCTCCAGATTGTTTTGTTTTTTGATTGCTATGTTTTTGCTTTTGTTTGATTAGATGACCATTTGGTTTGCCTCATTTGAATTGATTGCTTATTGTTTTGAAATGTTTATTATTTTGAATGTTAAAATAATGTTGATTCAATTTTAAGTTTACATTTTATCTGTAAAGATTTTTTTTATCAAATAAAAGGTAATGAACAGTCAAAATCAAAAATCAGGGCATTCATACTTCTTGCACTTCAAGGCACAGAGCAGAGCTGTTGTGAAGGAAGTTGTCAACAAAGTGAGTTTGTGTTTATACAAGACCGACTGACCGTCTGCCCCAACCTACCGTCAATCAATCATGTCAATGTGGAGCTACACGGAGTCCTCTGCATTGTTACAAAAATTGGGAGGCGTACAATTGCATCACATCCTCCATATGGAGCTTCCGGACGGAGCCTGGGTGATTGTTTGTTGTAAGTGCTTGTGCACGTCTGTCCTGGTGTGCGTTGGGTTATGTACCCATTTATTTTATTCATCTGTTTTCCGGTGGGTTTTTGTGAATAAACTGTGCCGTTGGAAACACAGTTATTTCTCTCCTGCGTCTGACTTCTCTGCCGCCAGTTCGCACCCCTCACACTGGCTTTGTTTGTGGGCAGTGTTCATTAGAATAATACCCGGCAGTGTGCTTTGCAAGTGTTCATTTTTACATTTATATTTACATTTTGGTAATTTAGCAGACACTCTTATCCAGAGAAACTTACAGTCAATGTATTAAACTAAGGTAAATAAGAATGTACAATACCACAGTCATAGTAAGTTAAAAAACAATACATTATCGTTACCGAGAACATTGTAGTGCTACTTGCAAGTATATTTGTATTAAAAAATACAAAATACGTGTGTTCTAATTCAACTCTTACGAAGTAGACAGCATGAATTATAGTTCAGTCCAGTAAAAAACAGATGACAAAACAGGTATAGAAATACCTGCAGTTAGGCTTTCTGAAGGTTTTGGTGCTTTCACCAAATTGTTCTGGAACACTCTGTGACGCTACGAAGATTTGTTGGCTTTAGTAGCCTATAATCAGTTGGAATACCAGGTTTACATCTTACATCATACTTCCCTATTTTGCATTCAAGTTTACTGTTTTTCAAGTACGGAATCTATGGCATTATTTAGGATGCGAAACAAGGGGGCAGTATTTTGATGTTTGGATAAAAACGTTCCCAAAGTAAACTGCCTATTTCTCAGGCCCAGAAGCTAGAATATGCATATAATTGGCAGATTAGGATAGAAAACACTCTAAAGCTTCCAAAACTGTCAAAATATTGTCTGTGAGTATAACAGAACTGATATTGCAGGCGAAAACCTGAGGAAAATCCAACCAGGAAGTGCTGTTTTTCTGAAACTACTCTGTTCCATTGCAAGTCTATCCTCCATTGAAAGGGATATCAACCAGATTCCTTTCCCTATGGCTTCCACAGGGTGTGAACAGTCTTTAGACATAGTTTCAGGCTTTTATTCTGAAAAATGAGCGAGAATAAACACATCACGTCAGTGGATAGCTAGGTGTTCCCAGATTTGTGCATGTGCGAGCGCCTGGAGCGAGACCTTTTCTCTCTCTCTCCTATTGAAAAGGCTACCGTCCGGTTGAAATATGATCGATTATTTGTTGTAAAAGCAACCCGAGGATTGATTATAAAAAATATTTGACATATTTCTACAAACTATACAGACACTATTTGGAATTTTTGTCTGCCCGTCGTGACCTGCACGAGCCTTTGGATATAAAGAGAATCTTTATGGAACAAAACAAACATTTATTGTGTAACTGGGAGTCTCGTAAGTGCAAACATACGAAGATCATCAAAGATAAGCGATTAATTTTTATTGCTTTTCTGACTTTCGTGACAAATCTACTGCGGAAAGTTGTCCTCACATAATCGCAAGGTTTGCTTTCACCGTAAAGTTTTTTTTATTTTTTATCTGACACGCCAGGTGGATTAACAACAAGCTAAACTGTGTTTTGTTATATAGCACTTGTGATTTCATGAAAATTTTATATTTTTAGTAATTTAATTTGAATTTGGAATTTGGTGCTCTGCAATTCACTGGATGTTGACGAAAATGATCCTGCTAAAGGGATCGGTGCGCCAAGAGGTTAAGACAGAAGCTTATACTTATACTAAATTATTTGAGCAACAGTGCAGAAGGTGTGGATCAAAATATTATAATTCAAAACAGAGTGTCTTCAATGGTTTTTAACCACATACCCCCTCAAGACCCTGAATGTTCTGTAGTTCCCTACTCTACTTGTCAGGTTAAACTATATGTACAAAATACAGAAGTACAGTACTTCTGATAAAGGGAAACACACATCAGCACACTGCTTTGAAGTTAGCTGCTTAGCGATTTCAAAGCATGCCTCGGAGTTCTGGTATCAAACGTAATATCAATAGAAATACCTATATCAAATACATGTAACAGAAATACTGCCCGTTGTTGGCACTAGCTACCGGAATTTTAAATCTACAACTGTTTACTAACCATTGTGTTTCCAGTAATGTCCTGTAAATTCTAGATTCTTGTTATTTAATGACTATTAATCTTTTTTTATTTTATTCAATCTTTCTTCCAATTACATTACAGAGTATTTTGTGTCGAAAAAAATACAATTAAATCAATTTGAATCCCAATTTGTAACAATAAAATCTGAAGAAATCCAAGGGGTCTGAATATTTTTGAAAGGCACTGTTGCTCTCGTGTGTGGGTAACCAGAGCTGTGTGTGTGTGTGTGTGTGTGTGTGTGTGTGTGTGTGTGTGTGTGTGTGTGTGTGTGTGTGTGTGTGTGTCCCAGACCAGTAACTACAGTCTTCTCAGTTGTTGAGATAATATACATGTATGTCCTTGACATGGATTGCTTGGATTGCTCCCAGCTAAAACCACCCACTGGCATCAGGAACAGAGCATTGGGTCAAGTTAACAATGTAGAAAGAATATCAGATTTTTCCTTCTTTTTTGTTCGTCCTCCAAAAGGAAACGGTCATTGAGACAGCCACTGAGTATACGTTGTTGAGTTAAAGTGAAGTGAAAGATGATCTTAAAGTGGCAGTGCAGTCAAAAACGAGGTTCTCCTGGGTTTTCCATGTCTTTCCACACTGAGGTTGGAACAATACTGTGAAATTGTGAAAATCAGCATAATCCCCTTTTAGTGTAATAGTTGTTTGAAAAGACAGACAAAAATTGTCAGGTCGTTTTGCATGGGTGGGGTTTTGGACCGCCTGGTGAAGTTAATAGACCAATAACAAAGAGAGTTTAGAACCTCTCTGCCAATAACAGCTTGTTTTCAGGTTAAATACAGAACACTCCCAGACAGTCCTGGCGACATTTTAGTTCGAGAAATTGCTTTTTGCTAAGAAACAATTTTTGTTTCCTTTTGACCATGTTAATTGAACAAAAATCACAGTAAGGTACTTTATTGTTACCCAGAAAGGATTTGATATTGAGATAAAAAAAAAATGGCTGCATTGAACCTGTAAGTGTTTCAATTGACCAAGCACATTTCAGCGAGAGAAAAAACTACTGTACATTTTTTTAAATAAACTGAGAGAAATGATCAACATATTTAAATCCACTTTAACTAACATGGATCATCCCACTTAATTTTACAAAGTTACTGACTTAGTTGTAATATAAGACTTTGCCCAAGGAAATCAGAGAGCTTATTGAGCTTGACACCCAAGGGACTTGTTCCATTTCTTGCGTCAGTCTTTTACCAAACAATAATTTGCAGGTCTTCGCCTCTGTGTCAGGCATCTATCGGAATATCTGGATAATCCCCCTTCGGATCTGTCAGCGAGTCATATATCAATGTGTGACTTCTTCTCCCTGGGTATGTACACTGAACAAAAATATAAACGCAACATGCAACAATTTCAAAGATTGTACTGAGATACAGTTCATAAACAGAAATCACTCAATTGAAATCAATTAATTAGGCCCTAATCTATGGATTTCACATGACTGGGAATACAGATATGTATCTGTTGGTCACAGATATAGTACCTTAAAAAAAAGTAGGAGCGTGGACCAGAAAACTAGTCAGTATCTGGGTGTGACAACCATTTGCCTCATGCAGCGTGACACATCTCCATTGCATAGAGTTGATCAGGCTGTTGATTGTAGCCAGTGGAATGTTGTCCCACTCCTCTTCAATGGCTGTACGAAGTTGCTGGATATCGGCGAGAACTGGAACACCGCTGTCGTACATGTCGATCCAGAGCATCCCAAACGTGCTTAATAGTTGGTGACATGTCTGGTGAGTATGCAAGAACTGGGACATTTTCACCTTCCAGGAATTGTGCACAGATCCTTGCGACGTGGGGCTGTGAATTATCATGCTGAAACATGTGGTGTCGGTTGCGGATGAATGGCACGACAAGGGGCTTCGGGATCTCGTCACAGCATCTCTCTACATTCAAATTGCCATCGATCAAACATTTTCATTGTCCATAGCTTATGCCTGCCCATACCTTAACCCCACTGCCACCATGGGGCACTCTGTTCCCAATGTTGACATCAGTAAACAGCTCGCCCACACGACTCCATACACTCTGTCTGCCATCTGCCCGGTACAGTTGAAACCGGGATTCATTGGTGAAGAGCACACTTCTCTAGCGTGCCAGTGGCCATCAAAGGTGAGCATTTGTCCGCTAAGATCAGTTATGACGCCAAACTGCAGTTAGGTAAAGACCCTGGTGAGGATGAAGAGCATGCAGATGAGCTTCCCTGAGACAGTTTCTGACAGTTTGTCAAAAATGTATTTGCTTGTGTAAACCCACAGTTTTATCAGCTGTCCAGATGACTGGTCTCAGACGATCCCACAGGTGAAGAAGCCGGATGTGGAGGTCCTGGGCAGGAGTGGTTACACGTGGTCTGCGGTTGTGAGGCCGGTTGGACTTACTGTCAAATTCTCCGAAACGATGTTGGAGGCGGTTTATGGTAGACAAATGAAGATTAAATTCTCTGGCAACAGCTCTGGTGGACATTGATACAGTCAGCATGCCAATTGCACACTCCCTCAAAACTAGAGTCATTTGTGGCTTTGTGTTGTGTGACCAAACTGCACATTTCAGAGAGGCCTTTTATTGTCCCCAGCACAAGGTGCACCTGTGCAATGATCATGCTCTTTCATCAGCTTCTTGATATGCCACAGCTGTCAGGTGGATTGATTATCTTGGCAATGTAGAAATGCTCACTAACAGGGATATAAACAAATTTCAGCAGAGTAGATTACTCCCTGATAGGTCAGAGAGCATGGTTTATTTGTTTCACAAAGACAAGGAAAGCTTTGGATTGTAAAGTGGCACTGTTTGCAGCGATTACTCTAAGAAAACCAGGGAAGAGTCTGTAGACGACATGTTTGCGGAGCCAGTAGACTGATGACCACTAACAATGGTAACTACTACTACTAGAGTAACTCCTCTATCAGATTAGGAAATATCTGTTCAGGTCACTCCACACTATCATGTAAGAGGGTCAAGAGCACTATATGCAGCTTTCCTGTAATTGTAAGAAATCACCGGTGAGAGTTTTCTGTTGTTGTCATTACTTGTGGTCATCAGGCTACGTAAGTATGTCAACCTTATGGACTCCCATAAAGGTCAATCATATCTTGTGCATAGGCTAAAGATTATATAAGCAACTGCTAATGGAAATTGACCCCGATAGAGAGTTGAAAGAGTTTAAATTCTTCAGCTGTCTAACATTGCTTTCCAATGTAATCACATAGGCATAATCCTGATTTGAGAAGCATGCAATTCAAACGTTCATATAAATCCTAAATCAATAGGATGTGGTTCAAGTGAGACCTCCCTTTCTATTGTGCTGTGAAGAGAAACTAGTGCAGTGCTTTGAAGAACTAGTTTAAACTTGGCATGCCAATGCAAATCAAACAATCCATCATTAATCAAATCATTGCTTGGATAAAGTTGGTTTATATTCTATGTTTATAAACCGACAAGGAGACAGCTGACATTTATTTAACTTAAGGTATTGTATGTTCCCTTGGACATGCCAACAACAACAAATGGGTTTAATATGCAATCTCGTGCATGTATTTAGATAAGAGCGCTCCATAAACAAGGGAGGGATTATTTACAAATGTCCCCTTGCTCCTCTGCCCTTAGCTCGGAAATGAAGGCAATTAAGATAGTAATGTCAGATTAATGCAGATTGAGACTGCAGCTGTTGGTCCGCATAGAACCTTACCAAGCTTGAGGACATACCTAGCAAGCTGGTGGAGAGACCTACCAAGCTTGAGGAGAGACCTACCAAGCTTGAGGAGAGACCTACCAATCTTGAACAATGGAAATGACTGATTCACGCGTCAGTTCACCTTCTCCCATAGCTATTCCAAAGGTCAGATGGTGATGTGCCTCGAATGATCTTCCCCTCTAGGAACATTTTCATGGCTTTCATTAAATGTAGTATTACATCTGATTGTGTAACAACTCCTCAATAATTCTAGAGAGACAGAGATTTGAAATGGGTGTCCCTCAGCTGGGTTATTCTTGACCCAGCAGTTGGGTCACTTAGTTGAGTTATTGAGCTATGACCAGTTGGCCATGTATTTGAAATACGTATTTTAATTGCATCTGAGTATTTTGGATTATAATGGGCTAAACTGCACTCCAATGTATTTTGTAAGAAGATACTTTCGAAAGCTGTCATTTGTATTTTCAAAATACAAAATACTTTTCTACGCCATTTCTTTATAGTGGTTCACCATTTTGTGGCCTCCTTTCATCCCACACTCACCAGACATTATATCAGCTACACCATCATGATCACGAAAATAGATCGCTCCTACAGACACTGAGTCACATGGCCATGACTTGCTATGCAAAGCAGGCAGACTGGCATCAAAGCATTCAGTTACTGTTTGATTGAACATTAGACTTAATTCTTAACATATTGCTTTGCAAATTCGCAACACATAATACAAATTGTAATTTGTAACATATCATACGAAATGGGTGACTTCCACAGATGAATACATACCAAATTAAACATATTATATCATACTAAATGGAGGGTCCCGGATTTACGTACAGAATAATACGAAATGCTCTGAGTCCAGGTTGGTTTGTGACTAGCAGCAATTCTAACCATTCTACTTACACCTCTCTCATCAAAGATCTGTTTTAGCAAACAGGGCTGCCACTGACTGGATGTTTTTTGTTTGTTGCACCATTCTCGGTAAACCCCAGACACTGTTGTGCGGGCGGCCATTTCTAAGATTCTGGATCCGGCATGCATGGCACCGAAGATTATACCATGCTCAAAGTCTAGCTAGGTGGCTAATTTTAGCTAACTGGCTAACATTAAATAGGCTAGTGGTTAGGGGTTCAGTTTAGGAGTTAGGTTAAAGGGTTACGGTTAGGGTTAGGGGAAGGGTTAGCTTAAAGGGTTAAAACTTCTTCGGGATTGGTGTGTCCCCTGCGGGACGGTTGATCTAACATAGGCTAATGCGATTAGCATGAGGTTGTAAGTAACAAGAACATTTCCTAGGACATAGACATATCTGATATTGGCAGAAAGCTTAAATTCTTGTTAATCTAACTGCACTGTCCAAATTACAGCAGCTATTACAGTGAAATAATACCATGCTATTGTTTGAGGAGAGTGCACATTTGTGAACATGAAAAGTTATTAAAAAACGAATTAGACACATTTGGGCAGTCTTGATACAATTGTTTTTACAGCAATGTAATGGTTCATTAGATCAGTATAAAACTTTCCACATACACTGCTGCCATCTAGTGGCCAAAGTCTAAATTGCACCTGGGCTGGAATAATACATAATGGCCTTTCTCTTGCATTTCAAAGATGATTGTACCAAAAAAATACAAGAACGGTTAGATTCTTCTGTGTATTATCTTTTACCGGATCTATTGTTTTATATTCTCCTACATTCCTTTAACATTTTCACAAACTTCAATGTGTTTCCTTTCAAATGGTACCAAGAATATGCATATCCTTGCTTCAAGGCCTGAGCTACAGGCAGTTAGATTTGGGTTTGTCATGTTAAGCAAATCCTTATTTACAATGACGGCCAACACCGGCCAAACCCAGACAACTCTGGGCCAATTGTGCACCGCCCTATGGGACTCCCAATCACAGCGAGTTGTGATAGAGCCTGAAAACGAACCAGGGTGTTTGTAGTGACACCTCAAGCACTGAGATGCAGTGCCTTAGACTAGCTAGCTGCAATCCGAGTGGCAACTCCTGGCTAACGTCTCTGTCCCGAAGCAAGCACCAATTAGCCTGGAGCTAGCCCATGCTAGGCCCATCTCCCGGCTAGCTGAAGAGGTCCATCAACCACTCCGGGGCTACAATACCTATTTTGCCAATTGGCCCCGACCCCTTTTACTGCCAGTACGGAGCTCCTTCACGACTGGACTACCGACGTAATCTGCCCGAGGTGGTTATTCAACTGTCTCTATGTCGCGAAGTCCCCTGAATGCCCATCTGCTAGCCTGCTAGCCACGGCATGCTAGCTGTCTAGAGCATAACGGACAGTTAGCTGAATAGGTCCATCGGACAAATTCTTGGGCCATTATACCTATTTTGCCAATCGGCCTGGACCCCTTTTACTACACAAAGCCCTGCTTATCCATCGCGACTGGACTACCGACATAATCTGCCCAAGGTTTTTTTTTCCAACAGGCCCCTCCGTCGTAACGTCCCCTGAATGCCCATCTGCTAGCCTGCTAGCCGTGGCCCACTAGCTGTCTAGAGCATATTGCTCTGTTAGCTGAAGAGATCCATTGGCCAATTTCTTGGGCCACGATACCAATTTTGCCAATTGGACTGGACCCCTTTGCTACACGGAACACTACTAATCCATCATGACTGGTCTACTGACGTAACCACACGAGGAGGCGCCGCACGAGGCGGCTATAACAGACTTCCTCCGTTGCGACGTCCCTCTAAGGCCCTTCTGCTAGCTTGCTAGCCCTTGCCTGCTAGCTGTCTGAATCACCGTGTCTCCAGCCCGCCTAACTACTCACTGGACCCCTATGATTACATGGCTTTGCATGCATCTCCCTAATGTTAATAAGCCTTGTCCATTGCTGTTCTGGTTAGTGATTATTGTCTTATTTCACTGTAGAGCCTCTAGCCCTGCTCAATATGCCTTAGTCAACCCTTTAGTTACACCTCCCACACATGCGGTGACATCAGCTGGTTTAAATGTCTCTAGAGACAATACCTCTCTCATCATCATTCAATGCCTTGGTTTACCTCCAATGTATTCACATCCTACCATACCTTTGTCTGTATATTATGCCTTGAATCGATTCTATCGCGCCTAGAAACCTGCTCCTTTTACTCTCTGTTCCGAACGTATTAGATGGCCAGATCTTATAGCCTTTAGCCGTACCTTTATCCTACTCCTCCTCTGTTCCTCTGGTGATGTAGAGGTTAATCCAGGCCCTGCAGTGCCTAGCTCCACCCCTATTCCCCAGGCGCTCTCATTTGTTGACTTCTGTAACCGTAAAAGCCTTGGTTTCATGCATGTTAACATTAGAAGCCTCCTCCCTAAGCATGTTTAATTCACTGCTTTAGCACACTCTGCCAACCCAGATGTCCTAGCCGTGTCTGAATCCTGGCTTAGGAAGACCACCAAAAACCCTGAAATTTCCATCCCTAACTATAACATTTTCAGACAAGATAGAACAGCCAAAGGGGGCAGAGTTAGCCTGCAGAGTTCTGTCTTACTATCCATGTCTGTACCCAAACAATTCGAGCTTCTACTTTTAAAAATCCACCTTTCCAGAAACAAGTCTCTCACCGGTGCCGCTTGCTATAGACCACCTTCTGCCCCCAGCTGTGCCCTGGACACCATATGTGAATTGATTGCCCCCCATCTATCTTCAGAGCTCGTGCTGCTAGGTGACCTAAACTGGGACATGCTTAACACCCCGGCCATCCTACAATCTCAGCTAGATGCCCCTAATCTCACACAAATTATCAATGAACCTACCAGGTACATCCCCAAATCCATAAACACGGGCACCCTCACAGATACCATCCTAACCAACTTGCCCTCCAAATACACCTCTGCTGTTTTCAACCAAGATCTCAGCGATCACTAGCCCCTGCCTCATTGCCTGCATCCGTAATGGGTCTGCGGTCAAACGACCACCCCTCATCCCTGTCAAACGCTCCCTAAAACACTTCAGCGAGCAGGCATTTCTAATCGACCTGGCCCGGGTATCCTGGAAGTATATTGACCTCATCCCATCAGTAGAGGATGCCTGGTTATTCTTTAAAAATGCCTTCCTGACCATCTTAAATAAGCATAACCCATTCAAAAAATGTAGAGCCAGGAACAGATATAGCCCTTGGTTCACGACAGACCTGACTGCCCTTGACCAGCACAAAAACATCCTGTGACATACTGCATTAGCATCGAAGAGCCCCGTTGATGTGCAACTTTTCAGGGAAGTTAGGAACCAATATACACAGGCAGATAGGAAAGCTAAGGCTAGCTTTTTCAAACAGAAATTTGCATCCTGTAGCACAAACTCAAAAAGATATTGGACACTGTAAAGTCCATGGAGAATAAGAGCACCTCCTCCCAGCTTCCCACTGCTCTGAGGCTAGGAAACACTGTCACCACCGATAAATCCACTATAATTGAGAATTTCAACAAGCATTTTTCTAAGGATGGCCATGCTTTCCACCTGGCCACCCCTACCCCGGTCAACTCGCCCAAGCCTGCCCCTTTCTCCTTCACCCAAATCCAGATAGCTGATGTTCTGAATGAGTTGCAAAATCTTGACCCCTACAAATCAGCCGGGCTAGACAATCTACACCCTCTCTTTCTAAAATATTCTGCCAAAATTGTTGCAACCCCTATTACTAGCCTGTTCAACCTCTCTTTTGTATCGTCTGAGATTCCTAAAGATTGGAAAGCTGCCGCGATCATCCCCCTCTTCAAAGGGGGAGATACTAGACTAAAACTGCTACAGACCTATATCTATCGTACCCTGCCATTCTAAGGTCTTCGAAAGCCAAGCTAACAAACAGATTGTGAGTCTGGAAGGAGAGTATACAGTCTAGCCAGGCACCTAGGTATTTGTAGTTGTAGACCAATACAAATCCCACCGTACCTTCTCCGCTATGCAATCTGGTTTCAGAGCTGGTCATGGGTGCACCTTAGCCATGCTCAAGGTTCTAAACGATATCATAACCACCATTGATAAGAGACATTACTGTGCAGCGGTATTCATCGACCTGGCCACGGCTTTCGACTCTGTCAATTCTTCCGTGATCTCCAACTGCACTTAAATGCAAGTAAATCTAAATGCATGATCTTCAACAGATCGCTGCCGCACCTGCCCGCGCATCCAGCATCACTACTATGGACAGTTCTGACTTAGAATATGTGGACAACTACAAATACCTAGGTGCCTGGTTAGACTGTAAACTCTCCTTCCAGACTCACATTAAGCATCTCAATCCAAAATTAAATCTAGAATCGGATTCATATTTCGCAATAAAGCATCCTTCACTCATGCAGCCAAACATACCCTCATAAAACTGACCATCCTACCGATCCTTGACTTTGGCGATGTCATTTACAAAATAGCCTCCAACACTCTACTCAACAAATTGGATACAGTCCATCACAGTGTCATCCATTTTGTCACCAAAGCCCCATATACTACCCACCACTGCGACCTGTACACACTCGTTGGCTGGCCCTCACTTCATACCCGTTGCCTAACCCACTGGCTCCAGGTCATCTACAAGTCTTTGCTAGGCAAAGCTCCACCTTATCTCAGCTCACTGGTCACCATAGCAGCACCCACCCGTAGCACGCACTCCAGCAGGTGTATCTCACTGGTCACCGCCTAAGCCAATTCCCCCTTTGCCCACCTTTCCTTCCAGTTCTCTGCTGCCAATGACTGGATCGAACTGCAAAAATCACTGAAGCTCAGACTCATATCTCCCTCACTGGCTTTAAGCACCAGCTGTCAGAGCAGCTCACAGATCACTGCACCTGTACATAGCCCATCTGTAAATAGCCCATCCAACTACCTCATCCACAAACTGTATTTATTTATTTATCTTGCTCCTTTGCACCCCAGTATCTCTACTTGAATATTAATCTTCTGCACATCTATCAACCCAGTGTTTAATTGGTATATTGTAATTACTTCACCACCATGGCCTATTTATTGCCTTTACCTCCCTTATCTTACCTAATTTGCACATACTGTTTTTAGACTTTTTCTACTGTATTACTGCATTTTAATGAGAGTTAAGATGTCACCTTGTCCCCTTAACAATGAATACAAGGGTTTGACATGGGGGAGTAACTTTATAATCAAACTTGATCAATGTAGAAGAAACACTCATTTTTCATACCTTAGTTGTCATATTTGATCTGGTTTCCTTCAAATATCATACATTTTCATGACCAACGTGATTTTGACTTCATGACCTTTAAATTATATGTTTGGGCAATCCAAAGGCATTGCTTTTAGATAGTTATTTTTGGAGAAAATGTTCAGTTCGTACTTTGCAAATCGTTAATTACCCCAAATTAAAATACAAATGACATACTTTTATATGAAATGTATAACATTAATATTGAAATATTTGTATTTGTATTTATTTGTATTTTATTTTTTATTTCACCTTTATTTAACCAGGTAAGCTAGTTGAGAACAAGTTCTCATTTGCAACTGCGACCTGGCCAAGATAAATATTACAATAAAGTGGTTACCATCCCAATATTGGGATATGCATAGGCACTTAAATCAAACTCTTGTGTAAGCCTTTTTAAATCTACAAAGTCTCACTGCTCAACCTTAACATGTGTTGACAATACAACAGAACAGATTTACCAGAATGACATTAACTTTCACAGGTGGCCAAAAATAACTACCTTAAAGCCACACTCCAGCAAACCACACCTCCAGTCTTCTAATCTGTCCCAGTGGATCATAGCTCAATAACCCAGTATTAACAACCCAACTTAGAGAAAACAATGGGTTGTTTGTGACCCAACTGCCTGGGTCAAAATAACCCAATGTGTTTCTGTCCAATATTTAACCAAATTGGGTTGTTTTTAACCCAGCATTTAGTGTACGATGGGAATGAGTCATAGAAACAATGACTAACCTGGCCTACGAATCCACTTCAAGCTGCAGTCAACAGAAGTGGCATAGAATAAGGTTTAAAGTAATGTGGTTGGATCAAAATGACTGGTCCTGTCTCCCACATTTAGAAGCAGTATTTGTAGATGTTGATGTCTTTCAGAAATAGCTCACCCCCAAAAACCCCTCTGCAAGTTGAATGCATACACATCTGGAGAAAGGTTCAAACGCTTGGTTTTGGGCTTTTAACTGAACTGAGTAAATTAAACTATGTATGTGTTTTCAGTGGTGGAAAAGGTATCACATTTTCATACTTGAGTAAAAGTAAAGATACCTTAGTAGAAAATTACTCAAGTAAAAGTGAAAGTCACCCAGTAAAATACTACTTGAGTAAAAGTCTAAAAGTATTTGGTTTGAAATATTCCTATGTATCAAAAGTATTTAAAAAAGTATAATTTATTTAAAATTCCTTATATTAAGCAAACCAGACCAGATTATTTTCTTGTTTAAATTTTTTTTTACTGATAGCTAAGGGCACACCCCATCACTCAGACAGAATTGACAAACAAAGCATGAAACACGAGTCCACCAAATCAAAGTCTGTTCTCTTGATAAGTATGTGAATTTGACTATTTTCCTGTCCTGCTAAGCATTCAAAATATAATAAGTACTTTTGGGTGTCAGGGAAGATGTATGGAGTAAAAAGTACATCATTTTCTTCAGGGATGTAGTGAAGTAAAAGTAAAATTGTCAAAAATATAAATAGTAAGGTAAAGTACAGATACCCCCAAAAACCACTTAAGTGGTACTTTAGTAAAGTATTGTTACTTAAGTATTTTACACCACTGTGTAAAAGCATAAGTATTTTGTATAATTGACCTTTTCTGGATCTGTGGCTGGGTGTTGGCTCAACCCTGGACATTCCCTAAAATACAGGATATATTAGATATTACATCAAACGTAATATAGCTGCTCTATAGCTACAGATTGATAAAAAAATATATATCTATAAAGATATGATTGGTTGATGCGTCAGATTATATTAATATTAATGCATTATGCAAATATGTTCAAAATACATAAAAGGATGTGTATTATGTCATATGTTCAGCATTTACCTATTTACCTAGTATTTACCTTCATTACTGCATTATAAAACCCACAATAAAGTTTAAAGAAACATTTAGTCTTTAAACCTTTACATTTGTTGAAAATTACAATTATGCTCAGTGTGAAGATGGGCGTCCAACATGACACCCGTACATGGGAGTCAGCATCCACTAGGAGAACTAGATCTGCTGGCTCACTGTGAAGCCTGACAAAAACCACACATCACTGACGTGCAAGTTCAACAGAGTATACAACATTTAAAAAATACAACGACGATCCAATCCAGCAGCCTGTGGGATTTGCATCATCACAACTGAGGGATCATAAGAGTTTTATTACCCCGTTTGTGAAGCATAAGTCCCTTGCCAAACATTTTAAAGGGTGCCAACTGACAAGGTTTCTTTGGTTACCGTTACCCAGACTCCTGCTAAGGGAGAGTAGAATGTGTGTGTGGCTCAGCAGTTCTCTTCAGTCCCAGCGGTGTCCTAGTGTCATATTCCCAAGACACTTGGTGTTAAAGGGTAACTCATGAAATGCATCCATAAATATAACATTGATCATCTTTGAGGTAAGTGCCTTTGTAAAAGAACAGGGAAAGCAGTTCAAATCAGTAATAGATTATTTGACCTTTGTCATAATCTCTGTAGCACTATCCAAACAAGATTGGTTTGCACTGTCATATTAATGGTAACACATCTGGCGAAGAGTTTAAATGGCAGCATACTGTATTTTCCACTCATGACAACTGACACTTTCACATTTCCATGCTGCAAAACAGTGACATGTCAACAAAGTACTATCATAGTGGCATCTACAGGTATTTCAGCGTCAAACATAACGTCTGTGATCTCTGGTTTCATAAGGGAACAGAAATGACCTTGGTCAAGACCCGGTCTGCTTGACACAGGAGGTTGGTAGCGCCTTAATTGGGGAAAACAGACTGGTGGTAGTGACTGGAACGGAATTAGTGGAATGGTATCAAATACATCAAACACATGGTCTCCAAGTGTTTGATGCCATCCCATTTGCTCCGTTTTGGCTATTATTATGAGTCGTTCTCCCCTCAACAGCCTCCTGTGCTGCTTGAGTATCATATATTTCCGCTCAGGACTGACGTAGAGCATGCATAGGAAAGATGAACCTAGCCCTTGTAAAGCTGCAAAACCTCAGCCACTGTCTCTGCAATGTTCACCGTACCGCAGATAATAAATTATAGTCAATTATGACGCAAAGAACACAAAGTTGCAAGATTGAAGACCTAGGACTCTAGGGAACAATGTATTAACCTTTTTTGCTATAGGAATGGGGTGCTGAGGAGTGACACGGTAAGGGCAAAAACTGTGAATCCCGGTTGCTATGGCAACCTGGTTTTGGGTGGCGCTGCAGGAAGTGTCGGAATCATTATGCCGCAAGGATTCACAGGGCAATAAATTCTAATTCTTCCCATTACAGCATGAGATGACATCAACCCTCCTCTTTGCAGCTCCACTGAATGCATGTTTGTGTGAACTTAGGTTGAAAGAGAATGCAATAATCCTTTTCATACTTCTTATAACAATGGATTTACGATGAGAACAGGGTACTTTAATATGCTGGCTTAAACTTGGCTTGAGCCAGTTGAAATGAGCCAGTTGAAATGGTTCCTTTTGACAATATCATCAGAAAACATGCATATTATAATTTGTTTATGCAACAACTGCGCTACTAGTGCTGTATAGCCATATCGATATACCCATATTTACTTCCATGTTGGTCAAAAGCAAGCCGAGGTTTGCCATAATAGGCAGGTCATGGGTGTTGTTCTGACATTAGAGCTTTATCGAATGAATGGGGACGTGTGTGCTACATTCTTAGAAAAAAAGGGTTCCTAAAGGGTTCTTTGGCTGTCTTCATAGGAGAACCCTTTTTGGTTACAGGTAAAAACACTTTTTTGGTCCCCGATAGAACAACTTTGGGTTACATGTATAAATCTCTGTGGATCTCTGTTATTCATTGAATGCAAAACGGTTCTACTTGGAACCAAAAGGGTTCTACTTGGAATGAACATGGTTCTTCGAAGGGTTCTCCTATCTATGGGGACAGCCAAACAACCTTTTTTTTTTAAGTTCTAGATAGCGCTTTCTTTTTCGAAGAATGTAGGTCAAAGTTGCATCTCAGTAGTCTTCAAATCCAAGGCTCCCCTTTTCCCAATATTAGCCTGGTAGGCATCCTCCATATTGCTTTCCTTGATTTCAGATGTTTTTACATGCACACTGGGAGTGTGTAGTAAATAATCATTCATTTCATCAAATGCTCATCTGGCCCACTGTTGGCTTTAGGTCAATCTGGTTGCCTCACATTCTGGGCTTGATTTGAGTGGCAGCCCTATTAGGTTATGTGTGCCTCTGAAGAAGGTTCCACCTCTAGGAACGAAGTGTTATCTTTCTCTGTTTCCTGCCATTGTTCTGCCCCTGCCCCAAATGCCTAAGGCTCTGGGAAAAAGTGGGATGTGGGAGCACAGTTTCCTGTCTGGTTGTAGATTGCCTGCCAAACATCATTGAGGCCCTTAAAGAAAAACCACATGAATTTCACATGTGAACACATGCAATCTCGTGTGATCACGTGATTTAATGTGAAGTTAATGCGATAACATGTGTCAACATGTGAAGCAACATGTGCCAACATGTGATGCAACATGTCAAAACATAAACACGTGACCATATGATCTCATGTGAAATAAATGTGACAACATGGGGATGCAAAATTTCAACATATGATAACATGAAACTTCACTTGCAACATGTGAGTACATGAAAACACGATCTCATGTGAAATAAATGACAATATGGGGATGCAAAATCTCAACATGTGATAACATGAAACTTCACTTGCAACATGTGAGTACATGAAAACACGATCTCATGTGAAATAAATGACAACATGGGGATGCAAAATCTCAACATGTGATACTATGATACTACACCTGACAATATTTGAAAACCCAAGCGCCAAATGTAATTTGAATATTTTACTTTGAAAGGCATCATTTATATTAATTCCATTTAAACAGTTATGGTCCCCTGCAGGATTTGTCTAGCTCCCAGTTTGTTCCAGGAAACTAGACAAAACATTGTGTCATGGTCCCCTGGAGGGTTTTGTCTAGTTGCGGTAAAAAAAAAACATTAAATCTACAACTAGTTACTCCATGTTAGAGGACAGTATGCTGCTGCATACTTGGGACTCAATCTCTCTTGGGATTTGAACTAAGAACCTATAGGTTGCTAGCTACCTGACGTTCCTACTGTACCACCAGGTCTGTGGACATAATGGATATTGGCAATAAAACATTTCTTTGCCTAAAGTTGCAGTAAAAATCTGTTAAATATATACAACAACTTGGTATTATGTCTATAAAATGACAGTATGCTGCTGTATTCTGATTTAAATTAGTGTAAATAAACTTGTATAATTTTGTACTGTGACCACACTTGGGACTCAGCTACACCATCACTGCTCTTTGTTAAATGCTGCCCAGAATCAAGTACATATGTGTTCAATTACCACCACCAATGTAAAATCAGCATAAATCGAGCAGTGTTCAAGGACACTTGACGTAGAGTATTGTCGTGACTTTACTTTCATTCATCTGATGACTGTTATTTATCAAATCAACTATGTATAATTGTTTATTTATTTATTTAAAAAAAGGTTTTTATATATATGACAAATATATATACATATATTTTTGGGGCAGCTTTTCTGCAGCATATACATACATTTTACTTATACATGTTACATATACATTTAACATACATGGTACTTTTATATAAAGCAGTCATATAACAATAACACATTACCAAAAATAAGCTCTTTAATCCCAATTCCGATTAAATTAATCATAACAATTAACTAATTTGGAACTTGGGGCACCACGAGAGTGGTTGTTTAAAGAGTTACCATCTCCCGAACTAAAGTCTAAAGGTCTTTACCTATCACTTCCATAAAACAGTCAACGTATTAATCATAATCTCGTATCATATCATCATTCTGAACAGTCATAACTTCCTGTATCTGCAAAACCCTGAGCGTTACTTATGACTCAGTACTACTCGTGCTTCTACACCTGCATTGCTTGCTGTTTGGGGTTTTAGGCTGGGTTTCTGTACAGCACTTTGAGACATCAGCTGATGTAAGAAGGGCTATATAAATACATTTGATTTGATGTGAAACACAAATTGGTTTAATTATTTATTTACTAGCTAACTAAATGATAACACAGAATAAACATACACACTTAATACATTAGGAAAAGGTCCCTAGCGGACTGACACAATCTATGGCAACTTGTTACAAAGGAGATGGATAGGAAGGGAGAGAGAGAGGGGAAAAGAGACACTTATCGTTGATACATTTTAGGAACTACTCTCACAGTAATCATATACTTTTCACATGAACTGCCGCCCGTTTGGAGTAAGAAATCATGAATGCATTTACGTGTGAATGCCTTCGTTCGCCTTTTATCTCTGTCAGAACCAGGTCTTTTTAGGAAGGCTGTTGGGCTTTTCCTCTGCAAACTTGTAAGGCTCTGATTGTCCAAAAGGTGTTTCTCTGTTGTTCTCCTCTCATTCGTTCATGAAACTTCTTTGAAGATAGGCTAGCCAACCGTGTCAATGCTTCCAGTGAGGTGATGAGAGTAGCGTACTACAGTGATTTGACAGAGTAGTGGCAGAGTAGTGGCTGCTGCTCCAGTTTCAACTGTTCTGCCTTATTATTATTCGACCATGTTGGTCATTTATGAACATTTGAATATCTTGGCCATGTTCTGTTATAATCTCCACCCGGCACAGCCAGAAGAGGACTGGCCACCCCACATAGCCTGGTTCCTCTCTAGGTTTCTTCCTAGGTTTTGGCCTTTCTAGGGAGTTTTTCCTAGCCACCGTGCTTCTACACCTGCATTGCTTGCTGTTTGGGGTTTTAGGCTGGGTTTCTGTACAGCACTTTGAGATATCAGCTGATGTACGAAGGGCTATATAAATACATTTGATTTGATTTGATTTGATTAGTAGAATGGTCCCACTTAAATTAACTTTCGAAGAGATTTTACTTACGACAGCCAATCAGCCGTACCAGTGACTGTCCGGGAGGTGACGTTATTGTCTCAACCTCGTGTTGAGATTCAGGGTTCAAACCACTTTAGACTTGGGCTGCAACTCCCCATCTTTCCTGGTCTAAATGTTAATTCCTTTACCAATCCATTTATGCACTCTGGTCGAAAGGGACAGTTCCATCAAGCTGACATGCTCTCTGACGTCACTAGGGGAGTGGCTACTTGCTGTGCAAAGTTTATAGGAGACAATTTTCTCTTATGGCTCCTAAAATCACATTCCTATCTTAACAAATTAACATTCTTATCTACTTTCATCAACGTTCATATTTCATGCACAACGTAAAGGATGGAGACGTCGTACATGGACTGTATATATTTTCAAGTTACAGTATTTCCTTAATAACACTTTTAATGACATCACAAAATAACAACCCATATGACAGTATTATTCTTTAGCTCGCCTCTGACCATTCCCCACGTTCTCTGTTAGGAATATTTGTCCAGTTTTTGCTTTAGAACGTGTTAGAGTTTCAGCGGGAAAAGTCTCTGGAGACAAAGGAACATTCCTGTGTTCATTTGGAGAGGGATGTTCTCCGGAGCTCCTCTCCTTTAACTTACGACAGGGCGTGATCTGTCAACCCCCGACCAGGTCCCTCCTCTCCCCTCTGTGGGTGAGAGAAAGGGTCTGGTTACTATCATCCATTGACAAAATGATCTGACCCATTTGGATCCTCACAGGACAGTCATGACAGTATATACAGTACCAGTCAAAAGTTTGGACACACCTACTCATTCAAGGGTTTTTATTTATTTGTACTATTTTCTACACTGTAGAATAATAATGAAGACATCAAAACTATGAAATAACACATATGGAAACATGTAGTAACCAAAAAAGTGATAGACAAATCAAAATATATTTTATATTTGAGATTCTTCAAAGTAGCCACCCTCTGACTTGATGACAGCTTTGCACACTCTATGCATTCTTTCAACCAGCTTCACCTGGAATGTTTTTTCAACAGTCTTGAAGGAGTTCCTACATATGCTGAGCACTTGTTCAAATCAAATCAAAATCTATTTGATTTATATAGCCCTTCTTACATCAGCTGATTTATCAAAGTGCTGTACAGAAACCCAGCCTAAAACCCCAAACAGCAAGCAATGAAGGTGTGGAAGCACGTTTCGACTCTGTCAATCACCACATTCTTATCGGCAGACTCAACAGCCTTGGTTTCTCAAATGATTGCCTCGCCTGGTTCACCAACTACTTCTCAGATAGAGTTCAGTGTTTCAAATCAGAGGGCCTGATGTCCGGACCTCTGGCAGTCACTATGGGGGTGCCACAGGGTTCAATTCTCGGGCCGACTCTCTTCTCTGTATACATCAATGATGTCGCTCTTGCTGCTGGTGATTCTCTGATCCACCTCTACGCAGACGACACCATTCTGTATACTTCTGGCCCTTCTTTGGACACTGTGTTAACAACCCTCCAGACGAGCTTCAAAGCCATACAACACTCCTTCCATGGCCTCTAACTGCTCTTAAATGCAAGTCAAACTAAATGCGTGCTCTTCAACCGATCGCTGCCCACACCCGCCCGTCCAGCCTAGCATCACTACTCGGGACGATTCTAACTTAGAATATTTGGACTACAAATACCTAGGTGTCTGGTTAGGCTGTAAACTCTCCTTGCAGACTCATATTAAGCATCTCCAATCCCAAATTAAATCTAGAATTGGCTTCCTATTTCGCAACAAAGCATCCTTCACTCACGCTGCTTAACATACCCTCATAAAAATGACTATCCTCGACTTCGGCGATGTAATTTACAAAATAGCCTCCAACACTCTACTCAGCAAATTGGATGTAGTCTACCACAGTGCCACGCATTTTGCCACCAAAGCCCCATATACAGTTGAAGTCGGAAGTTTACATACACTTCGGTTGGATTCATTAAAAAACCTTTTTCAACCACTCCACACTTTTCTTGTTAAAAAACTATAGTTTTGGCAAGTTGGTTAGGACATCTACTTTGTGCATGATACAAGTAATTTTTCCAACGTGTACTTACAAACAGATTATTTCCCTTATAATTCACTTTATCATAATTCCAGTAGGTCAGAAATTTACATACACTAAGTTGACTGTGCCTTTACGTAAACAGCTTGGAAAATTCCAGAAAATGATGTCATGGCTTTAGATGCTTCTGATAGACTAATTGACATTATTTGAGTCAATTAGAGGTGTATCTGTGGATGTATTTCAAGGCCTACCTTCCAACTCAGTGCCTCTTTGCTTTACATCATGGGAAAATCAAATTAAATCAGCCAAGACCTCAGAAAAAGAATTGTAGACCTCCACAAGTCTGGTTCATCCTTGGGAGCCTGAAGGTACCACGTTCATCTGTACAAACAATAGTATGCAAGTATAAACACCATGGGACCACGCAGCCGTCATACCGCTCAGGAAGGAGACACGTTCTGTCTCCTAAAGATTAACGTACTTTGGTGCATGAAGTTTAAATCAATCCCAGAACAACAGCACAGTAAAACTACCTTGTGAAGATGTTGGAGGAAACAGGTACAAAAGTATCTATATCCACAGTAAAACGAGTCTTATATCGACATAACCTGAAAGGCCGCTCAGCAAGGAAGAAGCCACTGCTCCGAGGCCGCCATAAAAAAAGCCAGACAATGGTTTGCAACTGCACATGGGAACAAAGATCGTACTTTTTGGAGAAATGTCCTCTGGTCTGATGAAACAAAAATATAACTTTTTGATCATAATGAACATCGTTATGTTTGGAGGAAAAAGGGGGATGCTTGCAAGCAGAAGAACACCATCCTAACAGTGAAGCACAGGGGTGGCAGCATCATGTTGTGGGGGTGCTTTGCTGCAGGAGAGACTGGTGCACTTCACAAAATAGATGGCATCATGGGACAGGAAAACTATGTGGATATATTGAAGCAACATCTCAAGACATCAGTCAGGAAGTAAAAGCTTGGTCGCAAATGGGTCTTCCAAATGGACAATGACCCCAAGCATACTTCCAAATTTGTGGCAAAATGGTTTAAGGACAACAAAGTCAAGGTATTGTAGGGGTCATCACAAAGCCCTGATTTCAACCCCATAGAAAATTAGTGGGCAGAACGGAATAAGCGTGTGCGAGCAAGGAGACCTACAAACCTGACTCAGGTACACCAGCTCTGTCAGGAGATATGGCCCAAAATTTACCGGACTTATTGTGGGAAGCTTGTGGAAGGCTACCTGAAACGTTTGACCCAAGTTAAACAATTTAAAGGCAATCCTATCAAATACTAATAGAGTGTATGTAAACTTCTGACCCACTGGGAATGGGGGAATGTGAAACTGAAATAAATCATTCTCTCTACTATTATTCTGACATTTCACATTCTTAAAATAAAGTATATACTGTACTCTATTCCATCCACTTCATCTTGCATATGCCGTTCTGTACCATCATTCATTCATATATATATATATATATTTTTTTTTTTTTATGTACATATTCTTATTCATTCCTTTACACTTGTGTGTATAAGGTAGTTGTTTGGAAATTGTTAGGTTAGATTACTCGTTGGATATTACTGCATTGTCGGAACTAGAAGCACAAGCATTTCGCTACACTCGCATTAACATTTGCTAACCATGTGTATGTGACAAATAAAATTGGAGTTGATTTGATTTGTAACAGTACCCCGCTATTGTTATTAACTGCTGCTTTTTAATTATTTGTTATTCTTCTCTTACTTTTTAATGTATTTTTCTTAAAACTGCATTGTTGGTTAAGGGCTTGTAAGTAATAATAGTAGAGAGAATGATTTATTTCAGTTTCACATTCCCCCATCACTGTAAGGTTTACACCTGTTGTATTCGGCGCATGTGACAAATACAATTTTACTTGATCATGTGTGAAAATCAACGTGTGAAATATCATCACATTCCAAAATATGGTTTCACATGTGAAAATCCACAGGTCAAATATCATCATATGAAGTGTTCCAAAAACACAAGGTTTCACATGTGGAAATGTCACACGTTTTTTTCCGTAAGGGTGGGGCCCATGAATGAACCCTGACCTAAAGCCTAAAGAGCTATTGTAGATGCCATGATTTTTCATAGTCCTAGTCCAACTAGAGGCAACACATTAGTCTTCAAAAACATTTTAGATTAGACAGTATTATCTTGATATTATCATATGGATATAACTTCAACCATTCTTACAGTTGCAATTGACTGTATGTGAAAATCCAAGGTGACAAAAATTGACATCTCATAACCAGGGCCATAACCAGGTTATGAGTTCTAAATGAGAAGGGATTTTTATTGCATTTGAAGTCCATGAGGAAAGATAGGCCATGTAGAGATGTTCATAAAGAAAAGTATGTTATTTTTTAAAGTTCCTAACTTGTTTGAAAAGATTAGTACAGATTTTCCCAGGGACCACACATGGGGCCCCGACCCCAAGTTTGGGAACCTCTCTCTCTCTCTCTCTCTCTCTCTCCTCTGCTTCCTCCTGCATACATTACAGCCTGCCTCAGCCTCACCACTGAGTGTCACACTACTGTCTGTCTCAGTAGCCTACTGTCTGTAAAGTTATTATGAGAACTTAATAGCCTATTCTTTTGCTCCTGCTATTATAGGCTCCACTTAATGTTAGCTGCTTCTTAATTCATCCTTCTAGCAGGCTAAGTAATAATAGCCTGGGCTCAATGTTACTGCAATAGTAGTCTCTGCCGGCAGCTAGCCATCTGACTGACTGACATATCTATAAGCGACTATTTACCAGCTGTGCACTCATTCTCAGAAAGTCTGTTTTTTTGTTTGTTTCAGCGATGTTTGTAAACACAGCAGGAGCTGTGGGACAGTTTTATAATTGCCTTTTGCCTGGCATCTCACAAACACACTGTCACTAACGTGTCTAGTTGCGGTAGTTTGTGTCACGTATCAGTCATGGCCTGTGCCACGAGTGGGTGGAGTTAGCTGTTTGGGAGAGTGGTGAACGTGCTGCTATAAAGGTAAATTGGGTACGCAGGTGAACATAATGAACGAATCACTGTTCGTGCAGTAGCGGTGCGTGAGTAAAATCACTGGGGATACCAACCCCCCAAAAAAAGCCATATTACAACATACACTACATGACCAAAAGCATGTAGTGTAAGTTCTTCCACACGTTCTTCCACATTGATCTCGACAAACCATTTCTGTATGAACTTCGCTTTGTGCACGGGGGCATTGTCATGCTAAAACAGGAAAGGGCCTTCCCCAAACTGTTGCCACAAAGTTGGAAGCGCAGAATGGTCTAGAATGGCATTGTATGCTGTAGCATCCTTTTCTTCCCAAAGAATCAAGCATGGGCCTTGGTGAGGAAAACTGGTGAAACAGCTGATTGGCTGCTTTTTAGGCAATTGAGAAATAAATGGAACGGAGGAATACAAACGGCAAAATCTCGGTATTTTCTTGATGCTCCGACAGAGTCTGCTGGTGATCCTGCTAAATTCTGGAAAACTGTCAACTCACTTAAACCAGGAAACTCTTTGACTTCACTGCCGAAGCAAAGTACATCGGAATCTGGGATCATCAGTGACCAAACTAAATTTTGCGATGTTTTTAATAAGCATTTTATTTCTGCTGGTTTTCTTTTTGAAAGAAAAAATGGCCAACATGATTGGACTATTATTCCCGCCGCTTGGCCTCCAGCTGATGTGTAAAACAGTAAGCCGGTTTTTAATTTTCAAAAAGTCACAGAAGATGAGGTCTTATCTGCACTATCTGCTATAGATTCTAAGAAATCATTAGGCGCTGACAATCTGGATCCATATTTACTCAAGTGTGCGCCACCTATTATTGCTAGTGCAATGAAGCATATCTTTAATCAAACATTTGTTGCAGGAAAGATTCCTAAAGATTGGAAAACAGCTTTTGTTTTACCACTCCTCGAGGGAGGTGATGGTAGTATTATCGACCCATCTCTAAGCTCTCCTGTTTGGCTAAAATTATAGAGTCATTGGTGAAAAGGCTATCTTTTTTAACTGTTAACAATACTCTTTCTAGCAATCAAACTGGCTTCAGACCTGAACACAGTACCACTACGGCCACTGTACGTGTTCTAAATTATAGTACTAATGCCCTAGATAATAGAAAGTACTGTGCCGCCTTGCTCATAGATTTGTCTAAAGCTTTTGACACTGTAGGCCATACAATACTTTTGGGTAAGCTATCATTAATAGGACTGGCATTGGATGCCTGTGGTTGGTTTTATGACTATCTAAAGGATAGAAGTCAGGCTGGTAGAGTCGACGGCATCCAGTCGGAGCCATTGGAGTTGGTTAAAGGGGTCCCACAAGGTTCTATACTTGGTCCATTACTGTTCACTCTCTACATAAACAATATCGGTGATGAGATAAAGTGTCAAATTCATTGATATGCTGATGACACTGTCATGTACTCTATCGCTTCAACGGCTGACCAAGCATTATCACTATTGGAGACAGATTTTAAGATATTAGTATATTATACTATAACCAGGGGAACCCAGATTGGTGAAGTGTGATTCATCACTCCAGAGAACACATTTCCACTGCTCCAGAGTCCAATGGCGGTGAGCTTTACACCATTCCAGCTGATGCTTGGGGTTGCGCATGGTGATCTTAGGCTTGTGTGCAGCTGGTCCGCCAAGGAAACCCATTTCATGAAGCTCCCAACGAACAGTCTTGTGGTGACATTGCTTCCATAGGCAGGTTGGAACTCGGTAGTGAGTGTTGCAACCGAGGACAGACGATATTTATGCGTTATGTGCTTCAGCACTTGACGGTCCCGTTCTGTGAGCTTGTGTGGTCTACAGTTACATACAGTTGACCGGGGCAGCTAGTACACATTGAACTTCCATCCTCTCAGTCCAGGGACAAAATGTATTTTATGTTTGGATTAGAATAGCAATTATAATCATTGGCCAGTATGAAAATTAACTAAGACCACAAGTCCAAATCCCTATCTCCATTCATGGCTAATTTAGGAATGGGACAATTTTAACTAGCTACCTAGCAACCGGAGGACAACAACACAACAAGATGCAACAATTGAAGTTGTTTCTATCGATTATGTATTTCTCTGTGATAGGAATTAACCCAAATTCAAACTTGCTTCCTTTGACACTTCTTTTTGGTGCGCCAGGACCATTCACAGTTGAGCTTACTCAGTTTAGCTCAACTCTGATTGGCTATTATTTTATTACTTTTTTTTTATCAAGGGAGGCCAAATGCTGGCAGGCTTCCCTTGCATTCAATGCTACAGGTGGCAACAATGTTATACTCTTTATGACCAGACTGCATCAGATGGCCTACACATAATTTTTTACGTGTTTTATTTTATTTAACCTTCATTTAACTAAGCAAGTCAGTTAAAACTTGTTATGGCTGCAATCCCACGAACGGGATAAGTGTAATCAACAACCGCTGAATAGCATAGCGCTACATTCAATAAATATTACTACAAATATTTATATTCATGAAATGCAATATAGGAAAACACAGCTTAGCCTTTTGTTAATCTACCTGTCGTGTCAGATTTTGAAATTATGCTTTACAGCGAAAGCAATCCAAGCGTTTGTGTAAGTTTATCGATCGCACGACAAAACATTAAGTACACTTAGCATCAGGTAGCTTGGTCACGAAAATCTGAAAAGCAATCAAATTAATCGTTTACCTTTGATGATCTTCGGATGTTTTCATACCGGATGCTTTCATACCATCCCTGGGAGGGGTGCGTCACCTGAGTGGGTTGAGTCACTGATGTGATCATCCTGTCTGGGTTGGCCGTGGGTTGTGCCGTGGCGGAGATCTTTGTGGGCTATACTCAGCCTGGTCTCAGGTTGGTAAGTTGGTGGTTGAAGATATCCCTCTAGTGGTGTGGGGGCTGTGCTTTAGCAAAGTGGGTGGGGTTATATCCTTCCTGTTTGGCCCTGTCCGGGGGTGTCCTCGGATTGGGCCACAGTGTCTCCTGACCCCTCCTGTCTCAGCCTCCAGTATTTATGCTGCAGTAGTTTATGTGTCGGGGGGCTAGGGTCAGTTTGTTATATCTGGAGTACTTCTCCTGTCCTATTTGGTGTCCTGTGAATTTAAGTGTGCTCTCTCTAATTCTCTCTTTCTTTCTCTCTCTCGGAGGACCTGAGCCCTAGGACCATGCCTCAGGATTACCTGACATGATGACTCCTTGCTATCCCCAGTCCACCTGGCTGTGCTGCTGCTCCAGTTTCAACTGTTGTGCCTTATTATTATTGGACCATGCTGGTCATTTATGAACATTTGAACATCTTGGCCATGTTCTGTTATAATCTCCACCCGGCACAGCCAGAAGAGGACTGGCCAACCCACATAGCCTGGTTCCTCTCTGTTTGGGGTTTTAGGCTGGGTCTCTGTACAGCACTTTGAGATATCAGCTGATGTACGAAGGGCTATATAAATACATTTGATTTGATTTGATTTGATGTTTTCACTCACGAGACTCCCAGTTACACAACAAATGTTCCTTTTTAACGATTATTTTTATATCCAAAATACCGTTGTTTGTTTGGCGCGTTCATGTTCAGAAATCCACAGGAAAGAGCGGTCACGACAACGCAGACAGAAATTCCAAATAGTTTCCATAATGTCCACAGAAACATGTCAAACGTTTTTTATAATCAATCCTCAGGTTGTTTTTAAAATATATAATCGATAATATATCAACCGCAAATGTCTTTCACAGTAGGAAAGGGAAAAGCAATACCTATCCGAACTCTGTTGCGCGAGCAAAACTCATGTGACCACTTGACGCAATGTTATCGTTCTGGCAAATTTTTCAAAATAACAGCCTGAAACTATGTCTGCAGACTGTTGACACCTTGAGGAAGCGATAGGAAAAGGAATCTGGTTCATATCCCTTTAAATCCAGCAAAGGGAGGCTATGGAACATGGAGTTCTCAAAATAGAAGCCACTTCCTGTTTTGATTTTCCTCAGGGTTTCGCCTGCAATATCAGTTCTGTTATATTCACAGACAATATTTTGACAGTTTTGGAAACTTTAGAGTGTTTTCTGTCCAATACTAATAATAATATGCATATATTAGCAACTGAGACTGAGGAGCTGGCCGTTTACAATGGGCACCTTTTCATCCAAGCTACTCAATACTGCCCCTGCAGCCAAAAAAAGTTAAGAACAAATGTTTATTTACAATGAGGGCCTACCGGGGAACAGTGGGTTAACAGCCTTGTTCAAGGGCAGAACGACATAGTTTTACCTCGTCAGCTCGGGGATTCGATCCAGCAACCTTTCGGTTACTGGTCCAATGCATACATAGACAAAGGGGCCCTGTATCGCTTGCTCGGATGCTTTCTCCGGTAAGATATAGTACATTCAGCCTCTTGCGAATTGATGGAAAATTATGAAAACACAGAGAGATGAAAGATAAATTATTTTACATTCTTTCTTTTTTTCTTGGTTAATCTTTTGGGGAAGCCTGGCTTCTCTTGGCCCTCATGAAAACTGTGTTCATGATTCCAGTCGTTCGCAAAAAGGAAGGCATGATTAGAACTCAGTCAGATCAAGCATATAAGCATTCTGAACTTTGATCAATGCTGGGAACAATATTTAGATGTTGACACTTAATAGATTTTCTTTATTGCGTACAAAATAGATATTTGTATAATTTCTTTGTGACCGAGGTCCGAACCTCCTCATATGCAATTATGGCCTTGCTTATAACTTTATCTGAAATGTTCAATTGCATGTTCAATTGCCTAGAGTGACATGCACTAACTAACACATGGATAGCAGAAAACCATGCCCACTGATTCCGTTTTGTGGGATATTATCAGTGAATGCAATGGAAACGTGCTGAGGACTACTACAAGGGCGAGGTAGGGTGAGGACCAACGGAACATTTATGTTAGAGTACTCAGCTGGACAAACACACTTTGGCTGGGAAGTGTTCTTGAATCCTGTACACCAAGGGTGTGGTGGCTGGGTGAAGAAGAGTGCCTAGTGTCCTCAATGAGTTAGCACTTATAAGGGATGGGCAGGAAGGATAAGGCAAGAGTCCAGCTTTGCTGCCAAGCCTTCCCGAGGTCATGTGCATAACAGAGAGCACCCAGAGGTTGCTGGGATTTGTGCAACATCTGCCCAAGTGTGAGCAGAGAGATTTACAGTATCCTACAGTGCAACAGGGGACTGAGTCGAGGGGTAGGAAAGGTGGATTAATGTTAACTGGAAATAGCCATCCCAGTGGTGTGTGGAGGGAAAGCTGGTGGAAACTTTATGCATGTGGCTACATTTGTCGTTCTTTTCTTAGAACAACAATGGGTTCAGTGGCACTCTCTTTCGTT